>NC_081169.1:19006609-19374109 GCF_012432095.1 Onychostoma macrolepis
GAGATCAGTTATATATATATATATATATATATATATATATTTAGTTTGTTTGTTTTTGAAAGAAGTCTCTTATGTCCAGGGCTGCATTTATTTGATCAAAATACAGTAAAAATATCTAATATGCTGATTTGGTGCTCAAAAAACATTTCTTATTATGCTCAAAGTTGAAAACAGTTAATACAGAAATGTTTAAAGAAATAGAAAGTTCACAAGATTTAAAAACAAAAACACCTTTACAGTCATTTTGTATCCACTTAATGCACCTTTGCTAATTAAAAGTATACATTTTTATAAAAAAGTAAATAAATAACTGATTGGCAGTGTATAATAAATGGTATATATATATATATATATATATATATATATACACACACACAGGTGCATCTCAATAAATTAGAATGTCGTGGAAAAGTTCATTTATTTCAATAATTCAACTCAAATTGTGAAACTCGTGTATTAAATAAATTCAATGCACACAGACTGAAGTAGTTTAAGTCTTTAGTTAAGTCTTTGGCTCACATTTAACAAAAACCCACCAATTCACTATCTCAACAAATTAGAATATGGTGACATGCCAATCAGCTAATCAACTCAAAACACCTGCAAAGGTTTCCTGAGCCTTCAAAATGGTCTCTCAGTTTGGTTCACTAGGCTACACAATCATGGGGAAGACTGCTGATCTGACAGTTGTCCAGAAGACAATCATTGACACCCTTCACAAGGAGGGTAAGCCACATCTTGCTGTATCCAAGCATGTTAACAGAAAGTTGAGTGGAAGGAAAAAGTGTGGAAGAAAAAGATGCACAACCAACCGAGAGAACCGCAGCCTTATGAGGATTGTCAAGCAAAATCGATTCAAGAATTCGGGTGAACTTCACAAGGAATGGACTGAGACTGGGGTCAAGGCATCAAGAGCCACCACACACAGACGTGTCAAGGAATTTGGCTACAGTTGTCGTATTCCTCTTGTTAAGCCACTCCTGAACCACAGACAACGTCAGAGGCGTCTTACCTGGGAGACGAAGAGGAGAAGGAGAACTGGACTGTTGCCCAGTGGTCCAAAGTCCTCTTTTCAGATGAGAGCAAGTTTTGTATTTCATTTGGAAACCAAGGTCCTAGAGTCTGGAGGAAGGGTGGAGAAGCTCATAGCCCAAGTTGCTTGAAGTCCAGTGTTAAGTTTCCACAGTCTGTGATGATTTGGGGTGCAATGTCATCTGCTGGTGTTGGTCCATTGTGTTTTTTGAAATCCAAAGTCACTGCACCCGTTTACCAAGAAAGTTTGGAGCACTTCATGCTTCCTTCTGCTGACCAGCTTTTTAAAGATGCTGATTTTATTTTCCAGCAGGATTTGGCACCTGCCCACACTGCTAAAAGCACCAAATGTTGGTTAAATGACCATGGTGTTGGTGTGCTTGACTGGCCAGCAAACTCACCAGACCTGAACCCCATAGAGAATCTATGGGGTATTGTCAAGAGGAAAATGAGAAACAAGAGACTAAAAAATGCAGATGAGCTGAAGGCCACTGTCAAAGAAACCTGGGCTTCCATACCACCTCAGCAGTGCCAGAAACTGATCACCTCCATGCCACGCCGCATTGAGGCAGTAATTAAAGCAAAAGGAGCCCCTACCAAGTATTGAGTACATGTACAGTAAATTAACATACTTTCCAGAAGGCCAACAATTCACTAAAAATGTTTTTTTATTGGTCTTATGAAGTATTCTAATTTGTTGAGAATTGGTGTTTTTTTGTTAAATGTGAGCCAAAATCATTACAATTAAAAGAACCAAAGACTTAAACTACTTCAGTCTGTGTGCATTGAATTTATTTAATACACGAGTTTCACAATTTGAGTTGAATTACTACTGAAATAAATGAACTTTTCCACGACATTCTAATTTATTGAGATGCACCTGTATATAGAGTGGGTACGGAAAGTATTCAGACCCCCTTAAATTTTTCACTCTTTGTTATATTGCAGCCATTTGCTAAAATCATTTGTTAATTTTTTTTCCTCCTCAATGTACACACAGCACCCCATATTGACAGAAAAACACAGAATTGTTGACATTTTTACAGATTTATTAAAAAAAGAAAAACTGAAATATCACATGGTCCTAAGTATTCAGACCCTTTGCTGTGACACTCATATATTTAACTCAGGTGCTGTCCATTTCTTCTGATCATCCTTGAGATGGTTCTACACCTTCATTTGAGTCCAGCTGTGTTTGATTATACTGATTGGACTTGATTAGGAAAGCCACACACCTGTCTATATAAGACCTTACAGCTCACAGTGCATGTCAGAGCAAATGAGAATCATGAGGTCAAAGGAACTGCCTGAAGAGCTCAGAGACAGAATTGTGGCAAGGCACAGATCTGACCAAGGTTGCAAAAAAATTGCTGCTGCACTTAAGGTTCCTAAGAGCACAGTGGCCTCCATAATCCTTAAATGGAAGACGTCCGGCCAAACTGAGCTATCGGGGAAGAAGAGCCTTGGTGAGAGAGGTAAAGAAGAACCCAAAGATCACTGTGGCTGAGCTCCAGAGATGCAGTCGGGAGATGGGAGGAAGTTGTAGAAAGTCAACCATCACTGCAGCCCTCTACCAGTCGGGGCTTTATGGCAGAGTGGCCCGACGGAAGCCTCTCCTCAGTGAAAGACACATGAAAGCCTGCATGGAGTTTGCTAAAAAAACACCTGAAGGACTCCAAGATGGTGAGAAATAAGATTCTCTGGTCTGATGAGACCAAGATAGAACTTTTTGGCCTTAATTCTAAGTGGTATGTGTAAAGAAAAGCAGGCACTGCTCATCACCTGTCCAATACAGTCCCAACAGTGAAGCATTCTGGTGGCAGCATCATGCTGTGGGGGTGTTTTTCAGCTGCAGGGACAGGACGACTGGTTGCAATCGAGGGAAAGATGAATGCGGCCAAGTACAGGGATATCCTGGACGAAAACCTTCTCCAGAGTGCTCAGGACCTCAGACTGTGCCGAAGGTTTACCTTCCAACAAGACAATGACCCTAAGCACACAGCTAAAATAACGAAGGAGTGGCTTCACAACAACTCCGTGACTGTTCTTGAATGGCCCAGCCAGAGCCCTGACTTAAACCCAATTGAGCATCTCTGGAGAGACCTAAAAATGGCTGTCCACCAACGTTTACCATCCAACCTGACAGAACTGGAGAGGATCTGCAAGGAGGAATGGCAGAGGATCCCCAAATCCAGGTGTGAAAAACTTGTTGCATCTTTCCCAAAAAGACTCATGGCTGTATTAGATCAAAAGGGTGCTTCTACTAAATACTGAGCAAAGGGTCTGAATACTTAGGACCATGTGATATTTCAGTTTTTCTTTTTTAATAAATCTGCAAAAATGTCAACAATTCTGTGTTTTTCTGTCAATATGGGGTGCTGTGTGTACATTAGACACATAGAAACAAGTAGACCCGACAAACACAAACTGAACAGACTGGGGCTTAAAAACACTGGATAACAAGGGACAGACAGGTGCAGGGAATCAACTAATGATAAAACTAAACAAGGACAGGAAGGTGACCAAAAAAGGCAAAACAGGAACTGAAACACATGACAAAACAGGTCCAATCCTGACATTTCGCCTCCCAGAAGGTGCGTCCTTGCAACGTAGACAACAACAGAGGGAGGCATAGGTGGGAGCTTGGGAGGAGGCTCGGGAGGAGGATGGATATCCGGGAGGAGGACGACGGGAAGTGACCAGGGAGGTGACGACGGAGGGAGGAGCCAGGGAGACGACAGGAGGGAGCCGGAACAGGAGGAGCACAGCTGGACCCAGGCCACAGCCATGATGACGGCCCACGGTGGAGCCGACTAACAGCGGTTGGAGCAGGTGGAGGAGGAGCCCGAAGCAGAGATGGAGAGCCAATGAGCCAATGAGCCAGGGCGACGGGGAGCATCTGGGGGACCAAGGCGGATCAGATCAGACGGGGATCCAGATGGCTTCGGTGGAGCCGGAGCGACAGAGGACTAAGGAGGAGCCGAAGGGATGGAGGAGCCTGACGGAGCCAGAGGGATGAGGTGCAGGATGGTCGACGACAGACCAAGGTGGAGCAGGAGGGACGAGGGAGCCCGAAGGAGCCAGTGGACAGATGGGCCACGGCAGAGAGGAGGGAGCTAGGAGCCATTATGGAGCAGACGGGTCAATGGGCCGAGGCAGAGTCCGGAGCATAGAGGCTGGAGGTGGAGTCAAGGGGTACTCCGACCACGGTGACGCTGGAGGATGGCAATACCGCGGAGCTCGCACCATACAGATGGTGGGCTGAGGGTGAGCAGAGGGGCTGCCAGACGACAGTGGTGGAGGAGGCAGGAGCGGGTGGGAGAGTTTGGGAGAGAATTTGTGCTCCTCTGGGCTTTCAGGGCTGAACACAGGGACAGGAGCCCTCTCTGGGCTTAACTCAGGAACATGAGCCCTCTCTGGGCTTAACACAGGAATAGGAGCCCTCTCTGGGCTTAACACAGGAACAGGAGCCCTCTGGACTTGACGGGGAACTGGAGTAATAGAGGGCTCCGCAGCAGGAGGGAGAAAAGGGGCCAGATCAGCCTCCCAGTCGATGAGGTCCCCTTCTATAATCTCTCCCTTGCAGTCCAGCAGTCCCAGATCCATTATCAGCTTACCCTCAGCCACAGTGCAGGGGCCGGAGCTCCTCTCCGTGCTCTCACTGTCCACGGCATTCACCCTCGTGGCAGGCTCTGTTGCCGGCTCTCGCACCTTGACTGACATCACTTGCGACCGCCCGCTGCGATCCTTTGCTCTGTCGCTCCGGTGACGATGGCTCGTCGGTCGCGGTGGGCTCCGGCCCTCCATCAGCGGTGGGCTCTGGCATGTGCTCCGCGCAGCGGGGAGATGGTGGGCTGGGCACTGGGTCCGGAGTGGCACCAGTGTCCACTCCACAAAGGCAGCGAAATTCGCCGAGGACCATCCTTGACGACGGCGTGCTGTACGCTGGAGGTTAAACTGGCATCATAGAACACACAGAGCGTGTTGTCCGGGTAGCTGGAGAGGTTGGTGAGGACCAGGAACAGTATGGTGTGGCCTCGAGTGATCTCTCCCTGCTCCAGCAGGAGGAGGTATTCCGTAGTGATTTTCGGTAGGTGGGTGGATCGATCCTAATATCGATAGTATCGATACCAACGATACTAGCCTGATTAGATCGATACTTTAGGTTAATTTTCTCCTCTACACTTAATATATTGCTTAATACATTCAACAAAGAATAGACATGTCTGTGTGTTTATATACCGCTCTTTTCACATCTCGTATGCAAACATTACTGCTCCTCCCTGCTTTAGTGTTTTGTTATGCCATTACGTGACTCAGCGGCTCCAAGCGCAAGCTGATATTATTGGCTACAGCGAGAGAAGGAACGGTAGAAATTGCTACTGTGGCAACAGCACCAAACTTATTCACCTTTTTCAATATGGAAGTAAGCTTTTTCAGGTGCAGGGAATCAACTAATGATAAAACTAAACAAGGACAGGAAGGTGACCAAAAAGGCAAAACAGGAACTGAAACACATGACAAAACAGGTCCAATCCTGACATTTCGCCTCCCAGAAGGTGCGTCCTTGCAACGTAGACAACAACAGAGGGAGGCATAGGTGGGAGCTTGGGAGGAGGCTCGGGAGGAGGATGGATATCCGGGAGGAGGACGACGGAAGTGACCAGGGAGGTGACGACGGAGGGAGGAGCCAGGAGACGACAGGAGGGAGCCGGAACAGGAGGAGCACAGCTGGACCCAGGCCACAGCCATGATGACGCCCACGGTGGAGCCGACTAACAGCGGTTGGAGCAGGTGGAGGAGGAGCCCGAAGCAGAGATGGAGAGCCAATGAGCCAATGAGCCAGGGCGACGGGAGCATCTGGGGACCAAGGCGGATCAGATCAGACGGGATCCAGATGGCTTCGGTGGAGCCGGAGCGACAGAGGACTAAGGAGGAGCCGAAGGGATGGAGGAGCCTGACGGAGCCAGAGGGATGAGGTGCAGGATGGTCGACGACAGACCAAGGTGGAGCAGGAGGGACGAGGGAGCCCGAAGGAGCCAGTGGACAGATGGGCCACGGCAGAGAGGAGGGAGCTAGGAGCCATTATGGAGCAGACGGGTCAATGGGCCGAGGCAGAGTCCGGAGCATAGAGGCTGGAGGTGGAGTCAAGGGGTACTCCGACCACGGTGACGCTGGAGGATGGCAATACCGCGGAGCTCGCACCATACAGATGGTGGGCTGAGGGTGAGCAGAGGGGCTGCCAGACGACAGTGGTGGAGGAGGCAGGAGCGGGTGGGAGAGTTTGGGAGAGAATTTGTGCTCCTCTGGGCTTTCAGGGCTGAACACAGGGACAGGAGCCCTCTCTGGGCTTAACTCAGGAACATGAGCCCTCTCTGGGCTTAACACAGGAATAGGAGCCCTCTCTGGGCTTAACACAGGAACAGGAGCCCTCTCTGGACTTGACGGGGGAACTGGAGTAATAGAGGGCTCCGCAGCAGGAGGGAGAAAAGGGGCCAGATCAGCCTCCCAGTCGATGAGGTCCCCTTCTATAATCTCTCCCTTGCAGTCCAGCAGTCCCAGATCCATTATCAGCTTACCCTCAGCCACAGTGCAGGGGCCGGAGCTCCTCTCCGTGCTCTCACTGTCCACGGCATTCACCCTCGTGGCAGGCTCTGTTGCCGGCTCTCGCACCTTGACTGACATCACTTGCGACTCCGGCTCCGCTGCGATCCTTTGCTCTGTCGCTCCGTGTGACGATGGCTCGTCGGTCGCGGTGGGCTCCGGCTCTCCATCAGCGGTGGGCTCTGGCATGTGCTCCGCGCAGCGGGGAGATGGTGGGCTGGGCACTGGGTCCGGAGTGGCACCAGTGTCCACTCCACAAAGGCAGCGAAATTCGCTCGAGGACCATCCTTGGACGACGGCGTGCTGTACGCGGAGGTTAAACTGGCATCATAGAACACACAGAGCGTGTTGTCCGGGTAGCTGGAGAGGTTGGTGAGGACCAGGAACAGTATGGTGTGGCCCTCGAGTGATCTCTCCCCCTGCTCCAGCAGGAGGAGGTATTCCGTAGTGATTTTCGGTAGGGGTGGGTGGATCGATCCTAATATCGATAGTATCGATACCAACGATACTAGCCTGATTAGATCGATACTTTAGGTTAATTTTCTCTCCTCTACACTTAATATATTGCTTAATACATTCAACAAAGAATAGACATGTCTGTGTGTTTATATACCGCTCTTTTCACATCTCGTATGCAAACATTACTGCTCCTCCCCTGCTTTAGTGTTTTGTTATGCCATTACGTGACTCAGCGGCTCCAAGCGCAAGCTGATATTATTGGCTACAGCGAGAGAAGGAACGGTAGAAATTCGCTACTGTGGCAACAGCACCAAACTTATTCACCTTTTTCAATATGGAAGTAAGCTTTTTTCATAGATTGAATGTGCGAGACTTCCACTTCATTAGGCACGGTAGGGAAATCATGAGAAAAATAACAATAAACTGTAAAATTGTTTGTGCTGTCCACCGCATGTGTTTATAATTAAGACAATTCATTAAAATAATATGGTAAAAAACACCAGTTTGCAATACCAAGCAAGCAGCAAAACGAGCTGTTTTGTACAGTTAAAAATTGCTGGAAGCGGATGAGACTTGAAGCCAGACCCATTAAATTTACCGAATTTGGCCTTTTTATGCAGTATTACTGTCTTCAACCATTAAGCCACATTGTTTTTTTTTTTCTTTATGAAGGTTTTTTTATCAGAGGAAAACACTTAACATGCATGCACTTTGCGTTCATATCCTGGGCTGCTTGCCTGCATATAGTTTGCATCATCAGTATACTAGTGCTGTCAAAAGTACCGACCGCGATGAAATTTTAAAAACGCCCATTTCCCACTAAGATTTGAGCGCTGTTGAGAGGATTCTTAAACAGCGCTGATTGGTCATTGTGTTCACGCTCTCAACAGATACATCTGTGATTGGCTTCAATGATCAATGAAGTGCTCGGTGAAGAGCCTGAAGCGATGATCATTGAAGCCAATCACAGACTTGTCGACGATTGCCGAGAGTTATAGAGGACTCAAAAAGAACCAAACGAGCCGGTTAAACCAACTATTGAAGTTTACCGAGGATTACGATGAGTGAGTTGACGATACTGGGCAAGCCTGAGGCACGTACTGGAAATATGCGTATTATGATTACTGCTATAATTGAACATTTTATTAAAACCTGCAGAAATAAATACATTTCAAAAAAATTAATTTCACTACAGTTTATTGTGCTTGCGGGTTATCTTTAAGTTGTTTAAGCGAAATCAATGAGTTTATAAGACTGGTTTATTCCTTCTTTATACTTAAGACATCCGCGATTGTGCATCTATGTCTGTAATGTGTGCTGTAGGTGCGAACCGTTTAGGAATCTTATCCAAGCTGTTGGCTAGTCAATATTGGTGGTATCTGACATAAAGGATCCGCAAATGAAACTGGGACCACAAACACCATTAACTTAAGTGAATGAAAGGCAATAATCAACAATGCATTTACACAATAACTTTTTATTTGAATGTTTCAATGTGTTGACAATTGACTTTATTTGCATGTTTTATTGATACAACGTGACACTGAGTTGTTAGAAAAGATAAGCGTAGCGACATCATTGTTTGACGGCGTCAGGAACCGATGAATCAGCTTTTTGAACCGGTTCAATGAGCCGAACTGTCCAAACAGAACTGGTTCGCAAAAATGAATCGGACTTTGCATCACTAGTATTCCGGTCGAAGGAAGGGATCCATGAAGGAGCAACTGAAAAAATACTCTGAATAAAACGAGAAAACAAACAGAGATTATCGTATTCGGTCAGGTCTTCTGTCACGTTACACGGGACGTGTATATGTGCAGGAAACACTACGGAAAACGTTTAACAGTCTTTAATCAAGGAAACACTGGGCATAATTACAACAGGAGCTGCGTAAACACACGTAGAAACAAGTAGACCCGACAAACTGAACAGACTGGGGCTTAAAAATACTGGATAACGAGGGACAGACAGGTGTGGGGAATCAACTAATGATCAAACTAAACAAGGACAGGAAGGTGACCAAAAAAGGCAAAACAGCAACTGAAACACATGACAAAACAGGTACAATCCTGACACACACATATATGTATATGTATATATATATATTGTGACGGGAGGAGCCAACGACAGACACAGTGGGTGTGGCGTCAGGCCTCGGAGAGGCTTTTTATTAACAAAATAAAGTGTCCAGGGAAGAAGTGTCCAAAATAACCAGGGGTCTGGTGTCCTCGCCGTGCTGCGGGGCTCGTGAAGGAGGGCAGTGTTCCAGGAGGGAAGGGTCCAGGAAGGGCGGAGTCCGGCGGCCGCACGCGCTCCCACTCGGGTCCGGGCGCGAGGGCGGCGGCTTCATCACAGCGGCGGCTCTTACACGTCGTCCACGGCCTTTGGTAGGACTTGTACGGCCCGACATCCTGGTCCGACGGCCGTAATACGGGTGCGGCTTCGTCCGGACCGCGGGTTCGGCAGCTCACGTCTTCGGTGGCGCGATGTCCCTCACGCACCCTTCCTGGACCCACGAGGACACCAGCGTGCATGCACGGGGAAGAGACCGGTCTCCCGAGGAGAGGCGCTGGGCATTTAACAGCGGCGGTGATGAGGCTTCATTCAGTCCAGCTGTGCCTCATCACACGCCGCCAGCCCGCGTTGATCCCACGCCTCCTCTCATCCACCCACTCCAGTCGGGAGCCTGGTGAAGGGCGGCGAATAAGGGACGGGGTGGTGATGATGATGAGGGGGAGGGCCACCGATCCGTCACATTCCCCCACCCAAGCGACATCCCCGTCATCGGTCGCCGCCCACGCAGGAGTGCTACCTTCCTCAACCAGGCTCCATACGGTCGGAGTGCAGGGATTCCTCTCCGGGCGATCCTCCTCTCGCACCGCGCGGAACAGGGACAGAGAAACCGGTATTAGTCGACAGCCTCAACCAACCACAGGGTAAGATGACAAGTGGGGAAACGTCACTTACCCCTTTGGTGGTTGGGAGGCCGTCTCCGTCGTTTCTCCGTCCCACGCGCTTCTCCACGAACTTCTGCGGGCGAGAGGGGATGACGTCTTCAGGTGTTGCCCAACTGCGCTGTCTAGGCTCCGCCTTGCCCGCATTCTCCACCACTGTGACGGGAGGAGCCAACGACAGACACAGTGGGTGTGGCGTCAGGCCTCGGAGAGGCTTTTTATTAACAAAATAAAGTGTCCAGGGAAGAAGTGTCCAAAATAACCAGGGGTCTGGTGTCCTCGTCGTGCTGCGGGGCTCGTGAAGGAGGGCAGTGTTCCAGGAGGAAGGGTCCAGGAAGGGCGGAGTCCGCGGCCGCACGCGCTCCCACTCGGGTCCGGGCGCGAGGGCGGCGGCTTCATCACAGCGGCGGCTCTTACACGCCGCCCACGGCCTTTGGTAGGACTTGTACGGCCCGACATCCTGGTCCGACGGCCGTAATACGGGTGCGGCTTCGTCCGGACCGCGGGTTCGCAGCTCACGCTCGTGGCGCGATGTCCTCACGCACCCTTCCTGGACCCACGAGGACACCAGCGTGCATGCACGGGGAAGAGACCGGTCTCCGAGGAGAGGCGCTGGGCATTTAACAGCGGCGGTGATGAGGCTTCATTCAGTCCAGCTGTGCCTCATCACACGCCGCCAGCCCGCGTTGATCCCACGCCTCCTCTCATCCACCCACTCCAGTCGGGAGCCTGGTGAAGGGCGGCGAATAAGGGACGGGTGGTGATGATGATGAGGGGAGGCCACCGATCCGTCACAATATATATATATATATATATATACATACAGTGTGTGTAGAATTATTGTATAGGATTTATGGACAGATAAGTTGTGAGTGCCTCTTGAAGGACCAGCATCACATCCTCTTGTACCACTGTTTGAAGAATTTATCTTCAGAATCTGGCAGTAAGTTTTGGGAGCTCATTTTAGTTCATCTCCTATCCTGAAAAGTCTGTTTTGCAGGATTGATTAAAAATGAGCTCCTAAAACTTACTGCCAGATTCTGGAAGATACATTCTTCAAACAGTGGTACAAGAGGATGTGATGCTGGTCCTTCAAGAGGCACTCACAACTTATCTGTCCATAAATCCTATACAAAATCAGTCTTCATGTATTTCACAACACTTTAGCATGTTATTCTTATTAAGTGAGGGCCATTTTAAAGAATTTTTTACCCAAGCAAAGTCTCTGAGAACCTGACACCTTGTAATTCTGGAAACTCCAGGAAGGTTGCAGTTCTGGAAAATGATGGTGCTGGAGACTAAATGGTTCCTGATGGTTTCTCACCTAATTCTTCACCTTAATTCTTAATTCTTTTGCAGTTAACGTGTCTTTTCCTCTCCACCTGTTTTTTCTGACCTTGCTGACCCAATGAGCATTTCGCTGCCCAATGGTCATGCCTTAACTTTGCTAATTCTATTATTGCATTAGTATTGCATCCTTCTCATGGGCATTTAATAATTTTTTTAACTTTTATTCTTGAGTTCAATCTCTTTTTTGGATCATTTTATCTGTAAAGGAAAACCTGCCTAATAATTCTGCACACCTGAAATAAGAAGTTTCTGAGACAGCCTTCATGGACAATTATATATCACTTATAAATTATTAAACACAAAATCAATAGTAGTTATTAAGATTGATATGGTTTGGAATTGGTAAAATGTTCTTGGAAAAAAAATATGACCAGAATATCAACTTGCCTAATAATTCTGCACACACTGTATATGTGTGTGTGTGTGTGTGTGTGTGTGTGTGTGTGTATACATACAACAATAAATATATGTTCTTTAATTAAAATTTAAATATACACTATATACAGTATATATAAACACTATATATATTTTATATATTTGTTCTATATATAAAATCATTAGTTCTAAAATAACACAGATATAATCTGTCTATATAACACAGTATGTGGTCACATTGAGTGCAGTCTAATAAACACAACAGAGCTGAAGGTGAACACAAGGTCACATCGGTGAACCATGATGCAAAGTCCAGAAATATCACTTGCATTGTTCAAAGTCCAGTGAAACACATTTGATTATAGTTCTCAGTCTTTCAAGCATGAATATGAAAAGAAAAACATCTCTTTGTACACACTGATGCCTATTCTCAAAATACACCAGCTTACGCATTCCCTAACAACATAAGCTAGACCTCATGCATTTAAAATGCCACCGTGTGCTGGTGAAACTTCCCATCCTCTAGTCTACAGTGTTTAAAAAAATGCATCACCGCTTCAGCCTTTCTCTTGCAATTTGAATGACACTTAACCAATTATATGTTTTAGTGCTGGAAATGTGTGTGCTCTGGTGTGAAGAAAGTCCTCTTTTCTTTGTTGTATATTCCTCATAAAGATGTCAGTGAGTGGGAGACAATCTCTGTTGAAAAATAAAGAGCTTTTCCTCCCAATTTTCTCTGCTGATTACCGACACACAACAGCAAGCAAATAAATCACACTGTGACTTGTAATGTGCAGATTACGCAAGTGCATAAAGTAAGTGGGCTCTAGAGCTTTTATTTTGTTTTCAGTGAAGATTAATGAAGAAGTCTGTATTTCATTATAATCCAATCTAATGTTTATTGTCACTGAAATAAGATAAATTACAGATGGCATGCTACACAACATTATAATGTCCCAGTGAGACCTTGACCTACGCTTGGATAAACACACGATATAGTTCAAGTAGTCCACTTCACCCTCTTCACAGTGAGCATAGCATATAACTGGGAAAAGATAGCAACGACATCCGCTATAGATCTCAAAGATATTGTCATATTATTTATTCATAAAGAAGTTACATCACACGAAAATGTTTATGTAGACTGACTGAAAAGCACTTATATAGTGAAAAAACAAACAACAATGTACATGTACGTGCATCACACATTGCACCAGTAATTTAATTAGTACATTAAAATTAAATAAATATATAATTTAATTATTAATAATAATTTTAGAATAATTTATTAAAGTATTTGAATATTTTCTCTTAGCTGGAAGTTCAGAATATGTCAAGGAGCAGTAGCAGACACGTTTGTACAGTCTGACACTTTCAGATAAGAACCCATTGGCATTACTCCTTTCCAGGTCACTGGACAGCCACACCGCACCGGTGCAGAGCTGGAGTGCCAAGGCATTGTGTTTCACTCAGGAGGAACGTGACCCAGTGAACATTGACCTTGGACAGATGGGCAGTGCGCTGCAGTACATTGAATGAAGGAGCATGAAGTCATAACTTCAGTCACACAGATGCTGAAAGGTAAAAGTAAATGCTGGCAAGGCACGTGCTGTTGAACATATCTATGAATAAATACAAGTGTGATGCAGGTTAAAGATGATTTTGCATATTTTTCTTTTTTAAAAACAACCAGTTTTATTCTCCCATGTTATTTTTTCTTTTATAAACAGGATTAAATTTAAGAGTGCCTAATGCACTTAAAACTCCATAGATTTACTGTGGAGTAATGTCTTAAAGGGATAGTTTACCTAAAAATGAAAATTCTGTCATTAATTACTCATCCTCATGTCATTCCAAACCCGTAAGACCTTTGTCGTATGGAATACAGATTAAGATCTTCAGAACACAAATTAAGATATTTTTGATGAAATCTGAGAGCTTTCTGATCCTGCTTGGACAGTAATGCAACTGACACGTTCAAGGCCCAGAAAGGCAGTAAGGACATCATTAAAATAGTCCATGTGACATCAGTGGTTCAACTGTAATTGTGCGAGAATACTTTTTTGTGCAATGAAAACAAAAATAATGACTTCATTTAACAATTTCTTCTACTCCATGTCAGTCTTTAAAGCAACTATAAAGACTTTAAAGCAACTATATGTAGTTTTATATATTTTTGTGACTTTGGAGCCCTCTATAGTTAAGTAAGTGGAATTCACTGTTGTAAATATATCACTGTCATAATCAGTGTTGGGCTAGTTACTCAAAGAATGTAATATATTACTCATTACTAGTTACTCCTTTCAAAAGTAATATTGTTACTTTACTTATTACTTTCTGGCAACAGTAATTAGTTACACTAATAGTTACATTACTTTTTCCTTCACGCCCCACAGAAGTTGTAACTGTGTATCTTCCACTTAAAATTCTTCTAGAATGTTACTAACAACATATTTCTGCCTCATCATTTGACCAAAACCACAATGGATCGCAGTCAGACGTTATTACAAACACTCAGTAGTGATTGATAGTGACATTCAAGTAGAAGTGTTGTATTCATCTCATTAATTGTCATGTGTAGCTTGAAGTAATTTTTCCATTCCCCATATGTGATTAAATTTCATTATGTATTTTATCAAATCACATGAGTGAAACATATTTTTAAGTATATTAATATAATGTACCACATGCTGATGCATGCTTTTTTCCTGACAAAATCAATATAATGCAATATTTCTATCTTCTGAATGTAAGCTTTTCCATATTCCAAGATTGCCTGCTGCACTGTGGACATCACATGCATGTTCAAATCATGAAAATTATGAAAATAAATCTAGGAATTATTTGATTGTTGGATTTTAAATCAGCGGGGTTGAGGCATCAAAAGTAACTAAGTAACTAAGCTGTTTTATGGAAAGTAACTGTAATATTATTACTGAAATCTTATTAGTAATTAGTTACACTACTAGTTACTGCAAAAAGTAATATTATAACAGTAACTAAATTACTATTAACTAGTTACTGCCCAACACTGGTCGTAATCTAATTACAGTAGATAAATACACTTAAATTTGTTGCTGCCGTCAAGTAATTTTGCTCACCAAAACCTGCCCACCAAACTTACATACTGCCAGAACAGTCCTTATTAGAAGTCAGTATACCATCAAAATGATTTTAAAACTCATATTTCATGGTGAAAATTTTAAGTAAGTATACTTTTATGTATTTTATGTGACTTTGCAGCCCCCAACAATTAAGCGAGTGGAATTCACTGTTGTTTTAATATTCCACTGTCGTGGAGCTGTACATGCGCATTTGTTGCTGTCGTAAAGCAATCCGCTCTTTTCACAGAATTCGGTATCCTCACCACACTTACTCCCAGAACAGACGTTTGGTGGGAGCGCTGGAAATAAACAGAATCCATTCTCCGTATTAGAAGTCAGTCAGTGTTCCATCTGAATGATTTTGAAACTGATATTTCAAGGTAAAAACAACAACAACTTTGAATTGTCATTTTTAACACTAAAGACAGAAAAACAGATTCCTAGTACAGAAAGATTTCCTGTGCATAACACAGGAATTAGCAGACGTAGCATACATAAATATTTTGGAGATAAAGTCTTGTGTTTACAGAATATGTAAGAAGTCCCCTGAGCATTTTACTGGCAGCTCAGTGTTCCGCTCTATTAATAATCTGACACACTTCATAAGCAGCTTGATTCTTCTTTACAGTGCTGGTTGGAGACAGAATGACTCATCTGTGATAGCACAACTTCACATTAACGGCCATGTTGACACAAATGTGATTTTTCTTTAATGTTGCATAGGTTTTTCCACTGAACAACATGTGTAAACTCAGGTTATAAAGCCTAGGCCATTGCCCTTGATCACAAATTATGTCATTAAGCATTCACTTTTTTATTTACATATCGCTTCCTTTGACAACATCTGTTGCCAAATAAAGAATTTATCAGAACTATCTAAAGAAAAGAGCTGAGAACTACACAACAGAAGAACGACCGACATCATGTATTTTATTTTGGCATAACAGCAAATCTTTTACATTGCACTTTCTCACTGCTGACATTCAGGACTTATAGTTTGGTAGGCTGAAATAGGGCACCTGGAGAACTAATGAAGAAAAAAATTGTAAACAACAGCAAAGCCCATTGTTTGGAAAACAGTTTCCATTTTGGGTATCTGTGGGCCACCGAACAGAAAGTATATCAAACAAGAGACAGCTGACAGAAACACGCTCCTCTTGTTAAAGAGTCTTGTGAAGACTTTATACAGCGTATTAAAAGCATATTAAGACATGACACCTGAAACAACTCAGACGATATTTGTGTTTGATGTGACAAGAGTGGGAAAATAAATCTAGGAATTATTTGATTGTTGGATTTTAAATCAGCGGGTTGAGGCATCAAAAGTAACTAAGTAACTAAGCTGTTTTATGGAAAGTAACTGTAATATTATTACTGAAATCTTATTAGTAATTAGTTACACTACTAGTTACTGCAAAAGTAATATTATAACAGTAACTAAATTACTATTAACTAGTTACTGCCCAACACTGGTCGTAATCTAATTACAGTAGATAAATACACTTAAATTTGTTGCTGCCGTCAAGTAATTTTGCTCACCAAAACCTGCCCACCAAACTTACATACTGCCAGAACAGTCCTTATTAGAAGTCAGTATACCATCAAAATGATTTTAAAACTCATATTTCATGGTGAAAATTTTAAGTAAGTATACTTTTATGTATTTTATGTGACTTTGCAGCCCCCAACAATTAAGCGAGTGGAATTCACTGTTGTTTTAATATTCCACTGTCGTGGAGCTGTACATGCGCATTTGTTGCTGTCGTAAAGCAATCCGCTCTTTTCACAGAATTCGGTATCCCCTCACCACACTTACTCCCAGAACAGACGTTTGGTGGGAGCGCTGGAAATAAACAGAATCCATTCTCCGTATTAGAAGTCAGTCAGTGTTCCATCTGAATGATTTTGAAACTGATATTTCAAGGTAAAAACAACAACAACTTTGAATTGTCATTTTTAACACTAAAGACAGAAAAACAGATTCCTAGTACAGAAAGATTTCCTGTGCATAACACAGGAATTAGCAGACGTAGCATACATAAATATTTTGGAGATAAAGTCTTGTGTTTACAGAATATGTAAGAAGTCCCCCCTGAGCATTTTACTGGCAGCTCAGTGTTCCGCTCTATTAATAATCTGACACACTTCATAAGCAGCTTGATTCTTCTTTACAGTGCTGGTTGGAGACAGAATGACTCATCTGTGATAGCACAACTTCACATTAACGGCCATGTTGACACAAATGTGATTTTTCTTTAATGTTGCATAGGTTTTTTCCACTGAACAACATGTGTAAACTCAGGTTATAAAGCCTAGGCCATTGCCCTTGATCACAAATTATGTCATTAAGCATTCACTTTTTTATTTACATATCGCTTCCTTTGACAACATCTGTTGCCAAATAAAGAATTTATCAGAACTATCTAAAGAAAAGAGCTGAGAACTACACAACAGAAGAACGACCGACATCATGTATTTTATTTTGGCATAACAGCAAATCTTTTACATTGCACTTTCTCACTGCTGACATTCAGGACTTATAGTTTGGTAGGCTGAAATAGGGCACCTGGAGAACTAATGAAGAAAAAAATTGTAAACAACAGCAAAGCCCATTGTTTGGAAAACAGTTTCCATTTTGGGTATCTGTGGGCCACCGAACAGAAAGTATATCAAACAAGAGACAGCTGACAGAAACACGCTCCTCTTGTTAAAGAGTCTTGTGAAGACTTTATACAGCGTATTAAAAGCATATTAAGACATGACACCTGAAACAACTCAGACGATATTTGTGTTTGATGTGACAAGAGTGGGAAAATAAATAATTGGGCTTGCTTAAAACGAGCAATAATTTAAAAATAGGGATAGTAGGGTACATTTCCCGCAAAATCTAAAAGAACGGACAAATGGCAGGCATGTACATATAAGACATTCAAAAGGAGAAGGGAATTTTGACATCAGTATTTTGCTGACGTTGATTAATCCTCATCTCCAAGTTAAAGATTTTATCATAGACAGTATTTCTGGGTAAAACTTGAGGTACACATAGGTATTGGTATAGTTATCGTCAGAAAGTGCACCTTATACAGCGGCCCCAAAAAGTAATTACACTTAAAGAGATTGTTCACTCAAAATTGGAAATTCTGTCATTATTTAATCACTATTATGCTGTCCCAAACATGTGTGTGTGTGATTTTTAATGTGACACAAAAGTATAGTATATGGAATGTTTAGATTGTTTACATTTTGCCCATGAAATTTTGTTTTTGTAATGAAAGTCAGTGGGGTCCAAAATAACCCTGTTTGATCGCATTAACTTTCAGTTTATGGACAAAAACAAAACAAAACAAAAAACAAAACACAGACATTATAAATACTATCTTCTTTTGTGTTCTACTAAGAAAGGTTTGGAACGACATGACGGTGAGTAAATGAAGACAGAATTTAAATTTTTATGTGAACTATCCCATTAAGCCACATTAAATGCTGAATGTTATTGCATTAAATAACAAAATCAAATCAAGTGGCATTGTTTAGATAGACAGAAACAAGCACAGTTTTCAAGCTTAAAAAAATAGAAAAACAAGTTTGTTGGGTATTAAATTGTAAAACAAAAACAATATTGTTCAAAATTAACATAAAAAGTATTCTGACTTTTTTTGGTTGTTAAAAGTTAGTGAGGAGAACTTCATACATCTACTAAAAATCAATGTGATACATAACTTCATCACCATAATACATACACACTGTATGCGCACAGCTCCCACATGCATATCGATTTTTTTGCAGTAATTAGCTTGTCCACAAGGTGGCAACACTCCCCCAGCCCGTTGCTTAACAGTCAAAGCAGAAACAAACAGAAAAACGAACTACTGGAGACGGCAACAACAACAGACGCTCTCGTTGACAAGCACTTGTGTGAGGAGGTTAAGAGATACATGCAACTCTAATTTAAACAAGTACAAAGACAATTATATCAGTCATAACTTCTGAAGAGAACTAGCGTAGAAACTGGACAAGGACAAATCTTCACAATGCGCATATGTTGAGGGCCTGTGTTCGTAAGCATTCGCGTCAATACCGAAGTATATTTTGGGCTTTGTCACTGACAAAATAGCTCACAGGAACTGAAATTATTTTTAAGCAGCATTTGCAGATGCCACTTGTTTAAATATTTTGCTAATTTCATTAAAAATTCAGTTTAAAGTGTGCACTTAAGTGTCCACACACTTTATGGGGCCGCTGTATGTTACATCGACATTTAACTTCACTTTTTAACACTGAGAATGGTCATTTGAAGGCACTCGTCTTTGAGCACTTCAATGTCAGTTTTATAGGCATTTGTTTTGACCTCACTGTAGAAATCGGGCTTCTTCATAGCCAGAGGCGTCTCAACGGTGATGGACGCTCCCATGAGTGTCTCTGGGCTTTGGCCCCGCTGGAAGAGACCGAAGAGAGTGGCTAGGGCCCGGCCCACGTCATGACGGGCCCCTTCGTTGACAAAGCAGTAGAGGATGGGGTCCGCCACGCAGTTGAGGCTGGTGAGTGCTAGAGTCACATGATAAGCACCAAACAAGTTCTCCTCAGCACCGCAATCGCAGGGGTTGCTAAGGAAGAGCACGCTGCGCCACAACAGGAGCACGTGATAGGGAGCGAAGCAGAGGAGGACAATGAGGATCAAACTGAGGGCCAGCCTCTTGATCTTGGCCTTCTCTTGGCGCTCGGTGGAGACGTTACTGCGCACGGCTCTCAGGATGCCTCTGTACGCAGCCAACATCACTCCCCAAGGCGCCAAGAAACCGAGAAAAGTGCGGTAAAGGTTCATCCCGGCCACCCAATCCTGCATGGGATACTTCTCGAAGCAAAAGGTGTGGTTGAAGCGGTCCTTGAAAAGCTCATCATGGAAGAGAGGTGCAGAGTTGGCCACTATTTCTGTTACCCACACAACAACGCTAACCAGCAAGGCTGTTTTGACCCTGCGGACTTTAGCGAATTTCAGGGGATGAGCCACTGCCAAGTAACGATCCACAGATATGCAGCAGAGGAAGGCAATACTGACATAGATGTTGGTGTAGAAGATGAAACCGAACAGCTTGCAGGACACTTGACCGTGGATCCAGTTGTCATGGTGGACGAAATAGTCAATCCAAAGTGGCAAAGTGGCTATATACAAGAGGTCAGCCACCGAGAGGTTCATCAAGTAGACCCCCAACTCATTCTTCTGTCTGACCTGCATGTATGCGGCCCACAGGGCCATGCAGTTGGTTGGGAAGCCAAGGACGATGACAATAATATACAGCGCCGGCTGGAAGAACTGGTCTATGTTCGAGTCAACATTGCACGAGGTTGAGATGTTACACATGATCTCTTCGCTTCCTCAGAAACTGCTATAATCATTGAAATTGGCTGAGGCTTCTACGGTCCCAACTCAAGCCATGTTTAAAAATAAGACTAGGAAGTCAAGAGGTTTCCTTTTAGCTTTCATGTATTGTATTGTGACTGTAACACTGTTGCCCACTACGATCTAGCATGGTGGGCCTGATGTGTCACATGTCTCTACCACATTTCATGGCTAGGAGAGGTCTAGGAGAGGTCAGAGGTCAAAGATGTGCCCACAAGAGAACATGCCATTAATCCTCGTAAAACGATCACCATGGACTGGTTTCAGGTGGGTCAAGGTTTTATTTAGCAGTATGAAACAGTCACTTCCATCTCTGAAGGTCGCCCAATGACTAATCTTCTTTGGTGTGTCCAACAATATTCATCTGCAAAATAGAAAAAAAAATAACAATTATGTGAGTCGCATGATTCATTATTTACGATCACTGCAATTTTGCGATTTTTATATAGAATTGTGCTATTCAGAGCAGTGCTGTGTATTTGTTAGATTAGATTTGCACTTTGATACATTGAGTGTATGTTTTCCTATCCCCACCCTTAACCTTGGTCATCCTCACATTAGCATCTGTTTGTTTGGAGTTCAAATGAATTAACATTTATTACAAAGCTCCATCTTGTTCTCCAAGGTTTGCATCTGCTGGTACAGAATCTCTAGGTTGGAAGTTTGTTTCTGAACAGACGTTTGTGCAGATCTTGGTATGAAGGAGGTATTTTTTCTCCTTAGATCAAGCAGATCATGTACCTTCTAGAATGAGGAAATACGATTTAAAATAAACAGAGCAGAACATTATGACTTGACAGGTGACCTACATGCTCCTTGCACATGCAAGCCACTTATAAAACCTTTCAGATTCATACAGTGTTCCTTAAACAATAGGGAACACAAAAATGTATTATTTTATTAATTTAATTTATATTTATTTAATAATTTAGCTATTTAAACATCTCATTTGAACTGTATACTTTTATGGTTATTTTTTTATTATTATTGAAAATAATTTTTAATTAAACAAAGCAATAACGATACTAATTCTTTCCGCTTTTACTTCCATCATTTGTCACACGCAGTTTCAGTGCACTCATTATGGAAAAAAAGGAGCCTTTTTGTAAATGGTGTTGTTATTTAACCATAGTGATGTGGCAGATCACAGTGTCTGGAGTGACACCAAGCTTGCTGTTTGCTTCAGATTGTTTATACATTCATAGAGAAACTGTGACTGTGCAGAAGAGATAAATGGGATATGCTAGTGTGCAAACCAATTGGGTGGCAGTGCATGTGCAAACCTTAGCATCCATATGTAAAATCACAATCACAAAAAAATACAGCACAATATTATTTCAAACATGCACTTAGTAAAGATTAAAGAATCATAATTTTACTTCTTGTGTAATTTTATTTTATTTTTCTCCTGAATTAAATGTAGGATCTAATTTTATAACTTCAAAGCAAGTCAGTGTAATTTAAACTTCAGACTCAAAGGAAATAGCTGAACAATGTGGAGAAATGACTCAATGTGATTCAGACTCTGGGGATAATGGACAACATCCCAAAACCATAAACCAGATCAGTTCTCTGAACTAAAATACGTTTGCTCTGAAACCTATCCAACTGGAACCTTTTACATTTCAGAATAACTTCAGACTTCTTTAGAAATTGTACATTTTGAATGTACAGACTCTCTGCTGGAAAAAAAAAGTTAAAACCAGCTTAAGCTAGTTGGCTGGTTTTAGCTGATCGTCCAGCCTGGTCATAGCTGGTCAGCAGGCTGATTCTAGAGGGGTTTTGACCACTTCTTTAGCTGGTCAGGCTGGGAGACCAGCTGACCAACCAGCTAAAACCAGCTTGGCCAGGCTGGAAGACCAGCTAAAACCAGCTACTCTTAAACCAGCTAAAACCAGCCAAACAGCTTTTTTATTTTTTTTTTATTTTTTTAGCAGGGCTGGGCCATGATGACAATTTGTGAAGAGCATATTTTCATCAATTTACACGCTCTAGATTACTTGGGGGTGTCACTTGCACGAATAAAAACAACAACAAGCTCTTCTTTGAATGGCCTACACTCTATTTTGATCACTATGAAAGGTCTAAGACTGAACCAAACAGATCAGTTATTGGGATGACAGAGAACTTCCCTAGTGTGTCACCAGTCTTAAGATATTGCTTGTGAGCTCGATGCTTTTCAATCAGTAGGAAACATGAGATAACAGCAGAGGTCCGCTGCCCTGCCTGGGGCCAGTAACAGTGACTGATATGCCAACAGAGGCCTAAAAATCACTGGCCTAATCCAATCTGTCATTCTGCTCCAATATCAATATCTCATAGTGGCAGATAACAATGTATCCTTTAATAGAGAAAAGTGCAAAGCACCACAGGGTAAGAAAGACTTAAAGATGATGGAATGTCAACCACTGGAAAGTTGTCAACCCGACTTCATTTTCATTCGGGTTGGGCGATAAGTGTGCAGAGAAATAACTGGCAGTGACGATGTAAGATATCTCAGATTAAAATACGGAGTTTGTGTGCATTTACAACTTTTGATCATATCAAAGTTTGCATTACACAAAAGGAGAAGATCTTTTAATGCAGTGTAAACAAATATAGCTGGCCTTTGTCCATGATCACTGTGCAAACATAAAGCACAAAATAAAGACCGGTTACTCTCATTTTCCCTCTATAGACAGGTGGAAATGATAAACAAAGCACTTGGACGTCAGACCGTATTTCCCATAACCCTGTAAGTGAGGCTATGAATAATCAGGAACACCTGCAGTGGTCAGTGATACCATCACGCTCATCTCCAATATTGTCACTCTGGAGTACAAAGAAATGAGTCTCTATAATGAGACTAGAAATAGCAATGTGTCATGAAGTCCTCAAAAACATCTCAGAACAGGACTGCTCAACAGAACTGAAACAAACTTATAACAGTAATAATAGTAAAGTTACAGCTGCAAAAATAACTGAATATCAAGATTGCAATTACAGCTGCCACAATTAAGTTACCGGGAAAAAGTGTTGATTACAGCATTCCATTTTAGTTTGTCAATGTGTAATGGCCAATTAGAGGTGTTAAAATGAGCCTACACCTTATCAGTAATGACAACCAGTACTAACAAGCATTTTGTTTAACTCTTTGATTTGTGGTGGCACAAAAACAGTCATGAAACTCTGCATTCTTAATTAACGAAATGGAAGCATTCTAATAGCACATTAACCTGAAACCTGTTGCATGTTTGACAGACCACCAGAGTAAATAAGCTCCTGTCATAACACAATGGCCATGGCTTGCAGCTAAAGCTCACACACAATTTATGGGTCGTTTCTGGTACTCAGTTTTCAAAGATCTTATTAGTTACATGTGTTTATGGCTGTAACGGTTGGTTTAAGTTTAACAAACTCAGACTTAAAGGACATGTGTTTAACATGGGATCTGTTCCTCTAATGCTAGTAAAAAATGTATGCTACTTTTGCCAACTGTCAGCATACGTGACTAC
Organism: Onychostoma macrolepis; assembly: GCF_012432095.1. NCBI lineage: Eukaryota > Metazoa > Chordata > Actinopteri > Cypriniformes > Cyprinidae > Onychostoma > Onychostoma macrolepis. Next base: position 19,030,380 of record NC_081169.1, read on the forward strand.
ACGCTTATGCAATAATCATTATTTCACAAAATATGGAAATTCTGTCATCATTTACTAACCTCATGTTGTTCTGAAAACCTGTTTCTTTTTTCAACGAAACACAAAAGTTCCAAACAGACTGAAAAACAGACACAGAGAGATATGTGGTGCTCTTAAGTAATGAACATTTGCCTGATTTCAAGACCAGAATATAGTCCTAATATTAGCTCAAAGTACCCAAAAGCTTAAGATTAAGCAATAATGTCAAAGATAGAGAACATACAGAACTTATTTACTGACAACAGGTTCTGATCTATTAGGACAAACTGCCCAAGGGTACAGCATGTTGCGTAAGCAACGTTTAGTGGCGGGCATTCAATAACTATTGCTATTTCAAAAAATCTATCATAGAGGCCAGACAGGATAACGTGGTTTTGCTACGTACATACAAATAAATGATAATCGACTCCTGCGAAATGTTATCACGTTCCGAGGAAGCCTGTTTAATTAGGTTCAATTTCAAGTGCGTCTGAATACGGTAATTATCTCAATCAAATCAGCCTTATTCCTAAGGCTCAAATGTCAATTTTGTTACCCTCTCCTGTGAATGTAGTTTTCGATTTGTTGTGTGAAACACACTTTCTTGTGTGACAGACATGGTACGTGCAGGGAAAATTAATAGGAAAAGGAAGGCTGGACACTTGACCCCTGAATGACCTGATCTCCCAAGGCACTGGCTCTGTCATGAAATGACAAATGTTGTTATTGTCCAGTTTTAAGAACGAACTTAAGGTTTCTGCAAAGTTACATGCATGGGTACAACAATGCAAATGCGGAAATACCATCTAAAACAAACTGTTGCATACATAATGAGGTAATGACTTGCATTTTTTAGCTAAGACTGATTCTTTAAGCCCAGACCCTGCCAGATGGATTTTATCAGAGCTATATCAGCTTTATGTTTTGTGACAGTCGTCCCTGTGGTTCAGTGGGGTCATGCTAAATAATGAGTGTAAACGTGATGGCCTTAACAAGACACTCTCTGCCTTGAACCTCCTTTCTGGTCTGATAGGAAGGACCCCAATGTTATTACAGCACCCTCACAATAACAATTACAGTTAGTATTTGAAAAGAGGAGCCGGCAGATTTCCAATCAGGAGGTGCAGAGAGACAAGTCTTTCCGCTATTTCTTAATGAAGAGACGGGAAGAGAGAGGAAGAGAAAGACAGAGCGAGAGGGATGCATCCAGAAAAAAGGCTGAATCTAAAATAGAAACATCTGATTATTCATTTATTCACTCATTAGTGAGATCAGATCAAGGAAACACAACAGCCAGGCCTGGCAAAACTCCTGGACGTGCAACAGACACCGGGGTCAATCAAGGTTTATTAAAATGTCCACGGGAAGGACAAAAGGACAGCTAGATCTAAAACTAGATAAAACCTTACTATATGAAGCCCATATCAAAGGCGACAACAGACGTAGACACGTTTATAAACACCCAATCTATATATATATATATATATATATATATATATATTTCATCATTTCCAATAATTCCTGTTTGATAAGGTTTTTACGGCTGTGGCACAAAGATATGCCTGAAAATAACCTGTTCTCTTTATAGGAAAGTGGAAAATTTCAGTGATTCAAAATTGTTCCTGAAATCACCAACAGCAAGAGCTCCGTCGAGAGCAGCTCTTATGGCTCATTTCCACTGAGCGGTACGGTACAGTACAGTTTAGTACAGTACGATTCGGTATGGGTAACCCTGATCAGGCTTGCGTTTCCACTGCCAATAGTACCCTTAGGTGGTGTATGCCGAAAAGTAGCGATCGACGATAAAGCGCGACAATAAGCACAACTCTGCCTCTTTTTGTTAAATATCAGTTTTAATGAACAATAATAGCTATTATAAAAGTATAAGTACAATAAGTAGGCTTATCTAAGAGGAAATAAAGACAAAAGCAAACAATTCAGTCAAACATATGCTACAGGTCAGCGCTGTTGTAAAGTTCAAAATAAATATATAAAGTTAAACATAACTTTGTGCTCAGCCAAAACGATATGACCAGGAACAAATAATAGATTCATGAGACCACGAATGCCTGTTAAATATAGCCTACCCAAAACGAATTGTATCTCAAGGACTAGCCGGATAGCGGATACATGAGCACTGAGCGCCCGGTGATCGCATGGAGCTCCGAAATCGGCATAGCAAATTTTCAAATAGGCGCCATCTTTATAAATAAATCACACAATTACGTTCTCACCTGAGAAACTCTTAAAACTACATTTCATGACACAATAACAGTATATTTAGAAAATTACGCGGGTTTTTGGGCATTGACGTTTCACAAGTCCACAAGAACAGACAAGAACACATATTGAGAAATGGCTATTGTCTGTGTGAAAATATAAAATTATAAAATACACTGTTATATTTTTTTGTGTTTGCGCACTCTGATGTAAATAAGCCCAACACTCACGGACAGCAGAGCAGAACGAGTGAAGGAGAAGCTTTATCCCTTGTATCACGCAAAAGTGACGATTCTAGTCAACCCATCAACGTTCTGCAGTGAGTTTAGCTCCACCCTTTTGGTACACTTTGCTGTGCTAGGTACCCCAACGGAAGGGTACCAAAAAAGTGGTACGGTATGGTTCGCTAAATTTGTACCATTCACAACTTCTGACAGTGGAAACGGAAATAATTGCGTAGCCATTAGAAACCATTTCTTTCCACGAAAAGTCATCCTATTAAATCTTAAAAGTCCTCTCCAGTTGTGACACACAAAAGCTACACACAGAAGCCTAACAGGTTGTTTTACCATTTACCATGTTTTCAACTTTTTGGGGAAATTTGAATGAGTAAGTGTTAATTTCTCCAATATGTGTGCATCTCATTTGCTGCCATTAGACTGTATGACATTCAGCAGCGTATTTACAACGTTCTTGATACTGTATTGGTGTCAACCATTAAAACCCCTATTTTGATCAAATATATAATAAATATGTGGAAAATTCAGAAGAAGAAGCACATTTGTCCTGTTCTATACTAAGGCTACTGCATTCACCGCTCTCATATCAGGTTCATGCCTAGCCCTGGAGAATATGGTAAAGGGGAGGTCAAGTCCTGTGGTTAACTGCTTTTTCTAGATTGTTGACTGGTGAGATTTGACACCTTTCCCTGCTGATATCCAACCAATTTCTTCAGCCTTTTTAACACTGATACATTTCAAAGAAACAGCAACCATGTAACTTCTAAGAACCAGTTAACCATTTAGTAACTCTCATGTCATTTGAATACTGTATCTACACTCTCTGTATTTGTATATGATTTGATAGAATTGACATACTATATTCAATCTAAAACTTCATTTTAAACAGTATTTTGATCAATTTGATTAGATTGATTATTATGCAGTTAATACTTATGACCTAAATGGAATATTTTTACTATTTTTACTATTACATTTGTCAAATCAAAATGATTTAAGTGAAGGCATAAAGGTGATTAAAAAATGAAACTCATTTAAAGAAATGGCCAGTTGCATATACACTTTAAAAAGCATGAGCTTTCTCTTATATATTCATCTATTTTAATCTAAAACGCTGATGAAAAGATGCCATTTTTATGATACATTACAAGATGTCAGCAGGTTTTCTGTCATGTAATTGTTTCTCGTTCAAGCTTTCGAAATAATTCTGAAATGATGTAACACCATGCAGATCTGGTTTGGCACCTGTTATGTATTTCTTAAGATACTATGAAACTACAAAAGCCATAACCGTTGTTCATGTTATGACACGAATAACAAAAGAAACAGGGACTGTTTGTGCTGGTCTGTCAGTCCACTTTAATCGAATAACACACACACACACACACGCACAATCAGCTATTGCAAAACAGATCAACATGTCAGAATTATATTTAACGATTAATACAGAATAGAACACATGAATATATTCGTGATGCTATCAAGACATATTCTTCCTCCAGCAGTCTTTCCTGCCCTAGAGTGACGTTTAGTGGAAAAAAACACAATCATTCAATGTTAAATGTAATTACAGACTTACAGCATTCTGGTCTTGAGGTTTACGTTAACCAACAGTACAAAAGAGCTGATGAATGTGTCATCACCAATGATGAATATTATGGTCTTTGAATCCTGGCTCCTTTAAGTGTGACATGTCGAATTCAGTATGATGGTAGTGGTGCAAGAAGCCTAACTAAACTTTTTTTTTTACTGCCAGGACACACCTGGCTGTTCAAATAGCAGAGGCTTTTAACATGAGAACATTGGGCAACTGAAAGGGAACTAATTCAATTGGGCTCCAAACTGCTCAGCATGATGAATAAGCAGGTAGCTAAGCAGGACACAAACCCATGCCGTCTACCTGACGGCATACACTCTTAAAAATAAAGGCGCTTAAAAGGTTCTTCACAGCGATGCCATAGAAGAACCGTTTTTGGTTCCACAAAGAGTGTAAGCAGATCATTCACCGCACCATGTTGGTGCCCACTGATGATACCATTCTGCATTAGACAGATTGAAAATGTTTTGAATTCAGCCATGGTGTTTATTGTTTACAGATGCACAACTAGACAGACAAATCAAGCTCATCAACTTAAATTCTTAAAAGAAACTCAGAGTTCATGCACCTAGAAAAATATAGTCCCACTTCAACTTTTAAACTGTCTGGAATGTTGGCTCGCTATATATCCATTGTAAGCATGTTACTGTAACCGCTATTAAAGGCACAGTTTGCCTACAACAATGAAACAAAAGCGGAAAGCATGCACTGACCAGGAACTGTCAAGCTCTGAAAAGGACACCATAAAAGTGGTTTATAGTAGTCATGCACTATTTAGCTCTTCTGAAGCCATTATGATTTATATGCATTATGAGAGAAACATAAAAAATCAGCTTTCTTTCCGCCATAGCTCTCAAATGTCACTTGTGTTTGCATGTATTCCAACATAAATAGATCTCATGTGTCTCATCACGTTTGAAAACGTGCAAACGAGAGTGAGATTTTAGTGCTGCTGTAGAGGGTAAGATTATCAGCAAACAACATTTCCTTTATGCTCATGACTTTTCCTTATGCAAAGTAGCTTCAAAGATACTTAAAACATACAACACAGGACATATGGGTTACTTTTATGGTAGTTTTATGATGTTTTCAAGTTTCTGTTGTACACAAAAGATTGGGGTCTGTAAGATTTTAAGATTGTTTGATCAAAAATGCAGTAAGATTGTGAAATATTATTACAATTTAAAGTAATGCATGAAAATGTAATTCATGACAGCTGATTTTTAGCAGCTATTATTATGATACTTCAGAAATCATTTTAATATGCTGAATTGATGCATATAATTATCAATGTTGAAAACAGTTGTGCTACAGTTATTAAAACTGTTTACTGTCACTTTTGATTAGTTTAATGCGTCTTTGCTAAAAACATTAACTGAACCTAAAATTTTAACAGCAGTGTGTGTAAAAGATAAGTCTGGATATTGTATATTGAATATCTCTTTTTGTGGTTAAACACTTTCACTTATTTATAACTCCATATATCATTGTGTAAGCTATACATTACATAAGCGAAGAAGAAAAAAAAACAACTGACGTCCTGATATGTCTATTTCTTATGCAGACACACACTTACGCACACACATGCACAAAAGCAAATGCAAACTGCATTACACACAAATGAACCTCTGTGCTTGAGGTCACAATGATAATGAACTTCAGTTATGGGCTTCATCTGTATTATTTAAACTGGCATAAAATCTTAATTTGTCAAATTGAATCACTAGTAAATCTGTTAAATGAAGCGCTACTTAACAGTAAGCGCTACTTCTAAGCATTGCACCTTTTATTTATTCTCAGATAAAGTTTCTGAGAGGAGCAATGTGCTTTACAAGGAACGGTCCATTATATCAGTACACCACGTTCACATAGCAGACTGACCATGGCAGGTGAGCTGAGTAAGAATTGCCTGTCGCCCTTGGTATTGATTCAGGGCAGGTATTTAATCCTTTCCTAACTGTGTTTTATGCTCCAATGGAGAGGCGGCCGTTTGTCTCTACAGAGACCAGGGCAGGCATCCTGCAAGGCGAATTAATGACTTCAATAAAAGTGCCACATTTTCCACTCAAGTCCCCAGTCAAGGGTTTTATTGGTGAGGTTTAATTTGGCTTAAACCAACCGGCTGCTTTAGGCACGGTCACAAATGCTAATCACCTTTACCCCGAATCGCAATTAGAACAGGTATCAGCATGACGATATGTTTTCTGTAGACAGAAACAGAGCGAGACAGAGTCTAACACTAATTTCACTTCAAGCTCACTCGGCCGGCTTCATGCAGTTTTTTGATAAAGCTCAGAGGAAACACCTCCACATCTCATCTGGTGCATCTGGTCCACTTCTGCTATTGTTCTGTTTCATCTGCGATTGTGTTGACAGGCTGTAACTTGGCAGCAATGTAGCACAGAAGGGGAAATTGCTGGCACCTGCTTAGCAAAAAACCAGAGCGATGTTTAAAAGGAAACTAGATGCGGTGTCATGCTGAGAAAAACTTCAAAGCACATAAGGATTAGTTTATGTGACATTGAAGTGGCCAAATAGTTTAGCAGGGTCAGGACAGGGTAAAGAGTTGAAAACCATTACGAAAGAAAGAAGCACCACAAGATGACTCACAACATTCTCACAAATGTGTATTCAAATGAAGCCCATAACTGATAGAATGTTTACTGTCATTAAGTCCTCAAGCAAAAAGGTAATTTGTGCATAACCAGAAATGTTTGTGATTGCTTGTTTGTGTACTTTCTGCTTTTCTACACTCTAAATAGGTGAGGTTCAAGGGTTTTGCAGTGATTCTGTATAAGAACCATTCTGGTTTCTCCAAAGAACCTATCTGTGAACCGTTCCTAAAACAACCATTTGTAAGGTGCGTTCACATTTACTGTTCCTCTGTGAAATTTTGTGAATGAAATCCAGTAATTTTAATGGGAATCCACTTAAGCAGGAGTTATTTTATGTAAGGTTTCGTGTTCCTGAATTTGCAGTGTTGAACAACAGAAAGCTTTGAAAGTTGCTTTGTCTGACGAACCGCTCAAAATTCGTCGCAATATTGATAATGTAGCTTTTTTGCCCACAAAATTTTGCTAATGTGACCACACCATTAGTGTGAAGAACATATTAATGATCTGAAGAAACTTCTTCCACTATAAAGAACCTTTTGTGGAATGGAAGCTTCCGTGGATGTTAAAGATTCTTTATGGAACCATAGATGCCAATCAAGAACTTTAATTTTTAAGAGTGCAGCTTAATATTGATAGACAGCTTGTAGTCACATCAAAACATAATGACACACTTTATCCTTTATCTTCTAATAAAAGTCTACTAATAAAGCTTAATAGGTCCTTCAATAGTCCTTGTTGATAACAATGCTGATAATAAACATTAACTTGACAATAATTAACAGGACCTTTGGCTGTCAAGGAAAAATGGTCCAAACAACTTCTGAGCCCACACTACACGAAAAGACACATGCAAAATGCATGCTTGTTTCAAAATTGTGAACAACACATAGTTTTAGAGGCTTATCAGATATCTTCAATCACCTACTGCATTCCTCAACATTTTCTTTTCTGCTATCGATGAAAGCCTTTTAAAAGCTGTAGATGTAAGAGCCTAAGGAAAGGTTTAAAACGTTTTGCTTTACGTTGTGCCATCTAAATTGTCGACAATGACCTAACCTCCGTATTTTATTCTCGCACGTCACAAGTGACTACACCAATAGCTTCACTAAAAGCTTCTACTTTTGTCCAGAGGACCACAAGGGGCTGAAGATTACCAGCCAATACAGAACGTGTTGAGTTACACCATCTAAAGTGGAGAGAGACAAACAACAATGTGCTTCATCAGAGACCTGGTGGACTGCTGGTGTTTTTGCTTTTTACATAACACACTCGACATGGTGGGAATGTTTACACAGGGTTCTACTGATCCAGCCATTCAAAACTCAGCCGTGTTAATCACGATCCTGTTCGAGCCTCCATTGCGTGAGATGGGTATGCAAGATAAGCATATGTCTGATGGCGTAATATGATATAGCTTGATTTATGGTATGCTGAAGTCAGTGTCAGGTTGTTGACCAGATCAAACCATTCAATAGAACTCACTGGTACATTTAGGCCTGTGTTGTTTCCCTAAAACTCCATTGCATTTAAGGTAAAAAGACCGACCGCAAAAAGCCTTATGCAAATAGCTTCAGTAGCCATTAAATTCAACCTTTGCTGTGAACCGTTGGCACAATAAAATCTGCTCCTACTGTAGGTGTTTCAAACTACAAATTACTCCACATATTTAATTATACACTTAAATGCTATGAGTTCATTAGTAAGTTTGAAAACAGCCACTTGTGAGGCCACCATGCCACTGGGTTATAGTTTCTCTCACACAATCTGGTGCTCAAACCAGACATTACCCACACAAAACACCCTTATTAGCTCAGGCGGGTGGCACTGGAGCAGACACCTCATTGGTTCACGGGAAGATTACTCTTCTCTTCTAGTCATGCTTTTAATGTTAGTTCTTATCTCGCATCCCCAAGAGGGCAATTACTGTTTGCTCAAAAGGAATGATTAAATGTTGCACTTGTTTTCTAACAAAACCAAGAGGGAGACGCCATATCGGCCAAGGCACAAGGGAACATTCCAGAAAAGCGTTTCACGTGCCACACTGCCCTTTGGCTCTAAAAGATCAACCACATGCTGGAGATGCTGCAAGAAACAAATCAGCCACAAATTACAGCAAGGAGGAGAGGAGAATACACACATCTCAAGTGGCAGGTTTGCATGTAGAGCCACTGTATTGAATTCATATTGTGTTACATATAACAGCTACTGAGCTAAAATGAAATATGAAACGCAACTACTGTGATATCGGTTTTCATATATTTTTGCCATTCGCTGCCAAAAATGGATATGCAGTGATCCTTTATATGATAAATGTGAGAGAAAATATATTGTTTTGTACACAATGTAAGTAACATGCTGTAAACACTGCCAAAGGCCCTTGTTAAATTGCTTGTTAAATCAAGTTGCACCCACTATAACCCACGTGTTCAACAGAGGAATTCAGTGGAAAAAACACTCGAGCATCAAACTAAATGCATTAATACATAAGCTATTATAACTACAGACGGACTGTTGTCCTTTACCATTATGCCTAATTGAAAAGGTTAACATTATGTCTTATTAAAAACATTTGAAATGCAGTTTCCTAGGTGAGCAGTATGTTCTATGTAGCCAAAGTAAATGAGTAATTTCACAAAAGGGTGTATTTTGTGTCTGTCATGAATGCATGTGTAAATAATGACATTTAACAATGAAAAGCTGAAACCTACTTTCACTGTGTTATTTTAGACACTTGATGCTTTTTTGCCTGTCACAGTTTCCAAATCCTATATGCTGCACTGCACACTGAAAAACTGCAATGAAAGATATACTATATATGATTTAGATTCATATGGACATCATTTCTATTAAAAAGACAGATGTGTCTTTTGTGGTACTTCTTATTGCTTTATTGTATATTTTGTTAGGTTTGTCAGTGAGGTACAATCAACACCATTATGATGATTTTGTATGGTAAAAATGTGCTTACCAAAATTTGTCGAAAAATAGCAGTGTTAAGTTCTCTTTCTAATACTCCCTGTAGCGTCATAACCTCACAATGCTAAAACTGTCAACACTGAAACCATCAAACCTTTTACCAAGTTTCATAGCTATTTCCCCAACATATCTTAAAAAGGCATCTCATAGAATGACCCCAATAACTTTTATGTCTATGCATTATCAGCCTAATGTCTTGTTATCACACGCCTAAATTACATAATATTATGTCTGGAAAGCATATTAAGACGTGGCAATAAGACAAAAGTACAACTGTGTTGCAAAATTGTTCAATTGTATTGAGACACTAGTTTTAGAAGTAATGAAAGCACTGATGTGAGAAAACGAGATTTAATGGACTATAGCATCAACATTTATCATAAGACTTACATAACAGAAAAAAAAAAAAAAAACTAAATGAAGACACTTACATGATAGTGTGCCCGCAGGTCATTTAGTAATAGCGACATTCATACTGCCTGTGATAGAGGTGATGTTCTCTGTATCTCCAAACCGCACACGCAGCGACAAACCAAACAAAACTCTCGTTTCCCTCATTTGAATGAGGATCCGGGCGAACATCGACCACAATTTAACCTACATGAAAGCAGTCCGTGAAAGAGTGTATTTCTCATCACACCAGCGGACAAGCGGAGAGACACTCGCGAAGTTGCAAAGCGCAAACTGAAAGTGAGCAGCTCACGGAGGTTGAGGAGAAGTGTGACGCGCGTTATCCAACACTGACCGTCCCATTGAAATATTGGCTGGCTGCTCGAGATGGGATTGCCAAGACTGACATCTGGATATGATGAAACTTTGTTTCAAAACATTTTCATTTTTTCGTTTATCGTTTGTTTTATGGAGCCAAATCAGTTCCTGCCAAGACGTCACTTCTTTGCAGAGTCCACACTAAATTGTAGCTTCACTAAATATGATAATGTAAAATTTGGTTAACTATCTAACGTTAGGCTATATGAAATACCTGGACACTGGTTTCAGGGAGAAGAAATTTGAATATTTACAGGAATTCGTCGAAACTAGCACGTTTAACCAAATGTCAGATGTTAACTCAATACTTTTTAAACGGTAGTTGTGTCCGAAACCGTGATATACCCACAACGTAAATATATACGTTTTGTCACATTAGCGCTATTCGATACGGATCCTTTACGTAAAACGCTTGAGCAGTGCGCTATTGCTATGGTTACCTCCTCAGGCCAACGCGATTTTATTACGATTGTGTTTTAGTAGCATTTACAAATGCTTGAAAACATGTACATTTTAACAAAACTCAAGTAGATGCAAATTGTTAAATTCTCTTATCAAATATAAATGTACTGTCTGTAAGCATAATGCTTATGATACTGACAAGATCCAACCTACGCTAACAAGACAAATAAAAAATAAATAAATAAGTAAATAAATAAATCTGACAATCAATGTACCCTAGAGGAATAAACTCATTCCAGACATTGCAAGACAGCAGATTTCTAAATGTGACCAAATCCAGAAGACTTCATTGTAAATAAAACCAGCAAAAGGTCAAGCAGTGCTACCCTATTAAGTAGCCTATGTATGCCCCAATGCATGCTGGGAAGAGAGCAAAAGGGACCTCACCACAAACAAAAACATCTTTAGGGGAAAGATAAACATTAGCTAGTCCTACTGAAAGTTTTAAAGTTAAAAACCATAAACACCACAACAATCTAGTAAACATTTTTTATTTATTTATTTATTTTTTGTCTGTATTATCTACTTGAGCTAAGACTAATAACTAATATGGAATTTGTAACAATCTTTCTTTTGCCAATAATGCAGTGGTGACAACGGTCTTCAACTACTTATAGCAGACAGCCACTTAAAACTGAACTTACCTGCAAACAGGATTGAATCACCTCCATGTACTGTACATCACAATGGTTTTCCCCAAGGTCTAACAAGCCCATTAGAGTCCATTAAAACTCATGCCTAGGCCTCCTTAACTGCACTCTCTTTTAGAAAACATGATTAGAGATAGCGCCAGGCTTCAAAAAAACGTCATGCGCCTGAGTATAAAAGCAGTTTGATTGTTTGATGAACAAACAAAGAATGCATCCCTCTCAGGGAGTTCCAGGTCAGTCTTGGAAACACCCAATGAAAATTTACTGTCCAATCACTTGTTTTGAAATAATCCTGACAGTTGTTTTGTTTTATCATAAAACTTTTGGGTTACATCCATTTGTAAGTTCATAAAGCAATTTGTAAATTATTTAAAGATGAGTAATAATATTTTTACACTTATTAAATAAGGACTTGCTCATAGGCGTTTGAAAGTCTTGCAAGTGGACAATCTCTACATCTGTGCTCCATAATCCACGGTCACATAAGGTCACAATAACTCTGTAATGAAGCAGTGCTACATCAAGCAAACCTGCAGCTGTGACAAATGGTGTGTCAAATGCATTGCACAAACAAGCCTGATAAACAAAGCCGGTAAAATCTCCTAGGAGATAAGAGCAACAGAATTAGTATTTGACAGCTTGAAAGAGGAGATGGATTCATTGCAATGGCCTGGATTCAACTCAAAAACATCTGGACATGCAGTGGACCTTCCTGCTCAATATGACCGTATCATATTAGAAGGAGCTAAATTCACCTGCAGAATTAAATTTGTTGTGGCAGAGATAGTTTCCAAATCATAGCCTCTTAGTGCTCCAACCTTGACACAGAAATAGCCTGCTTGTGACTCTTAAAAATGCAAGTCTGTTCCCTGAAATGTTCCATATGTTAATTCCCTACATTGCCTGAATATGCCTATAGGCTGTTTGGCTATCTTGATCACAAAACATGCACCATACACCAACACTGCTTCTAACTTTACATTATAGCGTAAACTTCACGTTTATGAAAATAGCAATTAAATGTACATTTTTCATTCAGTTTACTCAAGGTCCTTGCTTGTGTCTTCTATGGCAGGTTAAAATCTGAATGTCTATGAGTAATGTCTACTGCAAGGTTAGTTCTCAGAAGGAACAACAACAAGACGAATTCACTGAATTGCTGTTCAAATAAATACTACAAAGCTAATACATTCTGGGAAATTGAAAGTGTTTTCCAAGCACTTTTTTAGTGTAGTTTATAAAAACACAACTGTTTATTGTTAGTTCTTGTTAGCACAGGTTCATTAAATACAAAATAACAGATACAATAACTGATTTTAATAATGTATTAATAAAAGTTTCTTTTTTAGTTTATGTTAGCTAAGTAATGCTAACAAATAAAAACTTATGGTCACACTTTATTTTAAGGTCCAGTTCTCGCTACTGACAAACCAGTAGTCACCAGTTATGACTTTTGCCTCAATAAACTCCTAATTTGATGCTTATTATTAGTTAGTAAGATACAGTAGTTGTTATTTTTGGTATTGGGTAGGATTAGGGATGTAGAATATGGTCATGCAGAATATGTGCTTCATAAGTACTAATTAACCAGCCAATATGTTAATAATAGGCATGTTAATAAGCAACTAGTTAATGGTGAGAATTGGTTACCAAACTTATTATAATTCGTTACCGTTTCATGATTTTAAATTCATTTTAATTCTTCTTTTTTTACTCTCAAATTTAAATAGCAATTTTGCATCCTTAATTTAAATTCAGAAATTATACTGAACTTGAAAATGCATTCGCAATTCAATTCTGAATGGCAAACATCCTTGTTGTCTGGTGCATAATATTGAAACAGCATATACTCTGTTGTAAGCCATAGTATTGTTTTCACCCAGTCCATCAATATTTCTGTAATATTAGTAACAATTTCAGTTTTCTGACTTGAATCTAGTGTAACATCAATCAGCACTGATGTTCTGTCCCAGGGCATGCCGTGGAGAAATCCAATTACACTATTATCAGCTGCCAGTGTCACATCCATAAAGTATCTGTAGTGTGTTCATGCAGGCAAAGAGTGAGAGTAAAAGTGCATTTCAGAATGGTGGTCAAAAACAGCGTGGGATGGATTTGCGTTTTCAGCTTTGAGTTGATGCAATCTTAAAGTCAGGGAGAAATAACTGCAGTGTCAGCATATCTTTCACAGCACATATAAATCAGTTTCCCTGTGCACTGGGAATACGCAGTGGGGAAGGAGAATTCATATCTGTGAAGTGGTCAGAAGCCATTACACACTTGCATTAGGACACTTTTCTGCTGTGTGTTTAGGGACATCTTGGATGAATTCCCTTCCTCCCTGACGCTGACTTGCAATCCCAGATGACAGCGTTGCTTATTTTCTGTTCTGTCACCTCGTCTCCAAGGAGCAGACTGAAAACTGTGGGTTCAGGATGCGACAAGGCTGGAATGTCAGGTCACACACTGGAGTCTGGGTGGCTACAACGTCTGGATGTCTAAAAAATTCCATAACACAGGCCAATATTCTAGAAACTGAATATGTCTATATTATACAGTGATTATATTTTGTATATGTTGTGCCAAAAAGACAATAGATTTTGAAATATCTGTTTACTACTTTGTTAACCGCAAGATAACAGTGTGGTGAAGTAATCCAAATGTTTTAGATATATCAAGTAGACAGTTGTGATATAAAAGGTTATATGAAAATTCAAAGAAAATTACTTCCTTTGCCCTCTGCCCCACTCTCTGGTGATGAACAAAGACTGAATGCTGCTTTTCTCTGCATCAATAATGTAAACAACATGAACAGTGAGGCAGAAAGCTGACATGGAAAACATTTTTTGGCTCAATAGTCATAAAAATTCTAATGGACACCATTACTGCTGTTAATGCTCTAGTATAAATAAATAAATAGTGTAAAATTACTGGATTCCAGATAAGTCCATTATCATATTATTGGATTGGATTGCTTTTACACAGACCGCAGATTTGCATTCCACTGCATTTCCATTGTTCTTCTATGTAAACATGCACTAGATGTGTGACCATTCACTCGCATTTCGCGCATGACATGGTGTTCTAAAATTGCGGCGCTTGAGACAAGGCTTGCTTTCTTACTTTATAGAATAGGCGAAAAAAAGTATGTGAATAGAGAAGTATGCCTGAATTCACAGTATTCATAAAACAGTAAGCAAACAGTCTGGAGTTGTTCTATGCGTATCAGATGGACACTTTACTATCCCATGAGGCCATGGAAGAGGATTTGTGAAAAGCCAGTCAATCACACCACGAGATGGCCCTATGACTCAGAAAGAACATTTCATGTTCTGCCAACTGTAGCAAAATTATAAATTTAAGCAATGTTCAGACAGTTCTAAAATCAGCATATTGTCACTTGTTATTCAACACTATCTGTAAAATCGAAATTGGAAATTACATCAAATGATGCTTCATGTTGAAGTCGGGTTGATCTGCCTCAGGTTTAAATAAAAGGCATTAAGGTCTGATGTCCAACTTGGAACAGAGTTTGAGACATCGAAAATTCTAATTTGTTTGGAATGCAGCATAAATTCAACTTTGTAAAAGTTGCCTTCCTCTCACACTTTTCAGTGCAAAAATACATCCTGTGTGAATGGCCCCTTTAGTATGAGTACTGCCAAATCAAGGTGGTCACACAGGGCCACAAATCAGCTGTTAAAAGGGAAAAACAAAGCAAGCGTCTGCATCCAAGTGCGTGTAAATAGTACGCCAAATAAAAACGAAAACTAGTGGTATTTATACGCAATAATGGACTTTGGCGTGTATATGCTACGCGATGGATAGGATTAGGGTTGTGGGGTAGATGCGTATCATATGTACGCCAACAAATTTGCTATCATATGCACGCGAAAACTGCATTTTATATGCACGCCAAACACGTTCGTATCATATACTGTATACGCCAAAGTCCATTTTTGCGTATCAATACCACGAGTTTTCGTTTTTATTTGGCGTACCATTTATACGCATTTTCATGAGACCGGGCTCTGCATCAGTATACTGCTGTCAGGGTTTCTTTTGCCATACTGACAGGGCTACTGTACTGTGTCCCGCGAATTAGGTGGCTACTCAAATAAATGTGAAGATAACATTGATTTGAGTTTAAATTAGGCCTATTTTATAATCTTTATCTGTATTTTATTTTAGAGCTTCCTCTAAAAATACTGCACTGGATAACTGAAATAAAAGATGGCACCAGTGCGTTCGTATGACTTGTGCTGCATTCGACTTATACTCTGAAGTTGGAAATTCCAAATTCACAATAATTAACTTTTAACTGGCTCAGTTCATCAACAGAAGAGTAAGATTGGTAATATATTGTTTCTTAGCCCTTATGTTTGGCTGTGTCTCAATAAACTCAGTGGTGCACACTATCCAACCTGAGGACATGATATGGCGTTATCTGTGCAAAATACCACTTTTTATGTGTTTTAATCGACTAGCATCGCTAACAATGGACTTGGTTTTCTGACTTCTCTACTGGAACATGGTCTAATTGGGTGTGACGCCATTACCAGCTCCGAAATCCGACTTCTGAGGTAAATCGATTGTAGCGTTGTTTAATGTAGCACCAGTTTCAGTTATACACCGCATTGCAATGAGCAACGGGAAACATTAGGAAATATCAGATCTCTGGGTGGTGCGACTGACCAATTAAAATCAAGCATTCTAGAGAGCCAATTAGTAATAATAATAAAATCCTGTTTTTACTGATGAATTTTTGACATCTTGGCAAGAATTTTCTTCTTTTAATATAAAAAGCAAAGGGGATAAATCTAGGCACAACACATTTATTGGACAAATGCCTCCACTTTTTATGATTTAAAAGCAAGTCTATTTTGAGCTTCCATTGGCTTTAATCTCACACTTGACGGAGCTGCTCATTACAGCGGTAGAGCAAGCTCCATCCGGCTAATTCTTCTCAAGAAGTGTTTGTCTAAAAAGAAGAGGGAAAAGCTTTTCATTTTACTAAGAAGCAGATATTATTTCCCCCTCCATTCAGGAGCTGGAGAGCTGTAGATTAGTGCTCCCACACACGAGGGTTTTAAAAGCCAATATCTACTGTGTCGTTGCTGAGCAACCAATTATCCAAGATTTGCACTTCCTCTTTGAATGCTGTATGCTATTAATGTTAGGAATAATTTTTTTCTTTTCATTCTAGAACACTGTAGTGTGTGAAGCATGTCAATATACAGGCATGCCAGCTTGTTGCACAGCAGACATCAGAGAATTAGATTGCAGCCATGCACAATTAATTATTAATAGTCAGATAAAATCAGAAATTAAAAGACAGAGGCATTTTCTGGTGTAAACTGATGCCAGAGCTCACTCTGCCTCCATGCTGTGCTCAGCTGTAACAACGTAGAAGAGTGGAGGGGTGTAAAGAATATTGCTGACACTTTCCCCATTCAATTCCAAAGACACTTACAGTATGATTAGAGAGAGGGAAGAAAGAAATAGAAGGCCAGATGTTCTGCAATTTCATCATTTGCCACAGCAGAAAGCGATTCATGCCTCCAGGAACTAGGCCTAGGACAGTCTATTTATGTACCCACACACATACTTGGAACGAGGTGAAAGTACTAAGTACTTCATTTAACACCAAATAACTATGAACAAATAACTATTATTAGCCCCAAACAGGGCCAGATACACACACTGCAGAGTTTATGTTCTGGCCAGAATGTCAACACTTGAAACTGTAGATGATGCAGGTGGCTGTTTATGTTTAAAGGTTTTAGCCGATGACCTTTCTGACAGTCTCCATGTAAATGTTGGCTGTAAATACAGTTCATATTCCTAAATAAACCTCTACTAGGAGAATAGAATGTACTGAAGAAAACAGCAACAGAGCTTTACTCTATGTAAGCTACTATATATTTAGTATACATGATTACATTAAAAACTTAAATTAAATCATTTTGAATCTATTTATTTTGAAATTATATATATATATATATATATATATATATATATATATATATATATATATATATATATATATATACACATTACATATTTTAAAGTTAGATATTAAAAGTAAATTGAATATTTTAATTATATTGATACGAAATAATACAATTTAAATTTAATATTTAAATTATGAATTTTAAATGTATATTAATTTTAATCATTTAATTGCACACACACACATGCACACACATACGCGAATGTATGCACATGTACACACATTTCTCTATAGTAAAATTACAGTATTTAAATAATGGATTCTAAATTATTTAATTTGAATATTTAAGTCAGTATATTCCAATTATAGATAGAATATCTCAACCCTTTAAGGATTTCAAGGAAATTCATTGCTATATGAGAAACTTTATTAACAAATAAAAGGCAAAGCACAGCTTAAGTTCACCCCTAGATATGCATCAAAAGCCAAGTGCCACAACATTATGATGTACTTCCAGTATTAAAATACAACCTCCACTAAGTGACAGCATTATATATTTCTATAGGCTTCCGCAACACAAACAGCAGCTAAAACTCTTTAAATAGGCTTAAATAGTGTAGACAACATGCTTCTTCTCCTGCGCCAGAGCTCCTTCTGGTGGCGATTCAGCAAAGTGTACAATTCACTTTGGACTAGAGTTTGCCAATTAGCACTGATTTAAGCTCAGCCTCTACCCCTCAAACAATCACAGTAATTACATCTGGACCAGAGACAAAACTGACTAAGTACCAGCATGTAATGGAAAACCTAATAACATAGTACACAATATAGGCAAACAGCACAGCAGAGAAGGGAATTAGGCACAGCAGTGCTGCCCTCTAGTGGGCAGGAGTCTACAGTGAGGTTGCAGCTGGAAGGCTTAGAGGTGACTAAGCGAGCACCCATTGAAGAATGCTGGTGTCCTTCCCACCAGTAGAAATAAGATGACTGTCGTCATGGAGAAAGGCAACGTTGGTCACATGGCTGCTATGCCCACCATAGATATGGCTGGGAGCCTGTGGATGAAGTGAGAAAAAAAAAAAGTTTTATAAAGTACGATTTGGCTGAATGGTCAATATTGAAAATAAAATGCAAACAAATCTCACCCTTGGCTGGGAACAGGGGTTAGAGAACAAGTGCACTTTGCCAAAATCATCAGCTGAGGCAAGAAGGTTGTTGTCATGTGATCTGCATACAGCATTAATGTCTGTGCCATCAGCACCTTCTGGCCAGATTCCTTGAAAAAAAATTAACCCAGAACACATTATTTCAATACATCATAGCCATTTCCAGAAAAACAATTAAATGTATACCTAAGAAATTGCTTTTTTTTCATATTATGTATAAGGGGACTTACCAAACACACTGAAACCCAGCACACAGGTGGAAGTGGCCCAATCTAGATTGCGCACTGCATCAGCACTAGTTATATGCTTCCCACTGGATGCTTCCCCTTTTTAACAGAAAACATATAACCAGCCATTAATACAATGACATCTGAGCTCCATTCACTGACAAAGGAGGTGAAAAAACAACTCACAGAATAAGATCTCATAGTCGCCTGAGTTGGTTACAATAAACTGGCTGTCGGTAGACCAGTCGAGATGAGTGACAAAACTGGAGTGTCCCTATGGATGCAAGACAGTATTAAAGGAGTGCTAATGGTCTTTAATTAATTATAATGAATCAAAACATATTTGGGATTTATTTTCTTGCAAAACTCACAGTGCATTTGCCAACTCGGTTGTATTTCCTGCCATTCTCAGTAACAGAGTAGATGTAAACAAAGTTGTCATGGGAAGCTACGGCCAGGTACGCCCCATCTATGAGACAGAGAGGATGTGAGTGGCAATTTTGGACACATACACTATCAATCACACGTATGGGGTCATTTATTTATTTTTATATATATATATATATATATATATATATATATATATATATATATATATATATATATATATATATATATATATAAATATAAAACACATTGCCTTGCAAAAGCATTTTTTCACATTTTATGTTGCTGCCTTATGTTAAACTGCTTTAAATTACTTTTTTCCCCACATCAATCTACACTCCATACACCATATTGACAAAGCAAAAACAGAATTGTCCCAACTTTGTAAATTTGTTAAAAATAAAAAACTGAAATAAGTACATTGCATAAGTATTCATACCATTAACTAAAAATTTAGCTGAAGCACCTTTATAGCCTCAAGTCTTTTTTTGTTTGATGTGACAATCTTTGCACATCAGCATTTGGCAATTATCTGCCATTCTACACACCACCTCTTCACCTCTCAAGTTCTGTCAGGTTGGATGGGGGCAGATGCACATTTTCAGGTTTCTCCAGAAATATTTGATTGGGTTCAAGCCCAGGCTGTGGCTGGGCCACTCAAGGACATTCACAGAGTCGTCTATAAGCCACTCTTGCTGTGTGCTTAGGGTCATTGTCCTGTTGGAAGGTAAACCTTCTGCCCAGTCTGAGGTTCTGAATGCTCTGGACTGGGTTTTCATTAAGGCTATCTCAATATTTTGGTGCATTGAGCTTTTCTTCTACTCTGACGAGTCCCTCACTCCCTGCCGCTGAAAACCTGGCTGCTACCAGCACACTTTACTTTTGGGTTGGTACTCTGCAGGTGATGAACAATGCCTGGTTTCCTTCAAACATGATGCTTGGTATTAAAGGTGCTGTATGTAGGATTGACACCTAGCGGTTGAACTAGTTATTGCAGTCCAAATTCAAAACATTGGAGACTGTTTTTTTTCACCCGGCCCCTCCTCCTCAGACTTGACGCACATGCAGGTTGCCACGAGATGACATTAAATACGCTGTGTTTTCCGCCAACTGGCAACCCGGGATGCCGGAATACAATTGGGTAAACTGGCAGTGGGCCATTTCACAAACAAACACAGACATTCCGGGCCTGAATGCACATTTTCAAAGGAGAATAACTGACTGTAGTATTGTTTTTCAGATAAACAAGTATGTTAACTTAGCATGTTTCCTAAATATCTGCAAACATATTATGGTATTTTTATGCTTTAGTAGAGTCAAAATCCTACATAAAGCACCTTTAAGGTTCATCAGACCAGAGAATCTTGTTTCTCAGAGTCTGAGGGTCCTTTAGGTGCTTTTTTTGCCAATTCCAAGTGTGTTTTCATATGTCTTCACTGAGGAGAGGATTGAGTTTGGCCACACCACCATAAAGCCCACATTGGTGGAGTTTTGCAGTGATGTTTGTCCTTCTGTAGATTTCTCCTATCTCCACATATAATCATGGAGCTGATGTGTGGTTTGACATAAACCTGTTTCTGAGCTCTGCTCTATAGGCAGTTTTTTTTTTTACCTCAGGGCTCGGTCTTTGCTCTAATATGCATTTTCAGCTGTTAGATCTTTTATTAAGACGTGTGTGCATTTCCAAATCATACCCATTCAATTGAATTTGCCACAGGTTAACTTCACTCAAAGTGTAGTAACATCTACAAGCAATATAAATGCTCCTGAGCTAAATTTCAACTGTCCCAGATAAGGGTATGAATACTTGTAAATGATTCCATTGCATGTTTTTTATTTTTAATAAATTTGCAAAGATGTTAAAAACATCTTTTTTTTTGCTTTATTATGGTGTATAGATTGAAAAAAAAGTAATTTAAAGCAGTTTAACATAAGGCAGAAACATAAAATGTGAAAAAAAATGAATACTTTTGCAAGGCACATTATTATTAAGTATGTTTTAAATAAATGGAAAGTAACAGTAAAGATAGTAATGGCTGCTGAAACCTTAGTTTTACCATCACAGGAATAAATTATATTTTAAAATATTAGGAATAGCTGTGACTAATGGCTAAAAGCACAAAAGAACACTAAACACACCTGGTGAATATTTAACAACGGAGATGATTTCATTGCCATCTGTATGCATAGAGACAAGATCACGGGTGTCAGTGTCCAGCACCAACCACCTATAAGACAGAAGAAAGAGAGAAAAAAAAAAAAAAAAAAGTTTTCAATATTGAGGTATCAAATTAGTCAAATATTTTCATTAACTATATAAGGTAAAGAAATTAACAGTTTTAAAGTTGTAAATGTTTCTGATTTATTTTTTATGAAAATCGGCTGTTTGACATGCCAAGTCAAAACTTAAAAGTTCCCATGTGCAATCATACCTTCCTGTCATGGTGCCCACAGCAAGCACAGTGCCACTGGGATGAAATCCAACAGAACGTCCAGGGTCCTAGAATAAAATAAAAATACAATGTAAAAATATAAAAAAAATCTCTAGTATGTTTAACACAGTGCAACATTTTATAATACATAACATTATGAAACATTGTAAAATATATGCATTTAATTTTTTATATTTTAATATTAAACAATAAAAATGTAAAAAAGTAAATACAAATATAATAAAATATATTTCATGTTATATTACATTATAATATGCATTTAGTTTTTAATACAAATATTTAAAAAAAAAAAATAATAATTATTATATATATATATATATATATATATATATATATATATATATATATATATATATATATATATATATATATATATATATATATATATATATAAAAGAACATTTAAAAAAACGTCTAAAATGGTCATTTGTCCTCAAAGTGAACATACAGTATGCAAAATAAAACGTTCAAAGCAGATGGGATCGTTTTTGATGTTTACATATTACAGGAATGTATAAGTAAATACAGTTCATTCAAACCTCAATGGCCTTGCTCCACAGGGGCAGATGGGAAGAGGTGTCCCAGAGATAGACCTGCTTGTCTTGACCACATGTCACAAACTGCTCAGTACTGGGATGCACATCCAAGCCCCACAACTCATCAGTGTGACCCTTTCACAGAGAGAAAACATAGAGACCAGGGTAAGAATGGAGATTTTCATCTGAATAACTAGTCTCAGTCCAGGAGGCCATGTCCTGTACTAATTACTTCTGGACAGGTAAAATTGATTACTGTGGTATAACCTAGGTCAGAAAAACCACATCAGGCATGTAAACACACATAACTGGCTATGCTACATCTGGTCTCGTCCTGTTTAAGTGCACGCTTTTTGGACACTATAAGCTGCAATATGGTCCAGGGCATATGTTGTTTATAATCAAAGGTCTGGCTACAAAAGACTGAGGAAACTTGGGGATCTTGTTGACTTTTGGCATAGATATTAGGCCAAAAGGCATCTAAGCACTCTGTAATATCATCTGACAACATACCTGAACGATGGGAGTGAGGGACCCAGAGAAAGAGCCCCGGAGAACAGCATTTCGGGTTGTTCCCACAAACAGCTCGTCCTGTTTTCCTTCAGCTAGAGTGCGGACGGGCCCAAAGGCCTCGGGAACCTGATTACACAGAGAGAAATATATTAAGGAACATGTAATCTGTACATCTCAACTAAAACATGATTAGCACAAATTGTTCTGAATTAAGTGAATTCACTGCTGATGTAGCTGGATCTAATAAATAAGACAAATGAATGCCTAGATTACATTTCAGTACTAGAAATATGACAACATCAAAACAATAAGAGTCATATTGGAGAGTAAATGGCAATCATTAAAAATGAGTGTCTGGATTTCATTATGAATGTCAGTAAATCTTTCATTTGTTTTGTAAGAACAAGAGCACCACTTCACCTCAATTTCACTCTTTTTGCGGTAATCATGGTCCCACAGCAGCACCCTGCGGTCTTTTCCTCCACCTGACACCAGCGTTCCATCCTTCAGCACACACAGAGAGAAGATCCCACCCTCATGGGCTCCCGAAACCACCTGGCTGATCCGGTTTCCACCTTTAAATCAGAGTTCATCATCAAATCATAGGCTGCACTGAGAGAGTATCTCCAACAGCAGTCAAACAGATGGATGTACTGTTTTTCTGATTGCCAGTAGATAAAAGCATGGATTAAATGTAATTTATTTCTGAAAAATGTGTCATCTGCATAAGTATTTTGGCAGAAACAAAAACAATTATTTCCTGACCTTTTGCCCAGATGTAGATGTTTCCGCTAGAATCTCCAGTGATTGCATCTCCATTCTCAGCAAAAGCGACACAGAGTACATACTTGGGTTTTTCATGTTTCTGAAAGCACACCAAAAATAGGAATACATTTAATAAAATTATTATAAAAAATTTGTGCCATGGGGATTTAGAATGCAACTTAAATTTATTTAAAATCAAATAAAATATGCACTCAAGGGCATCATTCTATGCTGACTTTTTTATTAAAAGTTAAATTAAATTACACTAAAATAAAAAAAGAACTTCCAAAATAAAATAAAATAAGGGATTTATAATAAAATAAAAAAAGGATTTAAAATAAAATAAAGAGACATTTAGAATCTAGCTCTCAAATGAAAAATAAAATACAATATAATATTAAATAAAAAATAAAATAAAAAAGATAACCTATATGCTTAAGGTTAAAGAAGCTAAATTTAAGAAAATCTGGAGTCTTTTTTTATTATTTATTGAATGTAGGGATAATAATAATAATAATAATAATAATATTACAGAGTTTCAAAATGCTTGATTGGGTATTAAAATATATTTTAATGTGCATTATATTAACCCCTTACAACTGCGGTTGTTATTGTTTGCAATGGATTATTAAATCTAACTTCCAAAGTACAGACTGTATTAACCCTTATGTTGGTGTGTGCCATCACACTTTTTATGTAATATGAGCCCCTAGTGTGTGTTTGTTTGTTTCGTTTTCTTTTCTGTACATTGTAAGTGTTGTAACAGACACCATATGTACATGTCTTGTAAGTGTTTCAAGAAAAGTTAATAAAAATAATATAAAAAAAAAAAAAAAAAAAAAAAAGTAAAATAAAATAATTTCAGATACAGGCAATCAACTCAAAGATCACTCTGTGTTGTCTTTGTATTTTAGTCGGAATACAAGAAAATAAATGTTGCAAACCTCAAACAGTCCCTGGCGTTTTGTAAGAGTATTCCCTTCCATTGTCCAAAAGTTGATGTGGGACTTCCCACAGGTGAAAATAAGGTTGGCCTCCATGGGGTGGAAGACAGCACCCAGAACTGACTCATTGGAACACTGCAAAATCGTTGAGTGAATATTTTACACAAAATATGATGCTTTCTTCATTTGATGAAGTAGCAATTTTTTGACTACTTCCCAGTAAGCACATATACATCAAGACATCTGTGAAAATTGCACACTAATAAAACTATCATATTTGTGTGCAAACATGATCATTTTAGCATTTTAAACAAATTTAAATACTTTCTACCGGAAACAGCCTGAAATGTAATATTCCATTAAAAAAAAATGATTGATTTGATCCACTGAGAATTGAATGGATTGTGAAAAGTGGGTGTTGCATAATAGGATAGAGCCTGGCAGTTGGAATAGAAGGGGTTAAAAAAATAAGAGAGATTGGTGATGTTAAAGTAATATCATAGATAGTGCAAGTCATTACATTATAAGATTAAAAGAACAAACGTGACATCTTCCAGATGAAAATGCAGATGTCAAAAAAACGTCAGTGCAGGGTTTTAAACAATTTGATCTGTGAACACTCAGCTTTCTGTTATTGAAAGACAAATAACACAAGACACACTATGCCAGGAAACTGTTAGGTCTATTGCAGGTCTTGCTGCATTGTATTAATTTCTTCCCAGCTCACACACACACACACTCTTTATACAGCATGTTGCCTCGTCTCACCTTAACCTCTGCCAGTTGCTTTTCTTTCTGCCAGTCCCAAACAGACAAAATGTGGTCATTTGCATCGTCAACCGCACACAAATGAGCACCACCATTCTGTGAAGAGGAGAGGTATTATATCCATGTAAAATACCATTGTTCATTCAGCCATTTATCATTGTTCAAATATTCATTATCTTCTACACCCATTGTGCAGATTTCTCATATGCCGTATGGTATCAAGGCACATAGATTATTTATCTAGAACTTAAAAAAAAAAAAAGAATTTGTTAAAAACCTTACCGACTTTGAGAAGGCAACGCAGGTGACAGCTCGGTCAAACACACCTGCTCCGATCACATGAAGAGTGTTTAAACTGACAGAGTCCCACACACGGACATGAGGCTGCAAGGCCTGATGGGAAAATAAATATTGAGTTCTATGCATATGATTGGAGCATCTCTAAAACAGATTCAGGGAATAGTTATTATTATTCATCATTTACTCATATTTACAATATTTTACATGCACTACAGTTCAAAAGATTGGGACAGTAAGATTTATTTATTTTTTTTAATGTTTTGGTTGTTGCTCACCAAGGCAATAAAGATAAAGTAAAAACAGTAACATTGTGAAATATTATTACAATTTAAAATAACGGCTTTTATATATATATATATATATATATATATATTTATTTATTTCTGTGATGCAAAACTGAATTTTCAGCAGCTGAAAATTTCTAATTATTATCAATGTTTAAAACATCAATGTTTTGCTGCTTAATATTTTTTAAATACCATGAAGCTTTTTTTAAAGAATTGTTTAAAGAATAAAAACTTAAAAGGAACAGCATTTAATTGAAAGATAAATATTTTGTAACATTACACATTTCTGTACAGTCACTTTTGATCAATTTAACGCATCCTTGCTGATTAAAAGAAAATTCTTAAGGCTATAATTCTAACACACTTTGTAAAATGCTAAAACATTGATGTAAATAGTGATCATGAGCACAGTGGTTTTGTTTCTGAGCACACCGAGGACTGGTTCAAGCCGCAAGATCAACAAATCAATATACTGCTACAGAATGTAAATGTGAACTAACTTTGCCATCTTTGGATGTTCCGGCAACTTGTCCTGTTGCTATGGTGACCATGTCTGGATGGATGGCCAAACTGCAAAGAGAACATCGTCAGAATCAGTGCTTGTCAGAAAAGATTTCCCATCTCTCTCCCCCCTCTCACCAGGGAACAGTAAATGAATGCAGACTGATCCCAGAAAATGCTTTAAACAGGCTGCAACTGTTTTGCAAATCAGCAGGGATTCTGACAGTCACAGAGAGAGCATTCCAGTGTTATTTTAATTAGTGACAAAAGCTAATTAACTAAAATTTTACAACAAATAGCATGTTGATGCTGTAATATTCTCTGAACGGTTAATAGTACAAGCATTGCCTTGCAGCCAAACAGAAGAGGAAAAAAGCAGATGGCAGAAAAGATCTGGTTTGATTGCTGATGTATTTGAATATACTGCGGGATTCACTTATCTTGTAGATAAGAGTCTGTTAAGCGAAGCAAGATCTGGCCCTAAAAATGCAAATTGTCTCAGAAACTAGCAACACTTCCTGAGTACGTTGGCTCTTTTTGCTGAATGATAGTGCAAAATATTTGTTCATGAAGATGATAGCATAATGATAACATCTTAGGGACCTCTGAACAATGACCTAGTTTAAGAATAATCTGCATATGAAATCGGAAGTGCTTTTTTCCCCCCTGTATGATATCAGTGTTGGACTGATTTCGCTCCTGCAGTAGTTCAACCAGTGCTGTTAATATTCATTAACAGTACACTAAATGACCAAAAGCATGTGAAAACTCTCTTAAAAATCAATATCATGTATATTTACCACTTGACATCATCATTATGGCCCAGATAGTGTCTTTGTTGCTGCTCTTCTACATTGTAGAGCACCACTACGGAAGCATTGAAGTACACAATCTCTCCGGTCGGGAGCAGGTAGAGGTTGGAACGGCAGTCTCTTCCCCTATAGCCATAACTAATGGAGTGTGTTAAGAAACAAAATAACATTTCCATGGACTGCAGAAAATGACCAAATTTGTGTGCTATTAAATTGACACTATTTTGTGTCACGTGTCTGTGAAGTTTCAGCTCAAAATTCCCCACAGATCATTTATTATATCATTTTGAAAATGAGTGGAAGCAGAAACATGCTGTTTTGGTGCATGTCTCTTTAAATGCAGATGAGCTGCTGCTCCCTGACCCCTTTTGCAGAATAGGGCTGTGACTTTTCCACTCGAATCTCAGATACTCTGCTAAAAAACATCTGTTTGGTTTGGATTATTATGTCTATCTCGCTGAAATCATGCGCTTTAAATCATATTAGTTTAAACTTCTGATATACGTTTTTTTTTGAGCGCACACATCTGAAGCACTCGCACAGAAAGTGGCTGTCACATGGCATGTGAGTACTAAACTAAGTTCTTTCATGTCTTTTTGCACTTAAACTGTCAAATACAAGTTTATGATAAAAACACACAAGTTACAAAAAGTTTTCTAGGTTGGTAAATGCACCAGGGACCCGATTATAGCACTTAAATACAGAAAAAGTCAGATTTTCATGATATGTCACCTTTAAAAAAAACATCACAAGGATACACCCACTGAAGTTTTAGCTTGCGCTCTGGCAGCGCCACCTTGTGGTCAAGGCTGTAGCTTTCCCTCAGCTGGTCTGGAACATGCATGGTGATTGGACGTCCACGTATGAACATCCTCACGTAACCATCATCTGTTCAAGAGGAGCAAAACGTGAGTGGCCAGACAGAAACGAGCATTAATGTGCTGTAAAGTATTGTTAGGGATGATTTGTCAAATTATCCAGGTCCTACTGACAGAACTGTGTTCATTTAGATACCCATTACAACACGAGACTGACTGGAGGCATTATGGCCATCCAAAATGGTTTTTAGCTGTAATGCAGAGGATAATGCGATCCAGTCAGGCTAATTTATAAGGGTCATCTCCCATAACATAGGGCTCAGTGTCTCTAGTTAAACACAGATTAACAAATGTTACATACATACAGACATAAAAAAAAAAAAAAATGCATTTCCTCAAATGGAAAAGGAAACTGCAATTGAATAAACTAAACAATCATATGTTTATTGCAAAACTTACTGCCATGGTTAATATGTACAAGTGTTATTTTAATTTTATTTATATACTAGTATAGTATCTATTAATGTTTTGAATTAATGTTAATCAATGTTTTGAATATAATTTAAAGTGCTTTTTTAGTTTTAGTAAGTGTATTTCAACTTGAACTTTTTACATTAGTTAGTTGCAAAGGCAGCATTTCAGTTTAAAGTTTTTCATCTGATATTTATATAGCAGCATTTTATTAACAGCACTGGTATGCACTTGCTAGTGTATTAAGTAGTTGATCGTTTGTTCTTGGTGCTCTCATAAAGCACTAAAGGCAAAAGACCAAAAACCAAACATCTAATGATACTGAGCTCTGAGCTTGTTTTAATTAAATGGTATTATTTTAAAATAATAGACAAAAACTTACCAGCATTGAGGGTGCACTCTTTGGTTTTGCTGAAAGAACAAAGAGAGAGATGTCTGTCATTTATTCATTCCTTCAAAGACTACAAGCCAGACAAAAAGCCCCCATAAGTTGAACAAAAACTTTCTAAAAACCATTTCTGAAAAGTTTTGTTTGCTGTCTTTGATCTGTGCTTTGTGAGAGGATGACTAATTCATTGAGCTCATCCATTAATCCTGACCCAGCTTTTATGTGGACTCTCACAGAGCTCTGTGTAATGGAGAGAACACAGAGTTAAAGTGACAGGATCAGAGGGTTACCCAAAACTGCTTTCAACTTTAGTACAGACAGTTTCAGAGCCTGTTTACATGACTAAACAGATTTTGGGGAGGTTCCAGCACTGGAGGGGATTTTGCATTGAAAACAAACATCGACAAAACTGCTATACACGGGAGGCTTCAATTAAAAATAAAAAAAAGGAAAAAGAAAGAATGTTCTGTTTGTGACTGACTGTGCGTGCGTGCATTTTGTAACTGCCTTTCCTAACCACACAGTTTTCCACTTCCTGTTTGCTGATGCATGACTGTCATGATTGACAGCCTGTCTCAGGCAGCGAAACGCAATAAATTACACCCATCAATCCAGTACTATTTGCTGGAATAGTTTTCTAGGACTCAACTATCCACATGGGGATTAGAATTGACAGCCATCAGTGTCTCTGGCTGGACCTTTCTACAGGGCAATATGACATGTTATGTAAGGGGAAGACAGAAGGATCGTGGGTGCAGATGAATAGAAATGCTCCCACGATGATCTGTTTGTGTCCATGCGGTCCTGCAGAAACCATCCAAACACTTCATTAAAGAAAAGCTTGAACCAAAGCAGGCCACACCAAAGCAAGCCCCCTTTTTAATATTACTAAGCTGCTTTTCCTAGCGTTTTTATTGCACAATCTGTGTTATTTGCAGCATCTTGTATCAAATGAGTTGTCCATCTCTCTGTTAAATGGCATCCGTAACAAAAACATTGAGACTTTGCATTTTGTTCGTCATTTTTTCCATCTATATGTAGATGGCTAAATGTGAAGAACAGTTTTCATAAGTGTTACCACATTGAGTTCTGGAAACAAGAAGTTTAGGTAAATATTCAAATATTACACAAAACAGGTAAAACAAACAAACAAAAAAATTCTTAATGGTTTGATTCGAATTGTGCATGTGCCTTCACAATTTAAACCATGAATTATGTCACTTTTTACTCTCATTTGGACTTAGTGGGTGTTCATTTTGAACCATGTTTACAACCAACATCATGCTTATTGTAAAAAGAAATTTATTTCCATTTGTAAATGGAATTTTAGGAACATTTCAGGACTCCACACACCTGATTTAAGGTGATGACACACAAAATGGCAGCTGACCTGGCAACAAAGCCATTTCTCATTAGCACAAACTGGAAAAATCTATTTTACCAGTAATCACTCTAGGCCCTGTAGCAACCATAACGCAATATGATGCTGTAAGCATGTGCCATTAATGTGCTTGACCTCAAAGAAGCCTTATACTAATGCACAGACTATGCACACACCCATCCATACCACACTCAGCATTGATGACGTGTTCCAATTTGACATTTCATGTCTTTTATACATTAAAAACACTGCACAAGATATGCACGCAAAGTATCTCTATGGATTATATTGAATTACTAAATTCCCTGGACATGATGTCCTTAAAACCATTTTCTTTCCCGCAGTAAAGCACTCACTCTAATTTGCCTTTAAAGCTGTGTGTGTGTGGCAGTGGGTGGGTTCCATGTTTAATACATGCAACCTAGCAGCAAAAACGATCAATATCTGTCTCAAATTGCACTAAAGCAATTAGTAAACCCATGCATTATATGTAACACATCTTCAACTTGAATGGAAGTTGAATGGATAGCTTTCATGTTCATGATAATCAAAGCCAGATGGAAAACATGCACATTTTTGTTAAGTGACTCACAAATTGTTGCACAAAATATACAAAAGTGAAGCCTTGCAACAGCAAAGTAAAATCCATATGCAAAATGCTGTTCGATTCTAGACATCTGTGCTTTTAAAGTCTATTGTTCCCATTTGGGAAGTTAAAACACAAACTCAGCCCAGGTGTGCTCGCTTTGTTTATCGACAGAATATTCCTGTTTGCCTACCTATGTTTGCTTTGTTGTGAAGCTGAAAGCAATTCCATTATCAGCCTCACCCTAAAACTACCAAAAGTTTTCCTTTTGGAGACCTGAAAGCGCTCAACAAGAACTTCAGCTTTACCTGGTTGACCTCTTCATGTTGTTTGTCCTGTTATTCCGTTTAAGTGCTAGCTGGAATTTGCAGAAGCGTCAGGCAAAAGACTGAGTTCCTTGTTTGAGTTAACTTCAGCTCTGCAGGAACATGGACCTCGCTAACCAATGGCAGGACACTTCCTCAGTGTGCATGACAGCCCCTTTCTGGCTGACCACACCCCCTGTGCTTCAATGCAGTAATATGAAGCACTTTGTGGTCAAGAGACTGTTTCAGTGGTGAGTGTGTCAACCAAGTGACGGTGCACGGTTGCCATGCACCATACAAAGTTTAATCTCAAACAATCATCACGCCATAAATAAAACACCATAACGTGTCTAATCTGCCATACAAACATCCTGCAGGTGCATGGTGGGAAATTTGTTGGAACTGATACTTAACCCTTAAGTAGACTGAAGCTTTCCTTAAGTAGTACTTTGGCTTACAACAAAGGCTTATTGGAATTTTTTTCTACTCAAATGGAATTTTACATAATTCCTTTCAAACATGAAAATATATTTAAAAATATTGAAATTAATTTAACACTATATTAAGTGGTAACATGGTTAATGGATTTCTGTTTATGAAAATGTAATGAGAATTTTCCAGTGGTTGCTATACAGCTCTGATAGGATCTCAGTCAATAACACTTCTATTGACAGATGTATAACCTGAACATCAGTGTTTACCCTCCTTCCTGGAAATCCATGTATACACACCATAAATTATTTATCACTATTTGATCAAATTCTTCCTAAGCTTTCGTGCTGTATGCACAAGTGCACTTATTAGCTGAAATATCTTTCCTACTAAGAAACACTGAAAAGTTTGGGGTTGATATGATTTTATTTGATTGTTAATGCTTTTGAGTCTTAAATGCTGACCATGGCTGAATTTATTTGATTAAAAAAACGTAAAAAGCAATATTATTAAATATTTTCACAATTTAAAAGAACTGTTTTCTATTTAATATATTTAAAAATGTAATTTATTTCTGTGATTGCAAAGATGAATTATCAGCAGCCATTTCTCCAGTCTTCAGTGTCACATGATCCTTCATAAATCATTCTAATATACTGATTTGCTGCTCAAAAAATAAATAAATAAATAAATAAATAAATCTTTATATTATCAATGTTGAAAATGTTGCTGCTTAATATTTTTGTGGAAACATGATGCATTTTTTTAAGGATGAATTGATGAATAGAAAAATTTAATACTGAGATATTTGAAATAGAAATATTTTGTAATATTAGACATGTCTTTACTGTCACTTTTGAGCAATTTAATGTATCCTTGCTGAATAAAAGTTTTTTTTAACCGACTCCATACTTTTGACCAGTATTGTAACAGTAAAACATGCCCAGAGCTATGTTTGAACCAGAACACACAATGGTAACCTAACAATTGCTGAATGTTTTCAAATTCTGAGTAAGGTGCTCCCTGACATTTTGTATACTCCACATGTATTTCATAACATTTCAAATCAGCAGTAAAATGATCAAATATCATACATGGTGCTGATTTAGCTCAAATCATGGTATAAAATGGTATTTTATAAACAGTTTTCTATGGATGGTCCACCGCTTCCCCCCTACACTGTCTCTGGAGTCTTGCTGACCACAGGTCTGGATCTGTCATCTAATTAGACACTGAGGTAGCATCTATTTTTAGCTCTTTTGATGTCTTGTACTAGCCTTAAGGTTCGGAGGGAAGGAGAGGAACTGAACTTTCATCACTGTGGATAAAAATCTTATTGTGTTTAATGCACTTTATTTAGATTTAGAAAAAGGTACCTGTCTCTCTTTCCACATGTTGAGCTGCTGGATGAGGTGGTTCTGCTGCGGGAGTCTGCCATCTCCTTCTTCACTGTGGACAGGCGTTCTGTGGACATGCTCTTCCTGACACACAGAGACAAGAGCGTGAGGTGGAGAAGAATGAGTGAAGCACAATGCAGAGGGCAGGAAAGAAAGACATCAAAGAAAACAACAAAACTGCATGACTGTTTTCCACATTGAAAATAATAAGAAATGTTTCTTGAACATCAAATCAGGACATCAGAATGATTTCTGAAGGATCATGTGACACTGAAGACTAGAGTGGTTGTTGAAAATTCAGCTTTGCCTTCACAGGAATAAATTACATTTTAAAATATATTCAAATGCAAAGCTTTTATTTAAAATTGTAATACTTTTTCACAATATTTCATAATAATTTTATACTATTTCACCAAGTAGTATTGCAGTATATACTGATATTGTAGTAAATATGGAGTATGATGGTATGCTATTTAAGACAACAGACATCACATTACAAATGATTAATATTAATTATGAATTATTATATTAACTCCATACATGCATAAGAAACCAGCTCTCTTCTGCAAAAGTATACAGATACTTCATTATATGTAGCGATCCTGTAAACGAAAAGGTCCAAGTACTTTTTTCTTTTACTCAATATCACCACCTTGAGGTAGAGAAGTAATACTGCACTAATATTGTTGGTATGGAAAAAATATATGTGATACCAACATGTCTTCTAATAAATTGGCTTTTGAAAAATAATGAGCAATAAAAATGATATATGTCTTGCTTATAACTCCCACCTTTTGATAGACATCAGCACCTCCTTTTTCGGAGAGGAGGGAGAGGAAGGATAGCCACTCAAGCGTTTTGTTTGCACATAGCCATTTGTCAGAGGCTTGGATGGCAGAGCTTGCAATATCTGCCGAACTAAATCAGGAAGGAAAAAACAGAGGAACACAAGTGAGATCACATGCAAATTATCTTCACCTCCCACATGGAAACTTTTTATGTAACCACTATATTATGCATTTAAAATACATCCCTGTAGCTCTTAGGGTTGAATTATCTTAATAGTTAAGAACCTAGGATGCTAACACAAAGGTTACATCTTATAGTTTTCAATCAGTAATGCACCCCTGGGCAAGGTTACCATCAGAATATTACAAGTTGCTTTAGATGAAAAACGTATCTTCCATTTGGCAGTTTTCTAGGCTCTAAAGATGTAATGACAATAAGCAGAGGGTCATGATGAAGCAATGACCTTTAGTAGGTCCACCTTTCTTGCTGCTGGTCTGTGTGATCTCCTCACAGCAGCCCAGCCTTCTCAAAGCATCCGCCAGCGCCGCCTTCAGCAGCTGAATCTCATCCTCCTGCAGCTGCACCCTCTGCTCCAGGTGAGAGAGACGGTCATCCGTCTCCATCCCACTCCCAGCTGACACATTATCATCTGAAAGAGACAGCCAGATAGTTAGAAAATTGAATTTGTAGTTTACTCAAATCTGTACAACTTTCTTTCTTCTCTGGAATAAAAAAAAATATATTCTTGTGCTCCAAAGACAAAAGTCATACAGGTTTGGAATGACACGAGGGTGAGTAAATGATGACTATCCCCTAAAGGCCCCCCATAGTCCAACACGATATTTAAAGGCCACTCAAAATAAGGTATATAAGGTATGATATTATGATGTTTCCTTTGGTACCTCTGTTATTATGACAAAGCTGCTTGTTTTCAAACTTTTTTTTATCAGAAACTTGAATCTTTGATATATTTATTACCTACAATTAATTTTGTGATTCCAGCTATTGTAAAAACTGTATGTTTTAAATAAATAAATAAGTAAATAACAAGCAATAGTTATTAGGAGTGGGGTAAAAAGAAAAAAGAAAAAAAAATCTGTTTACATCTTGTTTTTAGCATTTTTAGTTAAGTTAGAATATTTACAATATTATTATTACACTTAATATATGTAAATTTTTATTAAAAATAATATATTACATTAAATCATCCTCCTGTCCCTTGAAAGTTTGCTGGGGCCCCCTAGTGGGCCTTGGCCCCCTGGTTGAGAAATACTACTTTAAGGTTTTTTTGATTTAATACAATTTGGATAGAGACTGCGGAAAGAATTTGGTCCATTTTAGAATTTGGAATTAAGTCCATTTTAATTGACAATATTTCAACATTTAAGTCATTAACTCTGCTAGGACACCTGTCACTTCATACATCCACTATAACAACACTGGGATCTAGTTGGTTGTAAGTAACTGAAAAAAATGGTAGTTCAAAGAAAACCTTGTTTGCACGAATAAAATTTGGGCATTTTTAAGTGTCAAAACATCTGTGATTAAATACATTCATCCATCAAAATTTGTTCTTACCACAAAAAATCCATTAAAATCACTTGAAAACAAAAACTGAAAGCCGGAGCGAACAATTGAGAAAGTTTCAAATGCTAACAATGCTGATTCACTGTGGAAGCCATCAAATGTGTTTCATTTAAATATACAACTTATATACACAATAAACAAAACTCCTCAATATTTCACATAAAACAGTGGCTCCTTGTCTCTGTTTCAATCTCAAGGGCAATGCAACGGGCTCCACGCTAAGTGTGCATATATAATAAACCTCTTTTAGTGCCTGCAACGCTAACACATGGAGATCACAGCTGTAAAGCAGCATCAGCAGGTGGTGAGCACGTCAACTGCAATAATAAAAGTGAGAGAAAAAATTGGAGGCAAAAGTGGAAGGTGAGAAGAAAGCAGGATAAAGCTGAATAGTGATGCTGGAAGACAAAAGCAGTCTGGAGGAAACCGGATGCTCAGTAACCGAGCGTGTTGAAATATTCATCATCCCGGTCTGCTTGTACTCCCCTCCTACCTGCCATTCCAGTCAGTACTATGTCCGCCTGTCAGTCACCCGCTCGGACAGCCTGATCCTCTGCAGCTCTCTAGGGGGTTCCTAAAGGTGCCAAACGCCTCCCTGGCCAAGGTTTCTTTCTCCCACCTTCCCCTTGGCTTGCTGGATGGCTGATCCCGTGTCTGGACCTCCCTTCCTCACCCTCCCCCACCCCTTTACCACTCAGTGCTGTGTGTAAAGAGGAGAAGGGTGATGTTTGTAACAGGACGCTGATTCCCGTCTCCTATGCGGTAGAAAACTGCTGGTGGTGCTGTTGGCAAAGAGAGAGAGCTTTGGCTCGACTCCAGACCTGTCTGATGCATCGGCCAGGCACTACCAGGAAGTGCACTGACCAGCCTCTCCACCAATGGGACGCTGAAGTGTGTACATGCATTTGACAATTTATGTCTTGTTGTTTTATACCCCTAGGGCGCATGCTCATTTTCTTAATCAATACAATTCACATTAGGGATTTTTACTGTACAAATTGAATTTCTAAAATCATAGCCTGACCTCAGATATGCAGACCCAGTGTTTAATATCAGTCGAAACCATCCAACTGTACAACATAGACAGACACTCTCTCTGACCCAGGCTCATCTATACCGTCTACCCATCCATCTGTCGTCCAGCCAAACCATCTGTCGCAGAAATTGACCTACTGGAAAACCCAAACAATGACCACTATGTACACTGATACCTATCCTTGAGAGAACCTGTAATTCACAAGAACGAAGATGAAATAGTCGTTTCTAAGTGACAACATCAACAAGCTGTGCACAATGGGTGTTAGCATGAGGATGCCATAGCAATAATATTGAATTTGCTAAAAAGACCTTCAGTGATTGATTGTATGATATTAAATTCTAAATTTTCTTCAAGCATTTTAACAGTCATATATATATATATATATATATATATATATAGTTTTATGTGTTTGTTAAATATTTTCTTATATATTTGCACCAGCTGTATATATACTGTATAAATAAAGATACATATTTATAACATATTTGAAGATATTGAAATGTATTTTATATCAGTGGTTCTCAAATAATGGACCACAACCCAAAAATGAGTTACAAGTCTGTTCTACAACAATAAAATGCAACGAACCATATAATCAATAAACTAGGATAGCAAAGTCAATAGGCTTATTGTTGCTAAACGGGAAGAGAAACATCTTATCTTATCCATTTCTTTTGATGTTGAGCTCAAAGGCCATGTGTCCAACCAGACTTTTTGATATTTTGATCCACATTCATCAGCTGGTAGACTGGCTAATACTAATGCAATATTCAGAACAATGTTTTAGACAGGTAAATCACATTTCTGATGTTGTTTACAGTAAGCATTTACAAAATTGTCAGACATGATGCATATCGTTTTGCCTATGCAATAAATAAATAAATATTTTTTCTTCTTCTCTGCATTTCTCCTCTTCTTGAGCTTGCTTCCTAATCTAGGTGTTTAATAAAACTGCCATTGTATATAATGAATATTGTTTGCTCTTTGAGAAATTACTTTTGCTTTGGATAAAAGTGTAAGATAAATGCATGAATGTAAATGTAATGCTTTCATGATAAAACTTTTATCATAATCAAATTTGGTGCTCTGCTAGTTCACAACTTGACAGGGTAAAATCTGGCTCCTATTGTGAAGCTATCTGAGAACAACTGCTTTGTAATTAAAAATCTTTTGGTTAATGTTTGTTAATGATTAAATCTTACTGCAATTCTATTTCAAATGCATTAATAGTCAATATAATGCTGACGACAGACAAGATGTTTACTACCGAGCTTTATCACTACAGATACACTGTAACCCAGGTAAATCCATCTTAATAGGTGCATAATGTTATACTCTAGATTACTGGGTCACAATAAATAAGTAACTCAGTACATTCTTTCCACCAAAACATTAAGCATAGCTCAAATCAAATAACAAAGGCCCAGAGAAACAAACTGAATCAGGATAGGAGGCTCAAAGCGTATCACCAGATGAGGAAAAAATTAATGAAAAATGTAAACACACGAGAAATCATGAAGCTCCGACTGAAATTCTGTAATATATAACACGAACCTTAATTTCTGAGTAACGTTAGATGTTCATTCTTGTAGCCTGACACTGATCCAACCGCACGTATGCGATAAGAAAAAGCCTTGGGGGAAAATAAAATTTGCATGTAGGCTATATAAAACTGATCATAAATTAAACAAATATATTAATCACTGACAACACCGAGACAGTATCTTTTGTTGTGCCCTCGCAGGCAGTGACGCACCGACACGTCAATAACATTACATTGCTCAAATGTTAATGTAAAAACGGATTAATATCAATGACAAAATTCGCTTACGTTATCGACCTGCATAATGAAAACAAACCATCTCGTGAGGCTCTCTAGCGCATTCATTATGAATGGCCAGTCAAGTCGCTGCCAAACTTACCGTTGCAATACCGAAGCAGAAGCGTGTTCGTGTCATACAGGTTCCCACATGAAGCTACTCGCTCCGACATGTCCTTCTTCTGACCAATTCCTTTATTATTTCTTTTAAAACACCGTTCCTCAAATCCACCTGCCTACTTTCCTGACATACGAGTGAACCTTCACTACCTTTCCACCGAACAACCGACGACAACCTGTGCTGCCTGCGTTTCTATAGCAACAGCCTCACCGCTGATCTGCTACCCAGAGGGAACAAGAGAGCATGTTTACTCTTGGAGTCCCATAATATGCAGTCACCACTTTCATGAGCATGATGTGAATATATTTAGATAGGTTAGTCAAATTAGCAAGGCCTGAGGGCAAAGGCTACAAAGATATCTGACTATTGTGCACAGGTATGAAATAGATGAATAGATCATTATTGTCGCGTTTAGCCGGAATAGAGATATTTATCTTGGGAATTTACTTGCTAATAAATGGTGGTGGTGTCATAAAGTGCCATGTCCTTGACAGTCAAACAACTGTTTTTCTACTTTCTAACAGCAGATGGCGGTGTACGTATGATTTAAACATAGGCTCCAAATGTTTTTGTTTTCGTTTAAAGCACCAACTATTATCTAAAAAAATAATAATAACAAAAATAAATATTTAAAATAACGTATATTTTGTTTTCTAATGAGTCTCTTACAAGGTGGTGATGATAAAAATTAGATACCAGGAAAACATATTTTCAATTATTAGGGGAACGCAAAACATTTGCAAGAAAATTAAAAAGCATTATTATATATGTTTTCTCATATTGATAAATATTATTCTCCAAATCCTTTCAGGCCCCCAGATTTTGGACTGCCTGCCCTGCAGTAACACCAGTAAAATCTCATCGATAAATCATTGTCTGACTAATATTACCATATGTCGACTTGTCTTGAACCCTGCCCTCAAAAAAGTTAAGCAAACATCTCGCGTATTCTATCCAGAGTTTATGTCGAGTGTTTAGATTCAGAACTAGCACGAATGAACCACTCTATTGATTCTGATCAATTTTACGAAATGTGTTCTGCGTGGTAGCTTGTCTACATCCGAGAACTTAAAAATGCTGTCTTCGGAGCCAGGACACATTCCAAGGTAGGAAGGCATCAAGGCACGTCCGAATCCAAAATTAGCTTCACTTCCTGTCTCATGAGATACCTTCATCTGGTCGATTTTTGAAGGCAGCATAGATGTATCCTTATTCCTTAGCTGCCTTTGATATCCCACAATCCTGTGCGTTCCATTCCGTGACGGTTGAGCTAAAAAATAAAGATAGCGTCTTTGCGTTGGTTGTCAGTTTGTGTGTAAATATATATTTCTGATTAACTTTTTGCACTTTTGATGTTATTTCTATTACAGTAATTAAATATTCGTTTAGGGTGAAGTCAGTTAAAATGGGCTATCAGGTAAAATGGGCCAAATAAGGTTGTAGCGTCATATCTCTTTAAATTGTTACACACAATCA
Organism: Onychostoma macrolepis; assembly: GCF_012432095.1. Lineage (NCBI taxonomy): Eukaryota > Metazoa > Chordata > Actinopteri > Cypriniformes > Cyprinidae > Onychostoma > Onychostoma macrolepis. Next base: position 19,070,146 of record NC_081169.1, read on the forward strand.
CAATGACTGATCTTGCATTGTTGCTTCAACACTTGTTGACACACTTTTACACAGAAATTGACCATATGCACGGAGCGCAATTTAGAGCTTCCGGATAAAGATAAGCCAGCTCGTAATCTTCCGGTGAAGCTCATTTTATATGTGCTATATATAGGTAGAGACTCTCACAGAAACATCTCCTGCCTCATTCTTACCAGAAACTGAGAAACAAAATAATTGCAACATTGTAAATAATGATTGTGGAATTAACATACAGTTTCATGTTATTAAAGAACATATAATTTTATATGCAGAGTCCAGGAAAGTACCCACGTCAGTATAACTGTGCATTTAAATGCTGACAAATAAACACTATCATAGGCAGTTAGATTAATCTCTTAAACGACGTAATGGTGTTCTCGATTAATCAATATCTTACCTTCAAAGCCATGAACACATTTTTAAAATCTTATAAAATTTTAAGCCATTTATGGTTTCTCATTTCTGTGTGGTAAAATTCCCATTATTAAAGGTTCAGCTTTCATTCATGAAGATGACATGAAGAAATATGCTAAAAACGTGTCTCGGCGAAAAATAGATTTTTTAAGATGAAAATGAAATTACCTTTATAACCAAGAGATGACAATATAGAGGATCACTCATTGGCTGCAGCTGCCATTTCAACTTAGTTTTTCACGTCTTTTGATTTATTATAAAATAAATATTATAACAAATTTAGTACTTTGTCGCACTGAAGTATAAAGTAGGCTATAGCAAGTGCAGGAAGTCACAAATTCACAGTCAAATACAAATTAAATAAGTTGGTATAACAAATAAATAATGCATTCAGTATTTTGAAATGTTTAGATTTAATTTAAATAACTAGGCTACATCGTTTAAGTTTTATCTAACACAGACCTGTAGTTTTGTTAGTCTGAATTTAGTCTGAATCACTTAATGCACAGCTTTATTTTGACATCGGCTCGTCAGGTGATTCATTCCGTAGCCGCTGTCAAACATAACAATGACTGGCAGCATGATTTAACGGATTCCCTCGCGTAAGTTTAACATTCGCATTTTGTCATTCCTGAAACGGAATATGTAGAAGTTTGGTCATCTTAGACAAACAAAACTTTTCTCCTAAATGTGAATGGATTATGTAGAGAAACCGAGTAAAGGACGCTCTTCTTACTGCACAGTACACTTGACCGGAAATGACTGAGCTGGCTTATCTACAACCAGGAAGTTACCATGCATAAGGTCAATTGAGGGTGAAAATAGGTTTATAGGCCTAGATATGTATCCATACAAAATCTTAAAATATATATAAAATATATATAAATAATATCTGCAACGACTGCCTTTGAAGGGAATGCAGCAGAAGATCTAACTGGCCTTACTAGGTGCAATGTAAAGACCGACAGTAGGTTATACAGGAAATGTTAAAGTGTTTTTGTGTTTTGTTTTTTTGTCAAAGATGTCCTAATCTTTAACAAAACGTTTGACAAGAATACAAACATACATGCACACAAAAGACACTAATGCACAGAAACACACACCTATAGTAACACAATCAGTTTATTTTTAATTGCATTGTTTAATTAAATATTCCTTCAGCTTTCTATTTAATGAAATACATTTATGGTGTTGTTGGTATGGCACACTAAAGACAATAGTGTCAATTTACTGTTAAAAAATAAAATGATTTCAGCTGAAATTACCTGGCCCATTTTACCTGAATGTTGTGCCGTGGCTCAAGAAGGTACCTGCTGATACTCTAACTCTTATCATTTTAAAACAATTATACTTTTTTCACATTTAAAAAATATTTATATATTTAAGAGACACGTGCTAATTTATAAAAATATCATTAGATCTCATGCATAGCTTATCTGATGGTATTATAAGTCATTTACCAAAACGTGGCCCATTTTAGCTGACTTCACCCTAGTTATCACCAAAACTCGTTCTACTTTGTTGTAGATCATTAAACCGTTACGCTGCTTCAGAAGCCTGTCCGAAATCAGTTTCGTGAGGTGCCTTCATGCAAAAACGCTGCCTGCCTGCAAAGTCGTTTCCTCATGAGGCAGCAAGTCAGCTGCCTAAGTTTTCGGGTGCAGCCCTAGAATCGGATCGCGATTCAGTTTGACACGGCATCGTTTGAAACAAAAATACAAACTTTAAAATACAAAACAAATTGACCGCTTAATGCAATTTGAACACCCACCACAATCCACTGAAATCAAACCTGCAATACTATCGTTTGCTGCCAGCGAATAATGAAAAGCCTTTAAGCTGAACACGTGGAGGTGCTGTGAACGACTCCCTTCCTACTTCAGGTATGCTCAAAACACGTAAATATCAAGCACGTAATACAAAATAAGGGTGAACCTTTTTACTTGAGTCAGTGCACCAGTGGACTACAAACGCCCCAGGTAGGCCTATGGGTGATTCTATAATTGCGGGTACATTTGGTGTCCGAAGTCATTATTTTTTCAGCTCTTTTTCAAATGGTTATATTTTTTATTATTTTAATAATTTGTTACTCATTGTTATGAATTACAAGATGTTACAGTCCATAACAATATAATAATTTATTAAAAAAGTGTCTTAAATAGCTGAAAATTATGGAAGCCCGTTTCCGCCACTGAATAAAAAAATAAAAAAGGTTATTGCGACTTTTTATCTCAGAATTCTGACTTCTTTTCTCAGAATTGTGACTACTTTTCTCAGAATTCTGAGATATAAACTCGCAATTCTGACTTTTTTTCTCAGAATTCTGAGATATAAAGTCGCAATTCTGAGATATAAAGTCGCAATTCTGAGATATAAACTCGCAATTCTGACTTTTTTTCTCAGAATTCTGAGATATAAAGTCGCAATTCTGAGATATAAAGTCGCAATTCTGAGATATAAACTCGCAATTCTGAGATATAAAGTCGCAATTCTGAGATATAAACTCGCAATTCTGAGATATAAACTCGCAATTCTGACTTTTTTCTCAGAATTCTGAGATATAAACTCGCAATTCTGAGATATAAACTCGCATAATTCTGACTTTTTTCTCAGAATTCTGAGATATAAACTCGCAATTCTGAGATATAAACTCGCAATTCTGAGATATAAACTCGCAATTCTGAGATATAAACTCGCAATTCTGACTTTTTTTCTCAGAATTCTGAGATATAAAGTCGCAATTCTGAGATATAAACTCGCAATTCTGACTTTTTTTCTCAGAATTCTGAGATATAAACCGCAATTCTGAGATATAAACTCGCAATTCTGAGATATAAACTCGCATAATTCTGACTTTTTTCTCAGAATTCTGAGATATAAAGTCGCAATTCTGAGATATAAAGTCGCAATTCTGAGATATAAACTCGCAATTCTGACTTTTTTCTCAGAATTCTGAGATATAGTCGCAATTCTGAGATATAAACTGCATAATTCTGAGATATAAACTCGCAATTCTGACTTTTTTCTCAGAATTCTGAGATATAGTCGCAATTCTGAGATATAAACTCAATTCTGAGATATAAACTCGCAATTCTGAGATATAAAGTCGCAATTCTGAGATATAAAGTCGCAATTCTGAGATATAAACTAATTCTGACTTTTTTTCTCAGAATTCTGAGATATAAAGTCGCAATTCTGAGATATAAACTCGCAATTCTGAGATATAAACTCGCAATTCTGACTTTTTTTCTCAGAATTCTGAGATATAAACTCGCAATTCTGAGATATAAACTCGCAATTGCGACTTTTTATCTCGCAATTCTGACTTTTTTTCTCGCAATTGCGAGTTTATATCTCACAACTCTGACTTTCTCTCACAATAGGAAACTCCGTGTAAGGCTTTGCAGTGCTTTGTTCAATTTGCACTATCAAAATGAACTAGATAAATGCTGCGTCCGAATATGATTGTTGAACAAACATACAAATGACTAATTATTCTCCATTTCTGTGTTCTGCGCTCGCGGTTGGACAGTACCATTACCGCCGGGCAGGGTGCGGGAGGGGGGACGGCACGCACAGCTTTCAGACACAATATTCTTCATTTCTTTATATTTCTGAGTTTGAGGCAGCTTCTATCGCGTTATTTTAACAACAGCTGTCAAGTAAAGAGCGTATTATTGTAACATGAGTGTGAATGAATGCACGCAGGTGGATTTCCTTCACTCTCGCATAAAACGCGCTTTCATCTCTATGATCTTGCTCTAGCATTATCTTATCTCCTGTATTTAATGTTGTAAGATATCGACCAAGCAAGACATCCCCGATGAAAATTGTAAATAAATTAAGGATTCTTTATTAGTTATTATTTTAAGTATTTTTTTAAATTATTTAGTCAATTATATATGAAGATGCAAAAGCATCTAAGTGCTATCTGAATTTTTCTTCTAAAATGAGCATTTTTCTCAGGCTCCTATGTTTATGTTCAGTTATTTCACTTTAATGACAATGAAAAGAAGCTGTACCTGAGAAAAATGCTCTCATTTTAGAAGAAAATTTCAGATAGCACTTAGAGGCTTTTGCATCTGAACCCTTCATATATAATTGACTAAATAAAAATAATAAAATAAAAAAAAAATAAAAAACTTAAAATTATAACTAATAGGCTACTAACTAATAAATAATGAATCCTTAATTTATTTACAATTTTCATCGGAGATGCCTTGCTTGGTCGATATCTTACAACATTAAATACAGGAGATAAGATAATGCTAGAGCAAGAACAGAGATGAAAGCGCGTTTTATGCGAGAGTGAAGGAAATCCACCTGCGTGCATTCATTCACACTGATGTTACAATAATACGCTCTTTACTTGACAGCTGTTGTTAAAATAACGCGATAGAAGCTGCCTCAAACTCAGAAATATAAAGAAATGAAGAATATTGTGTCTGAAAGCTGTGCGTGCCGTCCCCCCTCCCGCACCCTGCCCGGCGGTAATGGTACTGTCTAACCGCGAGCGCAGAACACAGAAATGGAGAATAATTAGTCATTTGTATGTTTGTTCAACAATCATATTCGGACGCAGCATTTATCTAGTTCATTTTGATAGTGCAAATTGAACAAAGCACTGCAAAGCCTTACACGGAGTTTCCTATTGTAAGAGAAAGTCAGAGTTGTGAGATATAAACTCGCAATTGCGAGAAAAAGTCAGAATTGCGAGATAAAAAGTCGCAATTGCGGTTTATATCTCAGAATTGCGGTTTATATCTCAGAATTCTGAGAAAAAGTCAGAATTGCAGTTTATATCTCAGAATTGCGACTTTATATCTCAGAATTGCGGTTTATATCTCAGAATTCTGAGAAAAAGTCAGAATTGCGTAGTTTATATCTCAGAATTGCGGTTTATATCTCAGAATTCTGAGAAAAAGTCAGAATTGCGGTTTATATCTCAGAATTGCGGTTTATATCTCAGAATTGCGGTTTATATCTCAGAATTGCGACTTTATATCTCAGAATTCTGAGAAAAAGTCAGAATTGCAGTTTATATCTCAGAATGCAGATATTATATCTTGATGCAAGATTTATGGACACACATTTTTTAAGAAAAAAAGTTAATTTTAAATAATTTAATGTTGTAGAATTAAGTAAGTGACTATTTAGGGCTTTTATAAATAAAATTAACAAAATGTTACCAAAAGAAAAGTACTATAAAATATTTTGATTACACATTGAAAAAAAAATTCGGACAACAAGAAATTGTGATTTTCTATGGAAGCCCGTTTCCGCCACTGAATAAAAAAATAAAAAAGGTTATTGCGACTTTTTATCTCAGAATTCTGACTTTTTTTTCTCAGAATTCTGACTTCTTTTCTCAGAATTGTGAGATATAAAGTCGCAATTCTGAGATATAAACTCGCAATTCTGACTTTTTTTCTCAGAATTCTGAGATATAAACTCGCAATTCTGAGATATAAACTCGCAATTCTGAGATATAAACTCGCAATTGCGACTTTTTATCTCGCAATTCTGACTTTTTTTCTCAGAATTCTGAGATATAAAGTCGCAATTCTGAGATATAAAGTCGCAATTCTGAGATATAAAGTCGCAATTCTGAGATATAAAGTCGCAATTCTGAGATATAAACTCGCAATTCTGACTTTTTTCTCAGAATTCTGAGATATAAAGTCGCAATTCTGAGATATAAAGTCGCAATAACCTTTTTTATTTTTTTATTCAGTGGCGGAAACGGGCTTCCATAGAAAATCACAATTTCTTGTTGTCCGAATTTTTTTTTCAATGTGTAATCAAAATATTTTATAGTACTTTTCTTTTGGTAACATTTTGTTAATTTTATTTATAAAAGCCCTAAATAGTCACTTACTTAATTCTACAACATTAAATTATTTAAAATTAACTTTTTTTCTTAAAAAAATGTGTGTCCATAAATCTTGCATCAACTCTGTTACTGTACCATATTTTTCCTTTAAATTGGTGGAATTATCTCCCACAACTGTGTAAGACACAGGAAATGATGTCACTTTCCCTCACTGATAAGATCTGAAGCACTGAAAAGTATGTGTTGTCTCTCTGAGAAAATATTTTAATCTAAAAAGTTCTTACACCAAGAGTTATTTTGTAGAATGTCAACTCTGTTACCACAATATCAAAAGGAAAACTGAATTTATTACTGATCACACATTGGGTTATTTAAAGGTCTTTTAAACATGTTTTCATTAGTGTCACATGCTCTTAACATTTATGCCAGCAAGTAGAGTTTTCGGCAAAATTGTCAAATTCTGTTACCGTCAAACTCTGTTACCAAGAGTTTGACGGTAATAGATAATAATAACAATGCTGACAATAGTGTAACAGAATTGACAGTCCACCGGATAATTCTGTCAATTCTGTTATTTTACAATTCTGTTACTTATAGGGTCAACTCTGTTTATGAACTATTTTCACAAAAATTAAAACAATAAAACTGTTGTTTAAAATCTCATAAACATTATTGAGATATTGTTGCACCTTTATAATATTTCAAAAACATTTATTTTCTTTTTTTTACTGGATATTGTATATAATACATTTTCAGATGAAAAATACTTGCTCCAAGTGGACAGTTCTGTGAAGACTTAGGTTTTTTTTTTTTTTTTTAAGGTATGCATAAGTGAAATATTATCTCAGTTTTGAGTGTTGGAATGTAAGGACTGTTTGTCTAATGAAACCGGAAGGATTTTTCCGGTTATGATTTATTGTTATTTATTGCCTAATTTGTCTGTAACAGAGTTGACAAACAATACCATAAAGGCATCTGTTTTTTTTTCATTAAAAGTACAATACAAGTAATTTGTGTTTGGCAAGCAATAAATTATTAAAATTTAATATGTTTTCAATAAGATACTGGAAAGAATTTCTGTTAGTGAACAGTTTTTTTTTCATAACTTTCTGAAATGCCAAATGTATCTCCAATTATAGAATCACCTCTATGTGTATTTTTAATATAGCCTACATAGTTAAATGTCGATCAATATGTATGGCATATTTCTAAATTTTGTTTGGGTTGCTTGTATTTTTCATATATTCTGTGTAGAAACAGTGTGTTTCTGGTATGAATCCATAGCTTTAGTAACAATACTGCAGGCTTTGGAAAGTAAATCCTTATTTGTTTGTTTGTGATTATTTTTATTTACAGAGCTGCAGAGAGTAAACAAGCCTAAATCATTGCAGTCTAGCACATTCTGTACCTTCATGTTTTTGCACTTGTTGGCCAGTCTTATTTTGCCTGATCACTGAACAACTATTTATTTTTGCATCAGTGAGTTGTGAATTCAATTGACACTGAGGCCTCAACAGCCATCTTTGTGTTTGTTTATAATTTTCCCTTTCATTAAGCCAAAACAAGAGCATCTCTGCAGTGAGTGAGGCTCACATGTTCATTTTACCACTTAAGTCAACTGATTCTCACACCATTTTTGAGCAGCTGTACCACACCCCTCATTCATGAATTAAGAGTGGTTATTGTCACCAGTGGCTTGTTAATGGCTTCATGGGTCGTGATTATGCAAGGTCATTATGGTTGGCAGTTCAGGCAAATTGACTTTTATTTGGTTTATTTGCATGTGCACCATTGCTCAATTCACTTCTCATTTTATCCTTCACTGGCAGGGGGAGAAAGAATAGAACTCTCATATGGATGTCAAATAACAAATGTTCTATGTGTGCCGCTGTGTAAGGTCAGAGTTTTTCTGATTATACACAATTGGATGGTTGAATGGAGCAGAAAGAATTTTAATTGGGTTGTAGACAATTGTGAATTTTTTATTGATTTTTTTCCTTCATTCTACTAAAAGGCCCCACTCTGCAGACACTGCAGCATTTGAAGGATTAAAAAAATGGTAATTTAAGCCTGAAAGTACTACATTTTCTTGACAAAGTGAAATAAAAAGCACAAATTACACTTTGATATACTTAATAATTTGATGTGCACTTGAAAGGCTTGGGAAACTTGTTTGTAATTAAATTTTAAGAGGGATAATTTTCTTTAAAGAGATAATTAAACTCTATTTACACAAAACTAGAGTGCTTTGATTTTTTTTTAAATGCCATGATATGGCTTAGCAGTTGTAAAGATATTTAAATAATTAATATTTCATCCCATGGAATCAGTTCTCTGTTGGCATCCATTTGAAATTATAACTTAATGGCAGTTGCTTGGCTGGTGATTTTTATTTTATTTTATTTATTTATGTATGTATTTATTTATTTATATACTTGATATTAACCAGACGACACCTTTTGTCCTTGTAAACATCCTCCCATTTAGATTTCCACATTTGTTGTCTTGTCATATTTCAATAGAAGTTACTTTTGTTTGTCATACACTTCCCAAGTGTGTAACTTTAAAATGTAATTGGTCCATGTGTGAAAGAGCAAATATGCAAATGATTTGAACTTACACATTGAATCTTATCAGTTGGTTGGTATTATGAGTAGAGAATGTTCAAGTCCAGTAGTACATTATATGCATACTTTAAGTTTGAAACTCTATGCTTATGAGTCACTAATGAATTGATCACACTTTCAATAGAAGTGGTTTGGTTAGGTTTGTCTGACATTACACATTAGAGGATATTTTTTCAGTGTATCATCCAGGAATTACTGTACATTAAAAGGTGTGTAAGTGAATCAGTGGTTCCGAGTCAGTTTTACCACACTGTATGTGAGCCATAGTAAAGTGTACACCGCCTCAATTATTAATGGTTCACTGTCTGTCTTCAAGCTCAGACTGACATCACTCTCCATGTCTTACAGTGTCTATAATAATTTATAGGCAGATAAAGTGATAAAATGACCTGCCTGGCTAACATAAAGGTTCTGTAAAAATTTAAGTAATGTCTTGTGATTGGTAGCATCAGTAAGAATGGGCTGAAAATTACAAACCAATCAGTAATGTTTTACCTGTATGCCATACTTTTCCAGCAACTGTGTTTGATTATATGGTTTAAAAAAGGGGTGTCCAAACTCGATCCTGGAGGGCCACTGTCCTGCAGAGTTTTGCTCCAACTTGTCTCAGCACACCTGTCTGGAAGTTCCTCTTCAGGAACGCTAGGGGAACGCCTTCAGCGTAACCGGTTCTGAATACAAGTGAAATCTGTCCAATGGATGGGCGAGACGTCACGGGCGAGGTGACGTAATGAACAGCTGGTACAAAAGCACGTGCGGTGAAACCGGCATCAACTTTCTGTCATTCAGCTAGCGTTCTATGAGTCTTATTTCGTGTTGTCTGTCTGTAAATCATGTCTAAGAGCCAATATAAGGCGAAGCATGAGGGCGAGAGCAAACTATACAAGCAGTGTGTTCCTCCCTGCAAACGTCATATGTGTGCAGGTGATGCACACAGCTTGTGTGTGGTTTGCCTGGGAACGAGGCATACGGAGGCGGCTCTCGAGGGGGCTGATTGCCCGCACTGTGAGAGCCTCCCCCTGCGTACGCTTCGCTCCCGAAAGGCCCTCTTCGCAAGCGAGGGTTCTTTCGTCAGCACTCCCCGCGGCGCTGGCGGAGCTCATGGGGTTCGCAGTGGGATCTGATGGAGGGATCGGAGATGAGCTTGTCTCAGCGCCCTCAGGAGATCGATCTGCTAACCCTGCCACGTACGGTGTTCCAGGGCACAGCGATCTCCAGCGAGCACACATCTCAGTTTCTTCCGCCTGGAAGCGTAGCGGAGCTGAGATCCTCTCCACCCCTTCAGGGGCCAGTCTCGAGAGACTGGTTCCCTCAGTAGACTATTTTGCAGCATGGAAACTACTGCTAAATGTGTCTCAGTGGGTCCTGCGCACTGTAGAGAGAGGCTACAGAATCCAGTTTGGTTCTCTTCTGCCTCGATTCAACGGGGTGAATTCCACTCTGGTGGGCCCCAAGCAGGCTCTGGTAATGGAACGAGAAATAGATACTCTCTTAGGGAAGGGGGCCATCGAGGTGGTTCCTCCTCACGAAAGAGAGTCCGGGTTCTACAGCCGGTACTTCATTGTTCCAAAGAAGGATGGAGGTTTGCGTCCCATTTTAGATCTGCGTCAATTGAACCGTTCAGTCAGCAGACTGAAGTTCAAGATGCTTACACTCAAACAGGTCTGGTTTGTTGCAATCAATCTAAAAGACGCATACTTCCATGTCTCCATCCTTCCCACTCCCAAGTTCCTGAGGTTTGCTTTTGGGGGCAAAGCTTACCAGTATCAGGTTCTTCCCTTCAGCCTAGCACTCTCACCCCGCACTTTTACGAAGTGTGTGGACGCTGCATTAGCTCCACTGCGGCTACGAGGCATCCGCATACTCAATTACATCGATGATTGGTTGATTCTCGCTCATTCAGAGCGGATGGCGGCTCAACATCGAGATGTTGTTCTCGCTCACATGAAAGTGTTGGGGTTAAGACTGAACGCCAAGAAGAGTGTGCTTTCTCCATTACAGAGAACCACTTATCTTGGTGTGGTGTGGGATTCAACTACGATGCAGGCACGTATGTCCCCTGCTTGGATCAATGAGGGCCAGTCACTCACTGTCAGTTTCAGAGACTGCTGGGTCTGATGGCAGCTGCGTCCAATGTGATACCTCTTGGCCTGCTGTACATGAGACACCTACAGTGGTGGCTCAAGACCAAAGGGTTCTCTCCGAGGGGAAAACTGCTTCGCATGATCAAGGTCACGTGGCGGTGCCTACGTGCCTTAGACATGTGGAGACAACCTTGGTTCTTGTCTCAGGGCCCGGTGCTGGGAGCTCCGTGTCGCCGCGTAACACTAGCGACGGACGCGCACCGACAACACAGCGGTCTCTTATATTAACCACCAAGGAGGTCTGCGGTCGTGCCCCCTGTACAGGATGGTGCACCAGATCCTTGTGTGGTCCCAGGGCAAACTCCTCTCACTGAAAGCAGTTTACATCCCTGGGCATCTCAATGTGGGATCAAACATCCTGTCGAGACAGGGGCCGTGACCCGGGGAATGGATGCTTCACCCCGAGGTGGTGAAGCAGATCTGGAGAGTGTTTGGCCAGGCACAGGTGGACCTCTTCGCTACTCAGGAGACAGCGCAATGTCCCCACTGGGGCTGGATGCCATGGTACAGGCATGGCCGAGGCTTCGTCTGTACGCCTTTCCCCTGATTGCTCTGCTTCCCGGAGTTCTGGAGTAGCCCCGTTCTGGCGGGGCCGAGTATGGTTCTCAGACCTGATTTCTCTCCTCGACGGCTCTCCATGGGAGATTCCCGTCAGGAGGCACCCTTGTGCACCCCCGCCTGGAAGCTGAGGGGTTATGTGCCCTGAGGCGGCACAGCTCATAGCTTCCGGTCTCTCAACCAAGGTTGTTGGGACCATCCTCGAATCCAGAGCTCCCTCAACAAGGAAACTGTACGCCCTGAAGTGGAGACTCTTCATTTCATGGTGCGGAGATTGCCAGCTCGACCCAGTTAACTGCCTGCTTGGTACAGTATTGGAGTTCTTGCAGGCTCGACTCTCCGCAGGGTTAACCCACTCCACCTTGAAGGTTTATGTGGCGGCGATTTTGGCCTACCACGCCTCTCCTGGTGGACAGTCGGTGTGTAGTCACCCCCTAGTTACACGTTTCCTACATGGTGCACTGAGGCTAAGGCCCCCAGTACGGTCCCGGATTCCTCCTTGGGACCTGGCTGTGGTGTTGGATGCTCTCTGTAGGCCTCCCTTTGAGCCTATTGAGGAGATCTCTGATTGCCATCTCACCCTGAAGACTGTGTTTCTTCTGGCGATCTCTTCTCTGAAGAGAGTTGGGGATCTGCAGCCCCAAATTTCCTTCTGTTACACCACAGCCTGTCGTACTGCAGGCCTTCAGTCCTCCTCCCTTTCGGGAGCCTGACCAGCAAAGGCTTGACTGTATGTGACCAGGGCGAGCACTGGATGCATCCGTCCACAGAACTGCCCTGTGGAGAAGGGCAGACCAACTGCTGATTTGCTATGGTCCCGCTAAGAGGGGTCTGCCTTCTACAAAGCATACTCTCAGTCGGTGGATGCCATCAACACTGCCTATGAGTCCTCTGATCTCCCCTCGCCGATGGGAGTCAAGGCTCATTCCACTAGGAGTGTGGCGGCCTCCAAGACTTTCCTTGCAGGTGTCCCAATACAGGACATCTGCAACGCTGCGGGATGGTCTACGCCAGTGGTCCTCACTATTTTTTTCATGAGAGCCGCACTTATAGGACAAAGTCAATAGGAGAGACACTTTTACCGCAAAGTATCAAAAGTTACATCCAGTCATAAATAGCATGTCCATCTGTCATCCTTGAACATACAATATGCAGTGCAATACAAAGGGGGTTATTTTTAAAAGTTATTTGCTTCTACATTAGCCCATCATGTATCTAACCATCCAAGAGCACATTCGGCGTTAAGAGCTGGAAAGATTGCCAAAACAGTGAGTCAATGTCATGGACGTAAGGGCAGATCAAGTTTAATTATCTTTCTAGTCTATATTTCCATCTTGTAATTCCGCTGTTTTGGGTATTTTTTAAATATAAATTATTTGTAATAGAGCAGGCACTGACTGTTGTTCATGTATTTATGTCCTCATTTGGTGAGATGGCAGAGGCTGAAAACACTGTGGGCTTCAGTATGTGTGTAGTAAATGAAACTGCGCATCTGTGCATTCATTCATAACAAGACATGCAGGATTCATATTTAAATGGTATTTTTGCAGCTTAATATTACAGATAGTCCATATTGCGATTTGATTCAAGTGTAATGACCTACTTTTGATTTATTCATCCAAACTTTGACAAATTCAATGACATTCACAGATGAATCGCAGTCAATTTTGAACGCGATATTGTGTAGCTTGTCAGCAAACTACGGCTCTGTCTATTAAATGCCGCTCCATCTGAAAGCACGTGAAGGAGATTAACTACTAATCACAGAACCGGCTTTACTGACTAGATGCGCATGATCATCGCATTCGATTATTTGCACAGCCCTAATTGGCAGTAGCAAGTCTCGGTACTTGCTCTGCCACAGCAGCAGCAGCGTAGCAGATCTAGTCCGCCAAGACCAAATACATTAACATTGTCATGTACATTACCATGCCAATCCCTCCGAGAGTTGTCATGACAGAAACTTGTTTTGTCATGTCAAAGACACTGCATACGCATATACTGTAAAAAATATCTTAATTCATGAGTAATACTCTTGATGCATGAGTAAATGCTGATGAGGAATTACAGTTGAAAAATCCTTTTTTTATTTAGAATTTCTGCTTCTACACACCTGTCAGGACAAGTTCTTTGTGAGCATAGCACTGTTGCTATGATAATAGTAAACAAATAGACCTACTAAACAATGGATACACCTGAACACCTTTGCATCTTAATTCCCATTACTAACTCTAGATTTTTGACATCTTGGCAGGGTCACATTCCATTAATTTGACGCATGACCTGTCAAGCCTGGAAGCCATTTTCATTTGACACAAATGTTGGGTTACTTCACGTGGAGGTCCCGGCTGGGGTAGGCCTGAAGGTTCGGCTGTCCTGCTCTCAAAAAGAAATGCCCCAAAAATTCTCAGTCTGCCAATGTGTTTTCTTATGACTAGCAGCATGACATAACTCTGCCAGAACAAGACTATTGAGTATGTCCCTGTGATAGTTAGTAACCCCTCTTTAACTCAATTTAGGCTTTCAGTTTCCATCCTCATTATGCAAGGTTCACCCTTTTAACCTGCATGGACCAAGGTTGAAGAAATTTCGATCTCCAAGAAAATGATTGAGCTATTATACAGTAGATATGTTTTTCTTTAAATGGATAATTCTGTCATCATTTACTCACCCTTATTTCATTCTAGAGCTCTATGCATTTCCTTCTTCCACAACCACTAAAGAAGATATTTCAAAGGACATTGGGAAAAAAAAAAAAAATTATATATATATATATATATATATATATATTATATTATATTATAGAGAAGAAAATAAGAATATAGCTTTGGAACAGCGTGAGGATGAGTAAAAAAGGTATGGATGAATATAGAGGACAAAGTGATTGTCAGAGGGCTGCACTTTCGGAGGAAGAAAGAGCATCTAAAAGCTGTGCCCCTACCAAGAAATGTCCTGTATCTATTGATAAGAATGTCTTGGCAATCAAGTACCTTTGCTCTTACTTGTTGGACCTTGTATTCATCACAGAACCACTCCAGCTGATGGCCCATGAGTGAAATGCTGGTTTCTTTGGCTCTGAAAAAGGTCCTTTTTTTGCATTTACATGTGAAGAGTAGACACGTTGATGGTGTCTGGTAAGATTTTTGTCCTCTTCTGATTTTCAAAAGACCTGTCATCCTGTGATTATTCACATTATTGTGAACAATGATGTCGTTTCACAAAATATTTGGGTAATGCTTTAATATAGGGACCAATTCTTACTAAATTGCTTATGAGCATGCCTATTATTAATGTATTGGCTGTTTATTAGTACTTATAAAGCACATATTCTGCATGACCATACTCTACATCCCTAATCAATACCTGAACTTAACAACTACCTTACTAACTATTAATAAGCAGCAAATGAGGAGGTTATTGAGGCAAAATGTGTAGTTAATGGTTTGTTAATAGTGAGAATTGGACCTTAAAATTAAGTGTGACCAATATTTGTATCTATGCCATCTTATTCTAATTACAATATCCCCTTAAAACCCCTTAAAAGAAAATTCAGTGCTTGGATTTTCAAAGCAAGGCTGCAAAAAAAAAAAAGGCCCATAGAAATCATAAGTGGCAGCATTCAAAAGAAATGGGGCTTTTAAAAATTATTAGATTGATAAAAATAAAAAAGAAGAAGCTGTATATCCATGCTGGCCAACAGATGTTAACAGCCATGTGTTGATGTCAAAAAATGCTGATAAAAGAAAACAAAGATTTGGAGTTATGAAAGCCGTTGCCACGATCACTAGAAGGAATGTTTTTAGAGACTCTGACTGAAACTACATTTTCAATTTTGATTTTATATTTAGGTCATTTATACTTAATCCCATTTCTGTCAGTTCTGGTGATTAGCGTGGACTGTAGGTATAATGGTGCCAGATACTGAGGTAATGGGAATTAAGAATGCAGTAAATCTGTGCTGGCAAACTAGACTCGTCAGATCAGCTCACTGACATGTTCCTGGATGATTTTGGGGTTTTGCTTCAATTGACCGCAAAATTCCTTTTAATGGTTTGCAAAAGTACTATTTTCTGTTGTTATACTTAATTTTATTTATTTGGTATGATGTCAGACAATTTTTGGGAAGTTTAGGTAAATCATTTTGTTTACAACTGAATAATTTCAGTTGCATACAACAGTGCATCGCATCTTGTTATTTTCCATCCCATGTTAAATGTCAAACAATTATTATGTTTTACCAGTATGCCAACACAGGATGTAAATTCTCTGCTACAAACAGTCACTCTTTGTCTTTTTGAGTGTCTATGGGGCTCTCTTTTTGGTCAGCATACCTGCCTGGAGGAATCCCAGATGAAGAGTATAATCTTTTTATTGATTAGTGAGATAAACCTCCGGATAGTAATTTGTCAATTTCATTTGATGCACACACAGAGCTTTGTGTTTCTGATTTATCACTCACTCTGACACTTGTTCACGTGTTTCTGAACATCTAATTCCTCACGAGCACTAAAGTGCTAGACATAAGATTGGAGAATGTGGTTTGTAATAATTATACCCATGAAAGATTCTTTTGTGGCAGTGGCACGAATGTTGTGGAATATATGTAGGAATCGCAAAATGGAGAGGACACTCCACTGAGAGCGCGATTCCTGAATGTCAGTTTTTGCTTGAAGAAGTTTCCTCTTATGATGATTCACTACTAAAATTACATTTTATCCTTATAATCAAAACAACAGTTACCACCCAGTTTAATTAACTTGTTTTGTTTGCTTAAGAATATTATGAAAATGGCTAGTCAAATGAAAGGGCTAATTTCTAAAAACCTGTTTTATTTAGTGTTTTTATTAGTTTAACTGAGTAAAATCAAAGTCTTTGATCAAAGCAATTTTTGTTCATATTGTGATTTCATTTTATTACAGACTTTTGTAGTTTAATAATTACACAAGGCCATATGGTGATTTATTTTATTTCAAATTAATCGTTCAGCTATTAATGAACAAAAACATCAAAATAACTCTTTACTATTGTAGCTAACTTGCTGATCTTATGTTTTGTACATGCAAAGCTGCGTTATAATCTTTCTTTTTAGTTCAGAATTAGCTTCAAACAAACAATACAACAAAATTCTTGTTGACATTAATGAAACTGATTAAAGATTAAACTATAAGGTTTTAAAAATGCACAACTGCCAATCAGGTAGCGATATCCATTAAGAGTGTAATTTGCCATTTAGCAAAAAAAGAATGCAAACTGCTTCTTAGCATACATTTGTAGTGACTCATGGATTCAGTGCTCTGTTATGAATATCTGTTGAGTTCACTGTGAACATACTTTGGTGTTTGCAACTTACTCACAGTCACGGTTTCGGAACCGGCATACCTTGGGTAAGCAAGTTTAGGGTTAATTAACTGGGCGTTTTGGGTATAGGTGCCGGTAAATTAGTCTTGTTTACTGGAATACACCTTTGGTGTGACGTGGGTTACATAAGCTTAGAAATCACCTGTCTAGCACGTTCAAAAGTAATGTTTTACCTTTTTTAATCAAACCTGGTGCCAGTCACATGAGAGGAATGTGTGCACACAGACCTGATTCATTTAATCGGAGAATGTTTAATAAATGTTTCAGCTTGTACTGTATGTATTCAAATCAATTTTTATTTTGTGCTTTGCCTTAAAAATATTTCTTTTTTTTAATGGTTCTCCTTAGATGTGCTCCAGTGCAGACCACAACTTCATGCTTGGATAATGTGCACTGTGTTTAGAATCTCTCATTTTGTCACTAAACCCATCATTATGTAGAGTCATGTGAGCAGTTCTAAAAGCTCATTTCATTTTAATCCAGCAGTAATACAATAAAGAGCTCAAGTGTGGTAAACAAACACTATTACAGGTTGACCCGCCGACCTTTGGGGAATTAAACGGTCATGAAATTTCTCCCTCCGGCATTTTTCTGGGATTACCTACAAGGCCAGACACTCAGATGGCCTTCATTTATTTTCCAATCATGTTCATCTGACTAACATACAAACATTCATAGTTATTCAGAGCATAAGAGAAATGAAAATGCAAAATTTACTCCCGATGTTAACTGCAGGACATTGACAAATCTCATTGTTCTTATCGGTTGTAGGTTCAGAGAGGAATACTGAGGATAAGTGGAAGATATTATAGTGCAATTCAAAGTTACAAAGACTAAAAGAGGAATGTTGCGTATTTGTAAAGATTTACTAATGTTAAGCAGGCTTAAAGCTTTCAACTGCTAAACTAATGCCACTCTAGACATGCTGATTATACAACATACTGGAGGTAGAACAAGGTCTTTTAATGTATTTTTTTTTTAATATATGTATAATACAAGAGACAATATTTGAACCTTTGATGACCGCAGTGCACATCTGTCTGTCTGTCTATACAAATTAGTGGGCAGTCACTTTTTATTATAAATAAAATATTTATGAATCACTTTTATTATATAAGTAAGTGAAGGGGAATAATGTTCTTTCTTAACATCTCGTTCATCTTTTCGCTTTCAGTCTGCTTTGTTCTTTAATTGGTCTGAATGAAATAAATGACAACTCTCAAGATGCCAAAATTTCATAATTCTTGTGGTCATAGTTCAGGCCGTTTTTTTTAATGAGTAAACTCTACACAAAAAATATCTGACAAAGTGATTGCCTGAGAACAGACAGTTCTGGTACTTTGCTTTCTGCAATTCTTATCTCTTTTTTTTAATACTAGAAAAAGGTTCATCAACAGTGCTCAACAGACATCGCCACCGTCATCGCAGACCTCTCTGGAATGTGTTCATAAGCTAGAATATTTATCATTAAGCTACCGCTGTTGAGACCAACTGTCACCTATTGTGAAGAGATTTTTTTCATCTTGTTAGTTCATTTCCTCTCAAAGCTCTGCAGCTATTGGCAGCCTCAGTAGAAAGTGTCAGCTTGTGGAAAGTAGACTTCAACTTTTGGAGACAAGCACTCTGGAGCTCATGACTTTTGCCAACATCACCGACTTCTACACTCTCAAACATATATTTGGAAATATAAAGCTTTTTCTCATGTTTATTTTCTGATGGATTGTGTCTGTAGAGCACAACAGATGGGTTCCAGAGCTAAAAAGCCCATTCATTTTCTGCACTGAGAAATAGATTTGAATGATTCTGTATATAAACCTTTAAAACCGATGTACTGTGAGCTCAGAAAGTATCGGTCTGATATGCTTTTGTTAAAACCATTAGCCAGCATTACTTTGTTAGATTTTTTAAATCATATTTAATTGTCATGTTTTAGGTGATCAACTTTATATTGTTTTTATGCGTTTAACTAATTATTAAAACTCAGTTTGTTTGATTTGATTTATCGTGTTTGCAAAGCTTCATGGGATTGTAGTTCATTCATTCATAAAAGATGTTTATCTTGGAGCTGCTTGTTTTAGTTGGACTTGGAACTAACTGCATTAACGTCGATTAAGAAATTTGATTTAACTGTATTGAAGAATATTTTGAAATCCCAATGAAAAAAATGAATGGAAATATACTTCCAGAACCAAGACCACTAAAAAGCAGGCAATTACCATTATGAGCTATCGCTATACAAATGTCTCTAAGCAAAATTGGAACAGTACAGTGTATGAAATATGTAACCATCAACCAACCCTAAAGTTATTTTTGTTAATGATATTTTTTATCTAGTTTTACTGAAGCAACATAATATTATGTCCGTGTGTTTGTAGCTGTCTAAACTCCATTTGATGATAAGTAGGCCACAAGTCATGCATTGTCCATTTCTTCGTCCTTTAAAATGCAGATTTATGGTGTTTTTCCTCCGAAAGCAAGGTTCTTTTCTTGGTGTCGCACCTACTTTGAAATCAATATGCTTAAGTTGTTGAGAATGGCGTTTCGTCTTCATTTACAGCTCCTAAACATGTTGTAAATATGCCAATGCCTGTCATTCCCTTTGGACAAGGATAAAATTCTGGGCTATTGCTGTATTGCCTTTGCTCTTTCCAGTGTGGACTGATAAGAACTCCAAATAACATTTATCCAGAAGACTGTTGTTTGTTTCTATACAGATAAAGAATAGCACATCAGCCCTCTTGCTCTCGATGTTCACTGCATAAATATGATCCACTAATGTCTCTCATTTTAATAATGGATATGAATGAGGAAAAACTCCCTGCCAATGAGGTTATTGTCATCATTTAGCCTGCATTCTGTACAAGCGATATGCACACATTCTCGTTGAATGTGACAGATTTACAGGTATATGACATAGCCTACAGCTGGCATCTCATCTTAAATCAGCCAGGAACAGTTAATCGTTCTCATGCCCTTGTGCATTTCACAGAGCTTCACCACCATAGAGCTGTGTGAATAATTGCTCCAGGCCGATACACTGTTTTATGGATAGCAATAAATAATTGGTCCGCTCCTATCCCAGGGAATTCTGTCTATTTACCCTACACTTTGCTGCTTCTGACATTTCTAGGACACTACTAAGTTAATTGTTCACTCAATAATGAAAATTCGGTCACCTCATGCCACTTTAAACTTGTCTGACCTTCTTTGGTGTGTTCTTCTAACTATTCGTTTAAGGAAGTAATAGCAGATGTTTAAAGAAATGCACATTAGAGCTGTCCAGAAGTGTCAACTCTTACTCTTTATTTAACATGATTAACATTAAACAAAGTAAATAATTTGAAGATTCTGAGATCCTGGATTACTCATTAACCTTTGTGTTCTTGTACCTGTGACTTTAAAATTGATTTAGTCATCTTTGTCATATTTATGTTCACATTCTAACTTTACCTGAAGTACAAAAACTCAACCGTGTGTCCCCTTTGAGTCTTAGCACACTATACAAAATAATATATGCAAAATGAATCTCACTTAAACTGAATGTTGCTGTGTAACTTTTCACAGCACATATTGTTGTATGGAAATAAAGGTTCTTTATTGGCATTGATGGTTCCATAAAGAATCTTTAACATTCATGAAACCTTGTTTCTTCTATGCCATTACTGTGAAAACCCCCTTTTGGAACATTTATTTTTAAGAGTGTAAAAAAAACTATCCCTTATCTGAATTGATTTTAAGCTAATTGGCTAACTCAAGTTGACGATTCAGCTTATTTAAATGAAATCTATTTCTCTGCATATTAAGTGGTCACTGAAATGGAACAAGTAATGAAACCTATTGATAATTGCAGCTTTTAGGCGGCTATACTCAGGTTGGTGCTGTAATTTTTATGAAAGCTATGATGGAAATCCTCCATGAAGTACAGTATATATTTGTGCTCTAAACTCATCGAATATTAACAGATAAAACCATCAAAGTGGGACTGTGATACTGAATGTCAAGGTCACTTACTATACTTTTTATGTTAGATAATCAGCTGTTTTCAAAGTAGATTTAACTGTAATACTTCGTGGTGGAAATTGTCTCCATCTGACAGGTACAATTAGAAACAGTTGAAACAACCATTTCAGAGCATGAATTATATTTTGTATTTAAAATTACTTTAATTATTGAGGCTAAAACTCTTGACAGGGTTTCTCTCCTGTCTTTGATTAATGACTTTAGCCTTTGCTTTGAAGTTAATGGAGTATCTGATTATTATTCTAATGTGATGTCTTTGACTGTAGGCAAAACTAACACATTCTGATTTTAGTGATTTTAGTGCACAAGTTATTTATACCCTTTTTAATTTATCCAGAATATTATGCAACCTACGGCCCTTTGTAGATTACATAATATTTTGGAAGTGTGCACCCCAATCTCTGTCAGGAAGAGGCATTTTTGTGTCCATGATGTTGATTTCTCTGGCACATGCAGCAAATTATTCCTTATGTCTGTGTAGATTTGAACAATCATCTTATACATTTTCCTTAATTGGAGTGGTAGTTTCACCTTTGTCCTAGAATAAAATAATAAATAATTGCAGTATAAAAATTTCTTAGATTGAACTAATCAGTGAATTATATTCTTCAGCTTGACCTGGAGGAATTCTATGAAACTGTGTTTATATACTCTGTGAATGTGTCATCAGAGAGAGTATTTAAACAATGGTTGTATATCTCAAAAGGCAACTAGCATGAATTATATTAGGGACTATTAATACCGATGTACATTCCATCTCTTGGCAAATATTCATTTGAGTCATTCTGGGTTTGGTTCATGCTTACTAATGTGTTTTAATCTCCCATCTTTACTGCTGCCATTGATTTGGGTGTGAAAAGCAGACAAAATCCCTTGTATTTAAGGCAGGGATACAGGTTGGAATGCCAAACCGTCTCTACCAACAGTGACTCAACTGATACAGTTTAAAAGTAGAAAGTCAAATTAGATGACACATTCATCCCAAAATTTGCCAGTAATTGCACTACGCATTAATCCCACTGCAGATTTTCAGTTGCAGATGTATAAAACGCGTTTAGCCTGGTGGAAAGTGGGTCATTCATGATTTACATGAATACAAAGGCTAAATATTAACACTGGGCTAACATTTTGTTAATTGTTAATTGATATCAATTATTGACATCAAACTAATGCCTGCCATAAATAAAACTGGATTACTACAAGACTTGTGATCAATTTCTGCCTGACTAAATAAATGTTTTATACATCTATGGTTTTGTTTTAATGCTTATGATTACAGATGTATTTCAAACATACAGTAATGTTTAATGTTGTTTTTGGATGCAAGCCATGCAAGTGCAGCTTTTACATGGAAAGTTAGTTCCAGATATGTGAAAAAATAAATGTTGGGTGCGGATTTGTTTATCATAATTGCTATTCTGGAAGGCTAAATGTTCAATAGCCTGAATAATGTTGTTGCTGCTTTGTAGGTTTCGCAAATGGCAGAAAGGTAATGCTGCTATTGATAGCTGATGACAGATGATGACCTATTTTTGGTATGATGAACAAAAATGGGCTCAGCCCATGTGAGGAAAGTTTTATAACAATACAAACAAACATTTCAACACCAACAACATTTTCCATCCCACGCATTTTTTTTTATTTTTTATCCATATCTTTGTTTCATTTATTTTTTCATTTCATTGATTCGGTTTCATTTCCCAGTAGTTATCGATTTAGTTTATGGTGTAAAATATAGGTTCTAGGTCATTTCTCACTAAGTGTGACGCAATTTTGGCTCCTGCCCCTTTAAAGGACAAGAACTCTGTCTCACACTGTTTTATAGGTGACGCGCGTCCACGCTGCGTTGTGCGCGCTCACAGGCTGTCTATGTGATGGACGCGTGGAAGCGCAGACTCATTTCTTCTGACTTTGGATTTACAGAATGATTCATTTTGCCGAGAAGCCGAGCGAAACAACTTTTCTCATTTACTAAGGAAATTAGACTGGCTTACAGCACCTTTCAACACGACCAAAGGAATTCACAGAACATTTGTTGCTACTCAAGAACATGTTACTCTGAACGGTAGGATGGTGAATATTTAATAGCCTATATTAGGGAAATTCTGATTTGTGTTCTGTGTGTCTATACACTATACCTGTTATATGCTTGTTGCTATTTAATGCGATTCTGATTTTCACCTAAGTGACAAAATATGATAATCTCTTCATATGGGTAAATTTAATTTCTCATGCTGTTATGCATATGGTTCATAACCGACATGCGGTTCACTTGCAAATTAATGTAGGTTGTCCATATGCTTGACGTGACAAGTTTGTAACAGTCTAATTCTGTCTGTGTTGTGGTATTTTAGTATGAATTATTAATAATCTCAGAAGAACTTCCGTTGGTTGAGGTTTTGACTAAATGTGCTCTTGATCTCGATGGGAACCAGTAAATAACATCTCCGCTAATAGAAACAGACTTACTGTGCAAGTAAGTTTGAAATTGTTATATCCATAATCAAAGATGTTTATATAGCCTAATAGGTACGAGATGATGTGCTAAATCGCGGTTGAAGGGAGTTAGTCACGCGCAGCCTTTTAAATGGTGTTTAGGCTACATTTGTTATTAACATATTCATTTTTATAGCTTTATGTAAATTAACCGTTGCGCGCATTAAAGTCTGATTGAACTCGTTTTTTCACAGAGCTTGAAATTCATTAACGGCGTGCCAATGAAAAGAAAGCACGTGGGATAGTCTTGAGAAAACTTAACATGTCTCAACAGCGGAGCTCAAGACTTCTCTTGTACTGTCTGGCCGGTTCTAACCTTAGACAGAATATTTAAAGAGTATTTTAATACGCGTGTAATATGTCAAGGAAACGATGGACCACAGTGTGTGGTAGCCTAAATAGAAATATAATCATCTTCTCAAATTTTCACCATGGTAACATTTAGTGCAATCTCAACCTGCACAGCACAGTGGCTTTTGATAACCCTGAAAAGCTGAGGAAGACAGACTTGTGTTATTACAGTAAAATATGCTATTAAAATGTCAACATTATAAATGACCTACACAACTTACCATTTTATAACATCTGAAATCTTTTAAAGTGAAACTTATTGTTGTTGATGTTTGTGAGACTATTTTTAAAGTTATGTTGAGGAGCTTGACCAGGGTTAGAATTGATCTAAATTGTAATGTGATAGGCAGTCACTAAATTAAAAAAAAAAAAAAAGGACAAAGGAATCAGATGACCTTCATCCTCTTTAGTATTTAATTACATTATTACTGGCATTTTGGGCTCATGCATGACAGTTATTCTTATTCTAGACTGTTTCTCAGAAAATGCTGCTATCTTTTTGACTAACTATTTATAGCCTATGTAATTCATTGAAAAATCAGAGATACTGAACTTAAACACTCTGTTTTATTGTACAAAATATGTACAGAATTCATCACCATACATTTAAGTTCACAGTGTTATATAGAAAACAATTGGTATTTAAATATTATGCTTGCACTTAAAAATTTTACAATATTTTCCAAATATGAATTTAAAATTATGTGTGAATTATAACATAATATTGAACAAGTTTATATGAGTGACTGAAAATAAATTGTGATATAATGTGGCACTTTATGATTAGGGTTAGTAACAAGAAGTAATATATAAACACAGTGCACTAATTGCAATACTGAGGTGGGAAATTATGATTTGTTGAAAGTCTGAGATGTTTATAAACAAGGTAACCCAGCCTTATTGATTTGAAACTTTTTTTATGCTTCATATTAATAATATATTCCCCTCTCCTACTGAAGTAATTCAAAAATGAACTCATTTATATGAGCTGAGTGTTAAAAAGAGATGACCTTGGCATCACAGCAGGGGCAGAAAAATACACTTCATCGCTTCATCATAATCATTATAGTTAATAGGACTGTGTGTGTGTGTTTATGTGAACGCTTTCTGCTGTAAAGTGAAAGCAGCTAATAAAATCCTTGAGTCCTTTTATGAGTTTAGTCTCTCAAATCATCACTGGTTGTTGGGTGTGCATACAGTAGTTTTGTCTGCCTGCTTTACATGCTTGATTTGAAACGCTTACAGACGCTATGAAAGAAACTGTAGCCGTGATTTGGCTTGCAGAATTGTCTGTTGCAGTTCCCGGAAAGACAGAAATATGCCATAAGACCTGAAGAAAGCACTGTCCTATTTGATTATGCACCCTGTTTTCAAGTGCCAAAGGATTTTACACCCCTTACTTTTTTTGGTTGTCTTTAAATATTTATGTTCACGGCCTTCTCGTTGTATACCGGCATCAGTGTTTGATTTATTCCTGGATTGTACAATGGTGCTATTTTGATCATCTTGTTTTGTATTTCACCACTTTGGGATATGCCAGGCTGATTCTGACCACAACAACTATAATGTTCCTACAGCTGTGGGTCTCAGGAGTATCTTGCAATTGCTTTTACCAGAAATAGAAACTAACTAGACTGTCTATTTTCAGATGATGTGTTAATGATTGTTTTGAAACACATGTTGTCAGAGAGTGGATGTGCAGTGTGGTGGGTTGAATGTTGGGTGAATATAGCAGGGTTTCACGGTTCACTGAATGTCCACCAAATACTAGATTTGGAGAAATGTACCAGAAAGGAATTCAACTCATGATTTTCTCATTAAAAATGAGAGTCTTGAAAATAAAGGTGTAGTTTTTCTAGTTAAAAGTGACATTGACATTTTGTGAGATGGAGTTTTCTGCTCAACTAAGGCAAAATGCAGATTCAGAGTGCACATTTAAAAAAACAAAAAAAACAAAAAAATTTCTCGGTGTCAGTGTTTTGACTTTGTAAGGCAGTGTTACTGTCTGAATTGGAATAGAAAATCTATTGTTTACAAATTTTAGGAGCATGAATCAAATTAATAAAAGGAGGCACGTAAGATCTTAGATAGAGGACTTGGACATTTGGGAGGTACTGTTATGTTCTTACCAACACACTCTCATGGCCGTTCGTAACTATTTTACATTTTTGGCAAATTGATGGTGACTACTTCTTATGAATTTGTATAATTGCAGTCATACGTTTTCATGCAATATTCATACTCTCCACTAAAAGTTAGGTTTGAGAATGTACCTTTATTCTAAAATTGTACGCATTCATATGAAATGTAAAATGGGTTATGTTTTCCCATGAGATTAGAACAGGTACGTACTCTGTTTTCTGGCAAAATATGGTTTCATTATATGCTTATTTTGACCTCACAGAATTCTTCTACATGTTTTTGGCTTCCTAAAAACAGTTGATATTCTAAACTGGTCACACTTTATTCTAAGGCCCAGTTTTTGCTATTAACAAACCATTATGTAAGGGATAATCAATGGCCTCCGCTGTGCGTTGGGCGGTTCTTCGCCTCCACGTCATGCATTCAAATCGTTTAATGCACAGCTAGCCGTGGATTATCCCGTTTATGCCATGGTCATTTCCCAGCATTCACATATTAAAGATGTTAATAATATTTGTGCTGCAATATTTGACCGGAATGATAAAAATGACGGTTATTTTAATCTGTATTACTATTCAACTGTAACTGTATGTTACTATGGTTACCAATGTTTATAGGAAGCGCATTAATATAGAACGTGATTAAACTGACCTGGAACTACCTGTGCAGTTAAATGAATTTAATCAACACCTGCCAGCCAATCAGAATCGAGTATTCAGACGGACCATGGCATAAGACTTAATAAACTCCTAATTTTCCGCTTATTAATAGTCAGTAAGGTAGTTATTAAATTTAGGGATGTAGAATATGGTCATGGAGAATATGTGCTTTATAAGTGCTAATAAACAGCCAATATGTTATTAATCGGCATGCTAATAAGCAAAGTTAATAGTGAGAACTGGTCCCTACAGAACTGTCACCAAACTATTATATTCTTGTGGAACTTACTGTCAGTACCAGCTTTAAAAATAACTGATTTGATTTTGAATATTTCTGAATCACTCTCCAAACAAAGGCTGGACTGCATATAAGCTCACAGAGAATGCATTACAGTCCTCTAAATATAAATAATCAGATACGGCTAATGGAATATCCACGTTTTTACTTTTTGATCCTTTGAACTTTGGGACTGCTTTTGGGAAATCATTTTTAATGTTCATAGATCACTATGAAAGATGTAGTAGAGGAATGTTAAACAAGCTGCTTTGAACAGAGAGTGTATGCCATTAAATTTAGTACAAGGAGGTCCTGGGTTTCAGTGCTTTAATAGATCTCCAAACATGCCCATTCTGCATTCCAGTTCTCTGAGCGGAGAACAACACTCACCCATCAAACACAATACAGACCTTTGATGATTTATATGAATTATATTTGGCTTGTCAACCTAACAAAGCAACATCTAAATCAAACTATCCAGGGGTTTAAAGCAATGGCTGTCTATTCTGTGCCAGGTGAGCTACAGTTCTGGCAAAAATGACTTTTTTCAAACCCCTGTGAACTTTGACGTATTCTGTATTTATTCACATTAGAAAAAGACAGGAATATGATGCTGGACAATTGATGGTGCAAGCCTGATGTAACCTTTTTAAAATTCATTAAAGTAATAGTTCACCCAAAAATAAAATTTGCTGAACTCACTCTCAGGCCATCCAAGATGTAGATCAGTTTGTTTCTTCATCAGAACAGATTTGAAGAAATGTATCTCTCATTCTGACGGCACCCATTCACTGCAGATGATCCATTGGTGAGCAAGTGATGTAATGCTAAATTTTTTCAAATCTGTTCTGATGAAGAAACAAACTTATCTACATCTCGGAGGGCCTAAGGGTGAGTATATTTTCAGCAAATTATTTTTTTTGGGTGAACTGCTCCTTTAAAAAGTGCATAGATGCCACACGACTGTAGGATACGTTGTCTACTTACATGGGTAATAAATGATGGTGCATTTGAGGTCAGACTGCAGGCAGCCTGTGAGCTGTGTAAACAAGTATATAGCCGTAGCTAATCTGGTTCACTAATGTTGTTGCTGCTTTTAAGGTTTAGTTGGTGTTGCACTTATCAGACACACTGTGAAGGCCTCTGAGTGCAGGACCGCCTAAGACATACGCTATTACTCTCTTTTCACTTTCTATTTATGCCAGAGCTTTAAGTGAAGGGCACTCTTATAAATCGCCAATCCCAAATTCAGTTTGGGTTGAATTTCAAGGAATGTGAAAAATCAAGATGCTTTCCCTAACTTGCATTGATTGTTTGCAGAAACACACGAGAATTGAGTTTTAAAAAAAGTTTTTTTCCTATGGTTACATTAATGATACTTTTGCATAATTAGACAAAGTCTGGTCCTTATTGCAGATTATTTTTTACTTGATATGAAATACGTGATGTCACAACTTCATGGTGGAATTTTTGTCTGTCCAAAAGTCATTTTACAGACAAAATTAAGTCACTTTCACATTAATGGCAGTGAATAGGTTATTTTCATTGCTGTTAAAGTGAAATAGCTGAACATAAACATAGGAGCCTGAGAAAAATGCTCATTTTAGAAGAAAATTTCAAATGGTACTTAGAGGCTTTTGCATCTGAACTGTTCATATTGAATGATTTCTGAAGGATCATGTAACACATGTAAGACTGAAGTAATGACTGCTGAAAATTCAGTTTTTCCATTACAGAAATAAACTTTTTAAAATATGCTCAAATAGAAAACGGTTATTTTAAACTGTAATAATATTTCACAATATCACCTTTTTTATTTATATTGATCAAATAAATGCATCCGTGGTGAGCGTAAGAGATTTTCAAAAGCAAAAAACAGACAATCAAACTTTTGAACGGTAATGTAAGTGTGGTGGAATATGATTCAGGGCTGGTAACCTGATGGTTGCTGATTTAAATCCCACAAGGAGTCATGAGATATCATTATTGAATGATGCATTTATATAGCGCTTTATTGTGTATTGCTGTACACCCAAAGCACTTTACAATCATGTGGGGCGGGGTCTCTCCTCAACCACCACCAGTGTGCAGCATCCACTAGGATGATGCGACGGCAGCCACAGGACAACGGCGCCAGTGCGCTCACCACACACCAGCTACAGGTGGAGAGGAGAGAGTGTCATAGAGCCAATCAAGTGGATGGGGATTATTAGGAGGCCATGACTGATAAAGGCCAGTGGAGGGAATCTGGCCAGGACACCGGGGTTATACCCCTACTCTTTAAGAGAAGTGCCATGGGATTTTTAATGACCACAGAGAGTCAGGACCTCGGTTTAACGTCTCATCCGAAAGACGGTTATTGAGACTTTGACTAAGAAACTTTACTCCAGGTTACTCCAGGAGGATTGTGCCTGTATTAAGTGCACTGTAAGTAAATTAATAATGAACTAAAAGACTTTTTATGTGCTAAATGACTACTCTGTCTACTTACATTCTCTGTTATTCTTTTCATATTGTGATGTGCAGTTAATCAGTGGGCCTAGTTGATTTGTCTGACCAAAATGATGACTGTTTTCCTGCAGCTCTGTGATGTTGTGCCTAAGCAGTGTTGCTCTATTGATTGTATGGAAACTGATATGCCTGGAATAAAACATACTTGCCAGCTTAACTGGCAGGCGAATGCTCTTCTTATCCTTAAATGGTTGCTTGTGAAATGTCGGTTGGTGTGCCATAAGGGTTGGCAAACCGATGTGATTTAAAGTAATTTGACTGTGTCCAGGGTTTGGTGTAATTATATTTTTGGCTGGGGCACAAATGGATATCCTGGGTTAAGTATACTCGATGAATTAATCAAAAGAACTTTTAAGGTGATGCAATATAAACATTGTAGAATTGGTTTCTGGCCTTCATGGCTAATTTGTTGTGTAACTCTAAGAGTCATGCAGCACTCCCCAAAATTATTTGTTTAAAAATGTGCCCAGAACTTTAATGATGGCATGACAACACAATCATAAATAAAGGCTGATGACATATGCTCAGAATGCTGTCTCAAACATCTAGTCCTAGGGATGACTGGGGGAAATAATGCTAAGTGCAATTAAATTAAATAAAAATGCAACAATAAAGCAAAATATGACAAATTTAGTAGGGTGGAGAAAACACTTCCCTTAAGTTTTGTTGTTGATATTACTGTATTTTGGCACAAATGCATCTCTCACTTGGCCCTAATCATCATCATCAAATCAAAACCATGGTTAATCATGAATTGTGCCAAACGCATTATGCAAAAAGCATCACACTATTGAAATTTTAGAGACATTTAAATACTAAAATTGTCTGTTTTGATCTATTCTGTTAATGTGATGCAAATAGTTTTGTATAAAGACGTAATAAATTTCAGTATTTGATTTTGCTTTTTAATAATTTTAGTACTAAATTGGGTCAGCATCTAAACATTTGGGAACTGAAACAAAGCCAGTTCAAAACTACTTCATTGTACCACTATTTAGGGAAACATTTGAAGGAAATATTACCAGTTTTCATGTTTATATAACCAGCTACATAAGTAAATATATAATCATAATTATCAACTCTAGCGTTAAGACTTTACAGACTGTGCTCAAGGTCAAAGTTTTTCCCTTTTTATTGAATTATTGAAATTACAGGTGAATTTTAAAAGGAAGAAGACGTAAACTCTGTTTATATTCCCTTAACAATGTGATTACAGTGATTACATGGGTGTCCTCTTCCTGAATTTCATTCTTTAAGTCCACATTGTGGGTTTGTTTATACCCTCAGCACTTTCCAGCCTGTTTAACACAAAACCAACTAAATTATTCAACACCAACCTGATCATACATGATTTAGCAGGACACTCCTTTATTTACATCATCTCGATTAAGCATACTGTTTCCTCCTTTTGAGCACGCTTGAAGAGACTTCAGTCAACTGTTTCTCAGGAAAGGATTTCAAATGACCTTCCTCCTTGAACCATGATCGATTGAGCTGAGATTTAGCGGCAGTGTCTGGATTTTGTCGTCTGCTGAAGGGCTCAGTCACCCAATTTTGACGAAGGCAAAGTTTATTTTTAGAGTAACTTCTAATCTTTTATGTGGTTTTCTCATCCATAATTCATGTTCTAATCCACTGTATTTTGTGAATTTCAAGTCTTTCTGTCACGTTTCACTGATTTTAGGCATGGTCTGATAATTAATATTATTAAAACATGTTATTGCCCATAAATGTCTGATATTCTATGATATTTTTTAATTCTACATTAATTATATAAGCTTAAAATGCAAAAATAACAAAAAAACGTATGAAAACGATATTGTTCAAGATTGCATTTATCAGTGTTATTAAATAACTAATGTTTTTAAATATTGAGTTGAATTAAGGTCTTTGCTCGTCTGAAATTTTCGCACATTAAAAAATAAATACGACCTTGCATTGAAACAATCACGTTTACATAATGCCTCCAAAACTTTCGTCCGTCATTAAAAAAATCGTATCAGCTTAGATTTCCTGTGTTTTCGCATCCTTAGCAAGCATTTTGATGGGAAAGGATGACGAATACGAAAAACCCCGAAAAACCCCGAAAAGACACTTATGAAAATTTCAGACTCAGTGTGCAAGGACCTTGACTCTTTACTGGCAGGTCTGGTGTTTCTGAAGTGGCTGACATAATGCTTGTTTGGATTATGTAATGAACGAATGAACTACATATGTACATGTCTAAGGAAAAAGTGACAAACCTTTATGTCAAGTTAATGCAGGTGTGGGTCAGATGGACAGCAACTTTCATGGTAATGTTTTATTGCAGAAGTTTTAATAAGGCCACATAACGTATAGGCAGACAGAGACTGGAGGTTCAAGAGCTTGGAGTCATCTGGTTGTTAATTCTTTTCGAGCGGTCAGATCTGTGTTTCCCTTAGTATTCTCTGCTGTGTTTTGATCCTGAAGGGTGCAGCTGGTGGCACGTAGGTTTGAAAGAATGGCCTACCCTGGTTCTGGTTGGACGATGGCCCAGCTTTAAGATGTATGACTCCTGGTACCTGTCTCAGTGATGAAGAGCACCTCCACCATCTTCTTCCTCACTCTAGCTGTCCTGTGCAGAGCTGAGGTATTGATCAACATATACATTTTACAGCAAAAGACAACAAGTCTCTGTGTGTGTGCTTTTTTTTTCAAAGTTAATTTTTGAACTTGAAGGTTTCAGTCTTTCATTGTAATAAACAAAAAAGGTTGCAGAAGAGTGTTTTTGCAGCGATGCCTTAACAACCGTTTTTGGGTTCATCAAAGAAACTTTCAGTGAACAGTTCTTTAAAAAAAAACATTTTTTCTTAGTAAGAATTTTTTGCATGTAGGGTGATGAATTTTGGACAATAAGACCAGAAACATGTATCAAAGCAGTAAATATGTGTCTTTCAGAGTGTGAGTGGGAAGACGGTGAAGGACACAGTGCAGGAATGGAACAGGTATCGGAACGAGTGCATCATGAAGATAAGCTCACAACCCACCCCCTCGGGTAGGCTTTAGTTCATCCCATCTGTGTGTGTGTGTGTGTGTGTGTGTGTGTGTGTGTGTCTATATCAACATCGGAAAACAGCTAGTTGAGATTTACTATGTCTATAAAGAGACGTAAACACACAGAGAGGAATGTTTCGCTACCGACTCTAAATGTTTGTCATGAATCTTTCTCGCAATATAAATCTTACTTGCCTAAAGAGTGTCAATAATGATAATGTTACACTTCTAACATGGAATTTGACAATTAGATATACAATTTCATTTATAATGTAAGCACTGACAGGAGTATATAGAAGTATTGAACCTGTGTGGATCAGTGTCATATTCACATTAAGTCTATTTTCTCCATTAGGTTTGTTTTGCAAAAGCATGTTTGATATGTACGCTTGTTGGACAGATGGAGTTCCCAACACAACTGTGAAAGTGCCGTGTCCCTGGTATTTGCCTTGGTATGATCAAGGTATGGCTGCCAATAATAGTGCCTATTGGCATGGGAAAATATAAATATGTTTTACAAATTTCATGCAGTTCACCAATTTCATCTTAAAGCTTAAAGAAATAGTCTACCCAAAAACTTTGGCATCAATCACTCTTGTGCCATTCCAAACTTAGATTTACTTATGTGAAACGTAAAAGATGATATTTTGAAGAATGTTGTAACTAAACAGTTTTGGTTTCCCTTTACTTTCATTGTATGACAAAAAATGCAGTGGAAGTCAATGGGAGCCGAACTTGAAGGTGAATAAATGATGACAGAATTTTCAAACCTTTGTTTATCTTAAAATAATGTTTATGCTAATTCCAATTATGGGATTTTCTGTATGAGTCATTAAAAAACCTGTAGGTATAATCCTAGTGTGTTGTAAGTGGATCTCAGGACATTTATATACAGTTTCTAAGCTGTTCTGACTTATTGGCATTTTATTTTCTGCCAGGTAAAAGCCATACGTAGTAGTATTTTGGTATTAGCATTAGTAGTACTAAATACAGTACTTTTAGTATTAGTATTTTGAAAGGGTACTGCTTCAGTGACAGTTTTGAACCTTTTTTCAGAGAGTGTTGCATTCTTTTAGAATATGCTAACCATAAGAATGAGCAATAATGGTGTTTTTGTTAGCACATTATGAATTATGCTGTTGGTTATAATTTATGTGACTGTGTTCAGTCAGCAATGAATTAATAAAAAGGTTCATAGTGGACTCTCAAATATTAGACATGTTTGAAAGCAGTAACTCAAAGATGTCTTGTCTGTTACTGTCCTCTGTAGTGCGCAATGGGTTTGTGTCACGGGAATGTGGTCCAGATGGACAGTGGCTCACCGTCAACGACAGCCGCACATGGAGAGACCACTCACAATGCAATGCAGATGAAAACCATGAGAATCAGGTAAAGAGACCCCAAACAGAGCGTTATATGGTGTGTAAAATGAGAAATAAACCTAAAATGAGAGTGTATATGGTTTGTGTTTTCAAAACATTTTTTTTCTGTTTACCAAAAACAGTAATATTGTGAAATATACAGTATCTCACAGAAGTGAGTACACCCCTCACATTTTTGTAAATATTTTATTTATTTTCATGTGACAACACTGAAGAAATGACACTTTGCTACAATGTAAAGTAGTCAGTGTACAGCTTGTATAACAGTGTAAATTTGTTGTCCCCTCAAAATAACTCAACACACAGCCATTAATGTCTAAACCGCTGGCCACAAAAGTGAGTACACCCCTAAGTGAAAATGTCCAAATTGGGCCCAAAGTGTCAATATTTTGTGTGGCCACCATTATTTTCCAGCACTGCCTTAACCCTCTTGGGCATGGAGTTCACCAGAGCTTCACAGGTTGCCACTGGAGTCCTCTTCCACTCCTCCATGAGGACATCACAGAGCTGGTGGATGTTAGAGACCTTGCGCTCCTCCACCTTCTGTTTGAGGATGACCCACAGATTCTCAATAGGGTTTAGGTCTGGAGACATGCTTGGCCAGTTCATCACCTTTACCCTCAGCTTCTTTAGCAAGGCAGTGGTCGTCTTGGAGGTGTGTTTGGGGTCGTTATCATGTTGGAATACTGCCCTGCAGCCCAGTCTCCGAAGGGAGGGGATCATGCTCTGCTTCAGTATGTCACAGTACACGTTGGCATTCATGGTTCCCTCAATGAACTGTAGCTCCCCAGTGCCGGCAGCACTCATGCAGCCCCAGACCATGACACTCCCACCACCATGCTTGACTGTAGGCAAGACACACTTGTCTTTGTACTCCTCACCTGGTTGCCGCCACACCAGCTTGACAACATCTGAACCAAATAAGTTTATCTTGGTCTCATCAGACCACAGGACATGGTTTCAGTAATCCATATCCTTAGTCTGCTTGTCTTCAGCAAACTGCTTGCGGGCTTTCTTGTGCATCATCTTTAGAAGAGGCTTCCTTCTGGGACGACAGCCATGCAGACCAATTTGATGCAGCGTGCGGCGTATGGTCTGAGCACTGACAGGCTGACCCCCCACCCCTTCAACCTCTGCAGCAATGCTGGCAGCACTCATACGTCTATTTCGAAAACAACCTCTGGATATGACGCTGAGCACGTGCACTCAACTTCTTTGGTCGACCATGGCGAGGCCTGTTCTGAGTGGAACCTGTCCTGTTAAACCGCTGTATGGTCTTGGCCACCGTGCTGCAGCTCAGTTTCAGGGTCTTGGCAATCTTTGTATAGAGCTACGTGCATGAACTGTGTACCGATTGATATGATCCCTACACCGTGTTCATTGCTTCCTACTCCCTGAGCAGGGGAAATCCGTTGAAGTTTACTTCACTTCGGAACATTCATTCATGGATTTGCGCTGTGCAGCGCACACAGAGGAGTGGACATCATATACCTCTGTAAATAAATACAATTTAAATTCACGTCTCGCACACTTTAATGCCCTTTGAATGGAACGTATACACTCGTTTTAAACTGGAATCATGGCGGAGTATCCGATGATGTCCACTTCGCAGGGCACTTATGGTCGGATAGAACAAACGTTGTACGTGATAAGAGATGCATACGAAATATGCAGAGCGGGGGGGGGCGCGAGGACTGGGATTAGGAAACGCTGGCCTACGCCATCTTTATGTAGAGCAACAATTCTTTTTTTCAGATCCTCAGAGTTCTTTGCCATGAGGTGCCATGTTGAACTTCCAGTGACCAGTATGAGAGAGTGAGAGCAATAACACCAAATTTAACACACCTGCTCCCCATTCACACCTGAGACCATGTAACACTAACGAGTCACATGACACCTGGGAGAGAAAATGGCTAATTGGGCCCAATTTGGACATTTTCACTTAAGCTGGCTGCACACTAGACGTTTTTCAAATCTTAAACGATTTTAAAACCATGGGAGACCACAGACATGAAGACAGTTCAACTGATTTTTAGCCTTATAATCCTCTGAACGCACACACCAGACAATTCAACCAGACCGCGAGACCACACACTTGAAGATTGTAGGAACGATTTCACAGTCACACGAAATCTCACTGACACTCGTGAGATCAAACGTGACTAGAGAAGAAAAACAAATAGAGGACAATCAACATTGTCAGCTGGCTCTCCTGGCGCGCGTTCTGTTTCACAGTGAAAAACAAAGTATAGAAAAGAATATGGGTGATATTCTCTGCTTTCATGACATGTTTGTGGCTGCCAAGTTTCAGCTATAGAACCATGCAACATCCGGTAGGTGACACATGCTCGCTCTCATTGGCTATCGTGGGTATCACGTCAGAGGCAGCCCGATGAAGAGTTGTAAATATCAAACATGTTTGATATTTACAATTTGAGTTCTGCGCCGCTCCGTCTCAGTCGGGAACAGATAAATAATCGTAATGACATCACACAATAGAGGATTTTTGGACAAAAAAATCACTTGCGACAAGCCGCAAATCAGGCCACACCCTCCAATCGTTCAGGGTGCAAATCGTGCTTAAAATCGGCCTTAAAATCCTCTAGTGTGCGGCCAGCCTTAGGGGTATACTCATTTTGTGGCCAGAGGTTTAGACATTAATGGCATTAAGTGTGTTGAGTTATTTTGAGGGGACAGCAAATTTACACTGTTATACAAGCTGTACATTTCAAAACATTGAAATTAGTTGTTTGGCTTTGTTGAATTCAAGTTGCAATTCAGTAATTTCCACTTCCTGTTGTTTAAGTTCAAATTAAAATTCCAGTTTTAACTTCCTGCCCTTCTAGATTATTAAATAAAGTAAATTCTCATTTCTTAAAATCTGAATTCTTCAGCGCCCTGTCAGGCACAAGTTCATGCCATTGTTCAAAATGACAAAAAAAATGTTCACTGAAAGAAACCAAGAAATGACGTTAACAATTTAGATTGTGATGTATAGAGAATTTATGTATAATATGGAACGAGCTGCATGAATTTTATGCAGTTCTGTAATTTCATGAACCAAAGCACTTGGAAAGCAGTCACACTAGTGCCGTTTGCAGAGCTCTGCACTCATTTATTTTTGGCACAGCAGACTTTATCTCCTGCTCGCAGAGTTATTTTCCAGAGTTATAGGCTATTACTCGATAGTGTGATCCATGAATTTAAAGCTGTCATTACTCTTGGCCTGAGTCTTTCAATGGCTGTCAGTATGGCAGAGTTAAAAAAATGTCTGAAAGTCTCTAAGAATGAATTACTCGGGGCTCTGAAGCTTTGCCTACATGTCCCACGCAAGATGTCAGAGAAGGTTCTTCTTTCAGCGCAGTCACATGAATTAAAATGACTCATGTCTGTATAGTGCTATTCTTTTGCTCTCTGTCTTCACAGGAGAATCAGATGATGATCTTGGCCTATTTCAGGGTGATGTACACAGTTGGTTACTCTCTATCCCTGGCCAGCCTGTCTTTAGCCCTTGTTATACTTCTCATATTCAGGTGAGTGGCAGCTTTTCTTCATAAAGATTAGTAGAAAATGGCATGCAGAAGGGAAAATGAAACAGCCCTCACAGTAGATCTAAATGATTTGGCCAAAAATCATATTATATCATAATATACCAAGCCTAATTAGTTCACTGAACCTTAAGGTATGAAGATCACACAAGTCCATATCATAATTAAGATTTCATCTCAATTAATTGTGCAGCCCTAAGTATGCAGCATGCAGTAATGAATGTATGATTTCCTTAAGGATGTATACAATTTTGTGCTTTAACACTTTAACATGAAATCATTTAGTTTAGCAGGTGAATTGCAGTTTCAACTCTCCATGAATAAAATTATAGTTTCAATGTGGTCTTTGTAATATTGCAGGAAGCTCCGCTGCACACGTAATTACATCCACACCAATCTGTTTGCCTCTTTCATCCTGCGAGCTGTGTCCATCCTCACGAGAGATGCGCTTCTCATGAAAGACGCTCCTGAGTTCAGGGACAACAAAGATGTTTCGATCGTTCTGAGTGACCAGGTAAGCAGAAATACAGTGACGACTCCTCCACACACTTACTTGAGCGTATTCTGCAAAACTTCTCAAAAAACACAATGGCGTGATTTTCTGAAGTGAGGCAAAGTCAAAAGTATTTTTTTAATCAAATGTAAATTCATGTTCCACACTGTAAAAACGAACAGTGAAATGAATTTCACTCAAATAATAATGAAAGTTCATTGGACTTAATTAAAATAAGTTCTGTAAACTCAAAATGTCATTGTAGTAAGGCAAACTTAAAATGATTGCGTTTTCTAGTTCCCAGCATGCTTTGCATCAGACAACAAGGAAAATAAATGTAGGAATTAAGTGTTATTTTGTGAATTTTTGCACAAGATTAACATAGAGACATAAGTTAGTACTTAAATGTTGTGTTATGTTAGGATTTACATAGGTTTCTGTTATGTTGGTTTTGTAGTGTTACCATTGTGGTGAAGAGTGGAGCCTGTGGTTAGGTTGAGGATGGACAGTAAAACTTAAAGACTATATATACTGCATATTGTTTGACTTTTAACATGCAAATGTTGTGAGTCTTTTAGATAACTACATTAGCATGTGCTAGTGTGCTGTTGCTAATTAGCACCCAACTATAAAGATCTGAATGAATGTGTTTTTTATGGAAGCAAGTTGTATATAGTTATCATTGTGATAAGTGGGGTGGGATCGTGGAAATGAGGCTTGGCCCGGCTCCCATTGCTCTTAGCCCCGCCCCACTTGTCATAAAAATTTTAAGCTCTGCTAACTTTTGTTTACTCAAATGTTTTGAAGCAATACATTTCCTCAAATGTTTTGAGTATTGTTAACTTATCAGGTTTTACAGTGCAGTTACACTTAATGTTGAAAACATTTTGCAGTTTTAATAAATGGGGCTCAGGGGAGGCAAGAGAGACACTGCCCCTTGTCTTACCTTTTTACACTGGTATCATTGTTGGACAGTGTCATTTTAAAAAACAAGTGATTTATACACTTTTTAATGTCATATCATAATATTTGTGTTGTTTTATCTTTGTACTGTGGATTATTTTCCAATTTTGCCTCCTCGGAGGAAACGCTCTTGCTACAAAACTATTAAACTACATGGTTTGGTACAGTAAACCCAGAGCTGGGTAGATTACGTCCAAATTGTAGTCTGTTACTGATTACAGATTACGTGATGAAAATTAAGTTAGTAAAAAAAAGGAGTTACTTTTATATTACTTTTTATCTAACTTGTTTTAAACTTACCATTAAACATACCATATTGATATACAGTAAAAAAAAAAAAAAAATGTCATACCCACTAAAATGCATAATGAATTGAATAAACATTACATTATACCAGGGTTTCCCAAACTGGGCTTAATGTAAGAAATGCATGGGGGTTGTGCTAATAAAAAGCTAATAATCAATTCAATCATAAAAATGTAAAATACACTTTTTAAATTATTTTAATATTAGATATATTTCAAGTAAATATTACATGTCAAAAAACATTTGGGAATCCCTTTGTTTCATAAATGATCTAATTGCTTGAGAGGTGCTTTCTTTGTGTGAATAATATGTAATCATGTAATCCATAAAAAGTAACTAATCTGATTATGAGCATTATAAAATGTAATGTACTCTAATTTCAAGTACTTGATTTTTGGAAGCTGATTACACAATCAAGATTACATGTAATCAGTTACTCCCCAGATATGAGTAAACCTCCATTAAACTCCCACAGGTGATGTCAGGCTGCCGTGTGGCTCAGGTCCTGATGCAGTACTGTGTTGGGGCAAACTACTATTGGCTACTGGTAGAAGGTCTATATCTTCACAACCTGCTGGTGCTGATGGTCTTCTCAGAGAACAGCTACTTCTGTGTATACCTCTTCATTGGCTGGGGTGTGTAATTTGCATACTCCCTTTTTTTTTGGAAAAATTGTCATGAAAATGACTTAATTAAAATATTAAAATTTAAAATACTAGCATGTAAAATATTTACATACATACAGATATTTTCATCTAGCTGTGCTGTTTTGTATTTCATCTATTATTTTTTTTTCTAACAGGAACACCTGTGCTGTTTGTGGTGCCTTGGATAGTTGTTCGTTACCTATATGAGAACACAAGGTAAGACGTGTCAAAAGTCTTGATGCAACAGCTTTCTTTCATTTGGTTAAAGATTAAGAGCAGCTTTGCTTAAGCATTACAAATGTGCCTACACATTTCTCAAGGTGCTGGGAGATCAACGAAAATATGGCATATTGGTGGATCATCCGAACGCCAATCCTTTTGGCGATTTTAGTGAGTTATTACCTCAATTTGTCTTAAATTTGAATTTGTTCTCTGATTGTATTGATAGTCACTCACATATGCTTACAGATAACTCAGAACGTGGAATTCTCCCACTTCCACTTGAAAGCAACCAATTGAACGAAAATGTGGATCTGCCCCGACTTTGTTCCAGTGGATGTTTTTGAGTGAGAGATTGGAGAATTCCAAGTTCTGAGTCGTCTGGAACGAAGCGTATGAATAACCAGTTAAATATACCCTCGTTCATGTATTATACATGGATGAATCATTAGTCTGGAGCATTCTTGAGGATTGTGTTGAGGAACTGTTTTAGTGCACTCTGAAATGATTGTGGCCGCCGATCCGTCACACTCAGTTGGAATGATTTATGCATTTTCCTTCATTACACAGGATGAGAAGTCTTGTGTGTCTTTACACTGAACTTTCTATGTGTAACTATATTTAAAAAGAATTATGATCATGTTTTGCAGGTGAACTTTTTCATATTTATAAGGATTATTCAGATCCTCGTCTCCAAATTAAGAGCACATCAGATGAGATATACAGATTATAAATTTAGGTAAGAATTTGACTGTTTTCAACAAATGAATTTATATTACTTTCATCAGTATCA
Organism: Onychostoma macrolepis; assembly: GCF_012432095.1. Taxonomy (NCBI): domain Eukaryota; kingdom Metazoa; phylum Chordata; class Actinopteri; order Cypriniformes; family Cyprinidae; genus Onychostoma; species Onychostoma macrolepis. The sequence continues at coordinate 19,110,923 of NC_081169.1, forward strand.
TCAGTCTGTTTATTTTTCAGATTTACTTAATCTGTTGGTGTTTGCAAAATGTCTGTCTGAATTCATCCATGTTACATAAAATGGAAATGTATCACATAAAGTGCCCTAACAAGCTTTTGATGTTTCAACCATTTTTAAAGGAAATCTTTCATCCTTTTCTTCAAATGTCAGCCTTGAGGGTAGCATGCATTTTAAGAAGCAATTTTTTTTTCTCACCAGAGACTATATTTCTAGCCTTCAAGCTTATATCCTGTTTATGCGTAATGGCATAAAATGTGGATTGAAATCTGACAATACGTTGGTAACAATGATAGAGGCCAGTTAGATTCTTGATTTCACCACAGTGCCTCACTGTTGTCATTTAATCTGCCTGTGAAATCTCCCTTAAAACTTTTAAAAACCCTAAAAGATTTAGATTGTTTTTTTTTTTTTGCTGAAAGAATGAATTAATATAAAAAATACATTCTTTCTAAAAAAAGAAATGAACCCTTCACCTGACATTAAATTGGTATTTAAAGAAAAGCTGATGGCATTTTGAGGTGAAATGGGCTGGATTGTGTTTTGAATAATCTGAGTCTTTAATATTCTTGGTCCCTCAGGTTAGCCAAGTCCACGCTGACCCTCATCCCGCTGTTAGGGATTCATGAGGTGGTGTTTGCTGTGATGACAGAGGAACAGACTGAGGGCGTGCTTCGCAATGTCAACCTGTTCTTTGAACTCTTCTTCAATTCTTTTCAGGTACAACTAAGGGAATCAAGAGAGACAGACCATGTCACAACATGGCCTAGTTCATACAGTGTACTTACTTTTTTGTTTACCGTGCACTATTAGAATGTAGTGAATGTCCTTACAATTAGTGCATTTTGACACAACAGTTCATGTTGCCCCACAGGGTTTTCTGGTGGCCATATTATACTGCTTTGTCAATAAAGAGGTAAGCGGAATCTATTGTATATATTTGTATATTTAAATTATTTTCAAATATATAATTTTAAACATAATTTAAATTTTATATATATAAAATTATGCATATACACACTGCCATTACTCCAGTCTTCAGTGTCACATGATCCTTCAGAAGTCATTCTAATATGCTGATTTATTATCGATGATAGAAATATATTAATACTTTTCTTCAGCAAGGATGTGTTGAATTGATGAAAAGTAATAGCGAAGACTTTTATTGTTAGAAAATATTTCTACTTTGAAATGAATGCTGTATACTTTTTACCCATCAAAGTATCCTGAAAAAGTATGATAGGTTCCAAAAAATATTAAGCGTTTTCAATAATAAATAATTTCTGAAGGATCATGTGACACTGAAGACTGGAGAAAAATGGCTGTAGCGATGACTGATGAAAAGTCAAATTTGAATCACAGAAATAAATTATATTTTAAAGTATATTAAATATAGAAAACTGTTATTTTAAATTGCAATAATCTATCTGTCTGTAGTTTTTAGCTTTAGTTATTTTAGTACTTCAACAAACTAAATGAAAAATGTTTGAATATTTTATTTTAGTTAATGTTTATTTTAAGCATTGAATGTGTTTTTTTTTTTTTTTTTTATGATTTTAGTTTATAATAACCCTGTTGTATATATCCTGTCTTTGATTCTAGGTACAGTCAGAAATCAAAAAGAAATGGCAGCGATGGAAATTGGGAATAAGCATTTTGGAGGACCAACGTAATACAGGTAGCAACACACAGCAGGGAGGTGCAGGTCCTCGGTGTCACCACGACCCAGCCTGCTCTCCAGACTGCCCTCTGGACAGTGGCAGCCAACTGTCCTCAGACCCAACGCCAACAGCCACCCAACCGGCTGTTCAGCATCATTACCATCCCGGAGCAAAGAAAGGCAAGGCGTACTGCTACATCTCCGCCCGAAAGCAGGTTCTGAACGGGCTGGATGTGCCAGCGTTACCCCAGTGCACCGGAGAGGGAGCAGTGATGTTTTCTGAGAGCTACTGTTGAACCATGTGGACTGGACAAACAAAGCCAGATATCATGGAGTCTCTCATTGTTTTTAACTATCAAAAGGATATTACTACATCACGTTTCTCACATTACGCCTGGCAATTTGTGTTTTTCGTGTTTACCACTATACCTCATTTTGGACACTAGATTCATTCTGTTATGTGCCAACATTGTGGATCAACTCAAAGACTGCCTACTTTACCACAAAGTCATTTATATTTTTGATTGCATGAGGATTATTTGTATAAAGTCTACAGGTAAGACACACAAACATCACCTAGCCTGAAAAATCACCAAATATAGCCATCAGTATGTTAACGCCACAAAAGTTTTTGGACCCTTAAGCCACATATCCACTTCCATTTAAGAATTTGAGGTCAGTAAGATTTGTAAGAAATTACTACTTTTATTCAGCAAGAATATATTAAATTGATCAAAAGTGACAGTAAAGACTTTTACATAGTTACAAAAGATTGCTGTTTCAACTAAATACTTATCTTTTGAAGTTTCTGTTCATCATAGCATGAACAGTTTCTAATATTACGCAGAACTACAGTTTTCAACATAGATAAGAAATGAGCACCAAATTTAGGATATTAGAATGATTTCTGAAGGATAATGTGACACTGAATGATGCTGAATATTCAGCTTTGCCATCACAGGAATAAATAACTTTTTTAGAATATATTCAAATATGAAACAGGTATTTTAATTGTGATAATATTTTACAAATTGAATGCTTTTACTGTTTTTATGAATAAAAAAATTCAGCCTCTGTGAGCCTAATATAATGGTAGTATATCATATTATATTTTGCATTATATTTAGTTATTTAATGTAAAGTGTTTCATTTTTTTTGTGTGCAGTTTAAGAGCCCAGATACTTTTTGGGGAGACTGTATGTACACGCAGTATAAGCACCAATAATTAACTTTTTATTTTATTTATTTTTTGGTCCACGAACAGCAAATCAGTGCTCGACTTAAGTTCCCCTGACATTATGTCACATCCTCACCCTGATTTGATATTGTGCCTCTGGAGGTGTTAAATATCTAATATGAAGGTTTATATGGCTCTTATGTAACCCGCTCAACCAGGACGGCATGCTCTGGGTGATCTCTTAAACAGCAGGAAATATAATTCCTTTTTTATGCTTCTGCATTCCACTCGATGGCCTAATCCCCTTTCATTTAGTGCCATGACAGAACCCAACTGTGAACTGTATGTCGACAATAGAGTTTAAAGAGGATTACTAGGTATTTTAATTAACAGTAACAACACTATTAAACATAGAAACTGTTTGTTTCCAAAATTTATGAAGGTTTAATTCAGAGTATACCCTCATTTTTGAACCACTCACTAAGGACTGAGATCAATTCTTACACTGTACGCCTTCTTTATTCGTTACTTCACCTGGACATTCTTTTTCTGTCAACATGGATGAAAGAGTGCAGTGATAATAGTGATATTTATATTGTACCTGAGCTTTCACTGTGATTTAGACGATATATTATATTGTATCTAAATTGTATTCATCAAGTGGAGGTGGTTTCACAAAGTGTTGAGGTTATTCCACGGCTCCGTTGCCAACTAAAGCCATCTAGTGGATGTAGTGAGAACTGCACAGACGTGTTGTACTCCTGAAGTCTCCTGAAGAAATCTTTTATCACATTTGTAGTGCTGAATGGCATTAACCGGGTGCTAAGAGTTTGTGGTCATGCATGAATTTGTCAAAAATACTAGTAGGATGTCTTTGTTGTAATGTGGTAAGGTTTGTCTAGTTCTGATGAAGACACTGTTGTTAAAACATACAGTACATAGTTATTTATCACACATCTTTCTCTTATGTTTTGTCCAGTAATCATCTACATATTACAGAATAAGGTACTGTTCACATAGAACAGAGTTTAAAACGTGAGATGCAGGGCAGTGAAATGGGAAAAAAATACATTATTTTAAAATGTAAGTGCATCTCTAGACTAGTGGGCTTTTTTCTCATTGTACTACCCTGCATCTTGTGTTTTTAAATGCAAATATGAATTCTGTGTGAATGGCACCTAAGTGTGAAAAAATAAAAGCACTGTGCTGACTTAAATGTGCCAATATTGTTTAGCTTTTAAAATAGTCATTTATGTCATTCAATACATTCCACAAACTTGGTAAGCTTTCATGTTAGGACACCTAATATTGTGTTTCAGATCCATGCACACCGCTAAATGTGGATTAACCGGCTAGACTCCTTGAGGACAGGAATGTGTATGCTAAATATCAATGTTGTATTTGCCAAAAAAAAAAAAAAAACACTTGTGCAATAATTTAATTTTGGACATATTTATTTCCATTAAAGCATCAAACTGAAACGAGACTAAGATTAATGTTTTCTTTGTTCATTTTGTGGACATGTTCCTCTATTTCCTGGGAATGGCATAGCATTCATAGGTGAGTGGCATACGGCCAAAACTGCAATTTGTTGGTGTTGTGTCGAGCTCCTCTGGTGGCACTGTGGCTTTGAAGGTGAAGTGCTGAAGGAGGGAAGTAAAGAAGATAAAGAGCTCTGTACGAGCCAAAGCCTCTCCAAGACACGCACGCTTGCCTGTCAAGAGAACAGAAAGAATTCGGTTTAAAAATCTTTTGAAGAAATTATTCTCCTTGTATCAGCCATTTTATTGTCTGTGATTTTGCCCTTTAAAGGAATCACTTATTTAACATGGTTATTTTTGTCCTAGTGTTAACATAGTGAGTATGTGTTGACCTCAGTTTTCTATGAAGTACCCATTCTGCCACTGAATAACAAAATTAAAAATTAAAATTCTGGGACAAAAAGTCGCAATTACTTTGCTTTTTTCATTCTGTGTTGGAAACAAAAACAATTGTGAGATGTAAACTTGGAATTGCAAGAATTAGTCAGAATTAACAAAATTCTGTGTTTATATTCTGCAATTCTGAATTTTATCTCAGAATTACAAGAAAAAAGTTGCAATTACCTTTTTAATTCCATGGCTGAAATGGGCTTCTAGGGGTGGGCAATATGGCCAAAATCTTATATCAATAATCTTATACTTATTTCAAGGTAATGATATATATATATCACAATATAGATATTTTTTGCTTTAAATAAGGTCTTTATTATATCAAAATTTTTGATACCATAGAAATTTCATAATTCTTGTCACCAGTGTCAAAATCACAAAAAACTAATACTAGCCTAAATTTAAAAAACAAAAACAACAAAAAAAACAAGCTCACTGAAGACAAGTAGTCAGCAATTAAATGAGAATAAGAAACTAATTACAAGCAATAGGACAAAAAAACTACAGTAAAAATAAGAAATGCTACATATATTGTATAAAGTAATTTAATGTATAAAAACACTGCATGTTCTTCACTGTGTAAATTAAATATATTTCTTAAAGTTAAAAAAGTGATTTAGTCAAAAGCAGTGAGATTTTCTGTCTTTTGTTGTTTGATTAATGACAGACAGTAGGAATATTAGACTGCTGTCCCTTTCAGAGCTGCCCATATCCAGTATACTGTTTGCTTTCACTTAAGATCTACATTACTATGTTTAAGAGGATACTTGCAAATACTGGCATTTGGACACATAGAAAGTCCTATTAAGTGGCAAAAATAACTCTGTTTAATACTCCCGCGCTCACGTGCACGCACCTCTCTGACAGTGCACACATATAGTGAAATGAGTTACCTTTTGCAGCTGATTGCGTTTTAATTTCCTTAATTTCACTTGTTTTTAAGCTGCAAAGCTTAAAAAGTTTTCATGACCAAATAGTACAGCAAAGTCACGTGGGCATGTAACGGCGATAGAGATGATAGTCAAATCTCTACTGGTTGACAAATTTCTACCGGTTAATTGTGTATCGGTATATCGCCCACCCCTAAGGATTAGTTTGCATATAAAGCACAACATTTTCATGGTCTAATATGCACAATGAAGTTCTAAACGCACCTATGCCAAATACAACAAATGCATCGTTTTTCTGAAATCGGCCATCTGCATCCAGGAAGTTCTCTGGATCAAAGCAGTTTGGGTTCTTCCACAGTTTCGGGTCTATAAGCACAGAGGATAGCAGTGGGAAAACCATGACCCCCTAGAAAAAAAAAAAAGTTTATATAACAAATAGACAGACATAAATAATAATACATAGCTAATCAATAAAGATCAATGCTGTACATGAGAAGAATACCTTAGGAACGACATAACCATTGTATTCAGTGTCACACATCATCTTGTGCGGGACACTGATGGGTGCGAGATCCATACTGCGTTGAACCTCGTGGATTACAGCATCTGTATACGGCAGGTTTTGTCTGTCCTCTACTGAGGGCCAACGGTCCTGTCCTATAACCTCATCAAGTTCCCTCTGAACACGCTCTGCACAGAACAAGTCAAAGTAAAAACACTCTGGATTCTGTTTGATGCTTGAGAAGAGAAGATCTCACCTTGAATGTCTGGGTTCTTCATCATCAGAAGCAGAGCGTGTCTGAGGGTGGATGAAGTGGTTTCTGTTCCGGCACTGAACATGTTCCATATTACAGAAACCAAGTTGCTCAAATGATATTCTGTGTTAGGTTTGTCTTTCTCCTGCAAAAGAAAATGAAGGTGAATATGAAAATGAATATTATGCATAATAAAACTGACCAATTCTAAATGTACCAATTCTAAAACTTGTAAATGAAGGAAGTTATCTGGAATTAACATCATGTCATAGTTTCACCACCAGAGGGTGTAAGTAAATGTATTGAGGACCATAGCTATATATGAACTGTTTTAAAGGTGGGGTAAGCAATTTCTGGTAGCAAAACCAATGTTACTCACCTATCGAGAAGAAACAAAGCAACCTCGGCATCCGATCGCAGGCCTTCCCGCTCCTTGAGTTCTCTCCAGCGCTGGAAAGCTGATCCGATATTTACACGGGTCCTACTTCTTGCCTTATCGTAACACCGTGTCTACACCGGACGAGAGCGGCACGGCGCGACCAAATACTATAGAACTCATTATAATCAGTGATGCTGTCTACACGGGATACCGCGCCAATCCCCGACAGTAAACTGCTGCCACCTTCTATTTATAACATATAGACACAAATTTCAAATGATTTTCAACGGTCGCTTTGTCGCAGTGTAGACAGACCGAGACAGGACAACTGCCATGATCGGTGTAGACACGGTGTAAGCCTTCTTTTGTTCCGCAGACGTTTTCCTTGTTTTTTTTTTATCCGCCATCTCTATCCTTCTGTCGTCGCTCGGCTCGGCTAATGTCCATCATGTGCACTGATGCACATGTTGTTTTGGTACTCGGCCCCGAATCGTTTTCTAAAGCGTTTTTGAAAAAATGCATACCCCACCTTTAAATGTAATTTCTCTGAATTATTTACCTCTTTCATTTTTAACACAAAGGCTTCAATGAAGTCCTGTGGGCAGGAGGAATCCTGCATATTCATCCGAGCCTGTGCCTCACGCTTGCAATACTCTCTGGCCTCGTCTAGTCCTTTAAACAGCTGTTTGTGTTTACCGGGAAAAAGACCGACTAGCCTAGGGAATATATTATAGATCTGAGAAAAAAAAAAAAGAAACATCAATGGATGTCGTCTTCTATTTTCTAATAGGCCTACTTTTATTTAGCAAGGATGCATTAAATCAATCAAAAGTGACAGTAAAGACATTTAGAATGTTACAAAAGATTTCTATTTTAAATAAACCCTGTTCTGTTCGTGGAAAATGGTTTCATTTATAATAAGAAATGCACCAAATCAGCATATTAGAATGATTTCTGAAGGATCGTGTGACACTGCAAACTGGAGTAATGGCCGCTGAAAATTCAGCGTTACCATCACATAAATAATTAAATATAATTAAAAACACATTAAAACAATTGTAATAATATTACTGTTTTTTCTGTATTTTTAAATTAAATACATGCAGCCTTGCTAAGCATAAGATACTTCTGAATGGTAATGCTTGAATATAGGCCTATAGATTAAAAAATATATATTTAGAGTACAATACCTGTCCAAGAGGGCTACTGAGAATACTGAAGTAAGTATTTACAGTTTGAAGGAGAGACTTAAACTGTGGATCCTCAAGTTCAAACCTATGCCCGAAGACAATGCTGCAGATCACATTGCTTACAGCAATCATAAGCATTTTTGCAGGGCTGAATGCAGAGCCTTTGAGGAGAAAAGAACAGCAAAGAGCTCAAGTTTCCTACATTTATACTGTTGTAAAAACTCACACCATGTTCTGGTCTTTTAATCAATCATTCACTTAGTTGAATGTACTGTACAGTATATTAAATTACACACGGCACTTTTGCTTCGTGAACCTATTGTACAAATTGCAAGAACTTGTTCCAAATGTTTGTTTTTCTCAACAATGCAACCACTGAGTGTTTGATTTTAGTGTTTTACTGATGCATCCTGCACCAGATCCTCTTGTAGTTTATGCATGCAGTTTGTTTCATCTGATAATCTAAATGAAAGATCATATACAAGTGATTTTACCTTCACAATTCTTAAACATTTCAACAAGAATCTCAGCCTCCTCCCTGACTCGCTCTTCGATGCTCCTGCGGCCCATTCCAAAGTTCTTCAGTGTCGTAAGTGTGAACCTGCGCATCTCCTTCCATCGGTGTCCACTTGTGGACAAAACCCCTACACACAGATACAATGCACTTTAGAGCTTCTTAGATTTAAAAAAAACAAAAACAACTGCATAAAGCATGTAAAACATCAGGCATCAAGCGACCTCACCATATCCATAAGTGGACTTCATCAACAGGGGATAGATGGCCCTGCCACTAAATTCTTCACCAAGACCAATCATAGTATCCTTTAGGGCTTGATATCCAGAAATGATCACCACAGGAGTGTTTGCCAACCAGATGGTGACAACAGAGCCATACCTATTACTCAGCTAAAGTAAGAAGAGTTTTATGGGTTTGATATGGGACATTTCAATGTTATACTGTATGTGTACTATTAAAATTACATGTACTTCAAATCATCTCAGAAATTGGTGACTAATTAGAGCATTGTTGTTTGAAGGTGTTTTTATTTTGTAGTGCATGTTCGAATAGGACAGCACTCTTTATGCAAATATATCACTGTATACTTAAAAGGCTATTGCTTAAAGTTATTTAACGTTAACGACAGCGATTCAGCGTGTGAAAAAGTAAAGGTAAAACACCGCAGTAAAGATAGTTTGCGGTTCGATATTCAGATTTCTTTTGGCTATTAATACGCAGTGCGCTGTCATAGACACGCAAATAATACTGAATGACATTCTCCATGATTTGTGAATTCAGTTTACAGTGTCCTCCGGGCCGAAATCGGGGTTTTTTTTCGTAGGGATCCTTAATTTTATAATGGCTATAGCTCCAAAAATTGGACACTTGGAAGACTGAAAACGGTGTCATCTTCACCAGCTTGATCTGTGAATTTTTTCACAGAAAAGCTTTTGTCCACAGACCCCTTGGTAAGTCCGCTATAAGGAAAGTGAAAGATAGGCGTTCTTCATGTTTAAACGTCTACTGCCAAATAAACACGCAGATGGCTGGAATAAAAAAATATTGTTTTAGCTCGAGTTCCATTTGTGAAAACTTTCACAATCGCATTTTATCGCGTGGCAGTGTTTCTCTTTGCTCTGGCCCCTTTTCTTGTATAACAATGTTATATGGCGCTATTGAATAACGGGTCATAATTCTAAAAATATAGTCTAAATGTTTTTTAGCCAAAAACATATATGAAATATATGTTGCAAACAAGGAAGCTGAATGAAAAATATTTTGTTAATAAAATACATATATTTAGTTTCAACCTTTACATACCAAAGCATATTTCTAAATTGGGTTTTCAGGGCAAGAAAATGCATTTTGTTGGACTGTCAAATGCTTTTAAAATATATATTTCTGTATTTAAAATACATTTTCAAAAATATACAAAAAATAAAATAAATGGCCCAAGACGTATTGGTAGAAAATATATTTAAGTAAATATTTTTTTTTAAATTTAAAAAATATATTAATTACATATTATATATTAATATATTTATTATTATATATTTGATGTATGTATTATTTACCTAAATATAGGTAAATATATGTTATTTAAGGCAATATAGCATTTTTTCTTTTTACATTTTTTGTATGTTTTTTTATTTAAATGTATTTAAAATGTAAAAATATTTTTTCAAAGATAAACAAATTTGGGTCAGCTGACCCTGCTCTGAGTCATGTGCATCACTATTGTGATCTGTGACAACTTTCACAGTTCAGTACGGGTCAGCTGACCCTTCCCTGGGTCACTAACATCACTATTCTGACCTGTGAAAAAATTCTGAGGTAAGTGCGGGTCAGCTGACCCTTCCCTGGGTCACTAACATCACTATTCTGATCTGTGAAAACTTTCTGAGGTAAGTACGGGTCAGCTGACCCTACCCTGGGTCACTAACATCACTATTCTGATCTGTGAAAACTTTCACAATTCAGTACGGGTCAGCTGACCCTACCCTGGGTCACTAACATCACTATTCTGATCTGTGAAAACCTTCTGAGGTAAGTGCGGGTCAGCTGACCCTTCCTGGGTCACTAACATCACTATTCTGATCTGTGAAAACTTTCTGAGGTAAGTACGGGTCAGCTGACCCTACCCTGGGTCACTAACATCACTATTCTGATCTGTGAAAACTTTCACAGTTCAGTACGGGTCAGCTGACCCTTCCTTGGGTCACTAACATCACTATTCTGATCTGTGAAAACTTTCTGAGGTAAGTACGGGTCAGCTGACCCTTCCCTGGGTCACTAACATCACTATTCTGATCTGTGAAAACTTTCTGAGGTAAGTACGGGTCAGCTGACCCTACCCTGGGTCACTAACATCACTATTCTGATCTGTGAAAACTTTCACAATTCAGTACGGGTCAGCTGACCCTACCCTGGGTCACTAACATCACTATTCTGATCTGTGAAAACTGTGAAAACTTTCTGAGGTAAGTACGGGTCAGCTGACCCTTCCTGGGTCACTAACATAACTATTCTGATCTGTGAAAACTTTCACAGTTCAGTACGGGTCAGCTGACCCTTCCCTGGGTCACTAACATCACTATTCTGATCTGTGAAAACTTTCTGAGGTAAGTACGGGTCAGCTGACCCTACCCTGGGTCACTAACATCACTATTCTGATCTGTGAAAACTTTCTGAGGTAAGTACGGGTCAGCTGACCCTTCCCTGGGTCACTAACATCACTATTCTGATCTGTGAAAACTTTCACAATTCAGTACGGGTCAGCTGACCCTACCTGGGTCACTAACATCACTATTCTGATCTGTGAAAACCTTCTGAGGTAAGTACGGGTCAGCTGACCCTTCCTGGGTCACTAACATCACTATTCTGATCTGTGAAAACTTTCACAGTTCAGTACGGGTCAGCTGACCCTTCCTTGGGTCACTAACATCACTATTCTGACCTGTGAAAACTTTCTGAGGTAAGTACGGGTCAGCTGACCCTTCCCTGGGTCACTAACATCACTATTCTGATCTGTGAAAACTTTCACAGTTCAGTACGGGTCAGCTGACCCTTCCCTGGGTCACTAACATCACTATTCTGACCTGTGAAAACTTTCACAGTTCAGTACGGGTCAGCTGACCCTTCCCTGGGTCACTAACATCACTATTCTGATCTGTGAAAACTTTCTGAGGTAAGTAATGGTCAGCTGACCCTTCCTGGGTCACTAACATCACTATTCTGATCTGTGAAAACTTTCTGAGGTAAGCACGGGTCAGCTGACCCTACCCTGGGTCACTACCATCACTATTCTGATCTGTGAAAACTTTCTGAGGTAAGTACGGGTCAGCTGACCCTTCCTGGGTCACTAACATCACTATTCTGATCTGTGAAAACTTTCTGAGGTAAGTACGGGTCAGCTGACCCTTCCCTGGGTCACTAACATCACTATTCTGATCTGTGAAAACTTTCACAGTTCAGTACGGGTCAGCTGACCCTTCCTGGGTCACTAACATCACTATTCTGACCTGTGAAAACTTTCACAGTTCAGTACGGGTCAACTGACCCTTCCTGGGTCACTAACATCACTATTCTGATCTGTGAAAACTTTCTGAGGTAAGTACGGGTCAGCTGACCCTACCCTGGGTCACTACCATCACTATTCTGATCTGTGAAAACTTTCTGAGGTAAGTACGGGTCAGCTGACCCTTCCTGGGTCACTAACATCACTATTCTGATCTGTGAAAACTTTCTGAGGTAAGTACGGGTCAGCTGACCCTTCCTGGGTCACTAACATCACTATTCTGATCTGTGAAAACTTTCACAGTTCAGTACGGGTCAGCTGACCCTTCCTGGGTCACTAACATCACTATTCTGACCTGTGAAAACTTTCACAGTTCAGTACGGGTCAACTGACCCTTCCTGGGTCACTAACATCACTATTCTGATCTGTGAAAACTTTCTGAGGTAAGTACGGGTCAGCTGACCCTTCCTGGGTCACTAACATCACTATTCTGACCTGTGAAAACTTTCACAGTTCAGTACGGTCAGCTGACCCTTCCTGGGTCACTAACATCACTATTCTGATCTGTGAAAACTTTCTGAGGTAATGCGGGTCAGCTGACCCTTCCTGGGTCACTAACATCACTATTCTGATCTGTGAAAACTTTCTGAGGTAAGCACGGGTCAGCTGACCCTTCCTGGGTCACTAACATCACTATTCTGACCTGTGAAAACTTTCACAGTTCAGTACGGGTCAGCTGACCCTTCCTGGGTCACTAACATCACTATTCTGATCTATGAAAACTTTCACAGTTCAGTATGGGTCAGCTGACCCTTCCTGGGTCACTAACATCACTATTCAGATCTGTGAAAACTGTGAAAACTTTCTGACGCAGGGAAACTCAGCTGACCCATACTGAACTGTGAAAGTTTTCACAGGTCAGAATAGTGATGTTAGTGTCCCAGAGAAGGGTCAGCTGACATGTACTTACCTCAGAAAGTTTTCACAGATCAGAATAGTGATGTTAGTGACCCAGAGAAGGGTCAGCTGACCCGTACTTATCTCAGAAAGTTTTCACAGTTTTCACAGATCAGAATAGTGATGTTAGTGACCCAGAGAAGGGTCAGCTGACCCGTACTGATCTCAGAAAGTTTTCACAGTTTTCACAGATCAGAATAGTGATGTTAGTGACCCAGAGAAGGGTCAGCTGACCCGTACTTATCTCAGAAAGTTTTCACAGTTTTCACAGATCAGAATAGTGATGTTAGTGACCCAGGGAAGGGTCAGCTGACCCGTACTTACCTCAGAAAGTTTTCACTGATCAGAATAGTGATGTACATGACTCAGAGGAGGGTCAGCTGACCCAAATTTGTATATCTTTGAAAATATATTTTTACATTTTAAATACATTTAAATAAAAAGCATACAAAAAAATGTAAAAACAAAAATTGCTATATTGCCTTAAATAACATATATTTACCTATATGGTAAATACATACAGCAAATATACAATAATAAATATATATTAAATATATAATATATTATTTAAAAATATATTTTTTAATTAAAAAATATATTTACTTAAATATATTTTCTACCAATACGTCTTGGGCCATTTATTTTATTTTTTTTTATATATTTTTGAAAATGTATTTTAAATACAGAAATATATATGTTTAAAAGCATTTGACAGTCCATCAAAATGCATTTTCTTGCCCCTGAAAAACCCATTTAGAAATATGCTTTGGTATGTAAAAGTTGAAACTAAATATATTTATTTTATTAACAAAATATTTTCATTCAGCTTCCTTGTTTGCAACATATATTTCATATATGTTTTTGGCTAAAAACATTTAGACTATATTTTTAGACTTATGACCCTTTATTCAATAGCGCCATATAACATTGTTATACAAGAAAAGGGCCAGAGCAAAGAGAAACACTGCCACGCGATAAAATGCGATTGTGAAAGTTTTCACAAATGGAACTCGAGCTAAAACAATAATTTTTATTCCAGCCATCTGCGTGTTTATTTGGCAGTAGACGTTTAAACATGAAGAACGCCTATCTTTCACTTTCCTTATAGCGGACTTACCAAGGGGTCTGTGGACAAAAGCTTTTCTGTGAAAAAATTCACAGATCAAGCTGGTGAAGATGACACCGTTTTCAGTCTTCCAATTGTCCAATTTTTGGAGCTATAGCCATTATAAAATTAAGGATCCCTACGAAAAAAAAAAAACGATTTCGGCCCGGAGGACACTGTAAACTGAATTCACAAATCATGGAGAATGTCATTCAGTATTATTTGCGTGTCTATGACAGCGCACTGCGTATTAATAGCCAAAAGAAATCTGAATATCGAACCGCAAACTATCTTTACTGCGGTAGTAAAAACAAATCATCTTTGATACTTCTGTCAGCCCTTTGAGGGTAACTGCATCCTTAAACTTCTCTAGAGATTTCAGAAATCCCAGAATGGTGACCCTCACCTAGTAACGGTGGGGCAGTGATATAATATAAAAAAACGCATGTGTTAAAAAAAAACCCATAATAGAACATATGCAGTCCAAACCAAGTGAGAACAGAGAAAATGCTTTGACCGCTTATTTTTCAAAGCCTATGGTACACTCTTAAACATAAACGTTCCTCATTAACTTTAATGTTACTTTAACATTAGGCTATTGGATAATTATAAACTGGTTGACATGCACATGCAATAGTCACAAACGGCCGATGCTCGGATTTAAATGATTGAATTATAGTATTAAATAGACCTACTCACCTCTAAATAATATTTGTAGGCTTCCTTGATATTAAATTGAAATAAATTTCCCAGCAGTGGATAGGTCGCAGGTCCTGGAGGCAGACGCTCAAAACTGCTCTGCTTTCCTCGAATCTTCCACAGCAATAACAGAGCCAAGACAGCCATGACAATAGACACTACATTCGTCTTCAGCACCAACAATATATCCATCCTTCAAATTTCAAACCGATTCGCAGTAAGGAAACAAAAATGACGGTTGGTTTTGGGTTGATGACAGTATATAGTTTCTGCAAAACAAAAGTGGGCTTTTTTAAATTCGTGGGCGGTGTTTCTAAGACTTGAAGCAGCGCTGCGCAGACGATCGGCTGCTGACTCGAAGCAGTGCATGTAGCAACTTTGTCCGACTTGAACCGGCGCCGACACCACGTCACTGTCACTTGTGGCATCAACAATACGGCCTTCCATATCAAAGTACCGCGATAGCGTTGCGAGAGCAGCCGGAGTCTTTTTTTTCTTCTTTTTTTTTTTTTTATAGTAGAGATCACTTTTTCTTTTTTTTTACTTTATTGAACAATGTAACCTTTACAACCATAAATGGCCTGGTACAAAATACAAAACTTCTTAATCAGATAACCGACAAGCATCATAACATAGGGAGAAGAGGAAGAAAGAAAAAATAAAATAAATAAATAAATAAATAAGCCTACTAGGGGTTTTCAGCCAGCTTAAGATTTTCTATTAAATTACTAAAATGTAAGGCATTCTTTATCTTCATTCGTTTCAGTGACAAAAAGTAATGACGGTTCCTTGTGAAATACATAAGAATTTTCAAGAATCGGTTCTTATGCAAAAAGAACTTCCCAAGAACGATAATTGCTAACTGCTGAATCATGCGTTGCATCTTTCAAAAATAAACCGAATAATACATTTTCCTTTGTTAAAACATGTAAATCTTCAAATTTAGGAAATAACCAGTAATGCAGATCTTCCCAAAAGGCACAGGCAAATTTACAATCATAAAAAAGATGTTCCGTAGTGTTTTAGTAAATGGATACAAGATAATAATCAGGGACCAATGAGGGTATAATAATAAAAAATAAATAAATATTTACAAACAAATTGACTGAAAATTTGTACAAAAAACTGTAGAACCGTTCTACATAAATTCAATTCAAACAATAAAAAATATATTTTTTAAATTAATACAAAACACACACACACACACACAATGTTTCAATCTCTGTCAATCACTCTGATATGCAATTAAAATGAGTACACTGACTGAGTGCTGTCTGTCACTGTCTTTAATCATTTCTATGCATAACTGTATGGTAGTTAACGCCACATGCACTGTAATATTATGTTCTATATTGAAAGCTAAATTTTCAAACGAAAATAGCAATAACGTGATCGTTTTATGAAGTATGTGTTCATATGTGTTAAGGGCTTTCGCTGAAGGAAACAGCTGTGGTGTGATGAGTGGTGAATGCAGCGAAAACTTTACAGTAGATTGGAAACCGATTGTATGGAGTCAATTTAATGCCGCATATATATGCAAAAGAAAATAAGTTTTGCAAAGAAAAATAAAGAATTGCAAAAGAAAATGAAGTATTGCAAAAAGAAAATAAGTTTTGCAAATAAAAATAAAGAATTGCAAAATAGATAAATAAAACAGAGCAAAAGCAATGATTTTGCAATACATATTTTCCATGGCCATATCTACTAATTTATTTGCAATGCAGCTTTTATTTTGCGTTTCAGTCAAGTTTGAGCTTGCCATACTGTTTTCCCTTTGCGCTTCACGTTTCTGCGCGTCTCACTTTGTGGCGCTGTTTTGACATGGGGGTGGAGTCAGGGGACGGGGGCGTGTCTAACAGGCCTGGGCATGCCTCCCTGGAAGTGACGTCATCGGCCCGAGACGCAGATCACAGCTGATCCAGGCACCGTCATTGAGCAGAGGCATGCGGGTGGATCGTTTCCTTTTATTCACTAGCTTTAAAACATGCATGTTTTCATTTTATTAACAAATGTATATGTGTATTAGCAGCGTTTGCTCAAGTTAAAGAAGTTGTTAATATGAACATCTGCTGTTTATTTCTCTCAATGTGTGCACACTTTTATAGCATTAAAATGTGTATTGTTTCATCTGGTTAACTAAATGTGCATTAATAGTGCTTGTTTAAAATCTCTTAACCTGTGCACAGCGCTCTTTGTTTACATTAGTTCAGAGTTACTGCTAGTTTTAATGTAAAAGAATGCAATTAACTTCACAAACTGTACATCATTAAAAAGGTCTAAGACTCAAGCTTCATATCCATCTCGACTTCGTTTTTCATTTACATAGGGGTAGGGCTAAGGGGAAGTGGTAGATACCCCTTAAAACCAAGCATTTTCGCGAGCTTACAGGTGCTGGTCATATAATTAGAATATCATCAAAAATTTATTTCACTAATTCCATTCAAAAAGTGAAACTTGTATATTATATTCATTCATTACTGTCACGAATCTGGTCTGCACTCCCGTTCATCCACCACTAGAGGTCACCCGCTCACCACATGGACTTTCACACCACACATCACATGGACTGCATTTCCCATCAGCCATCTCACCAATCACACGCACATAGCTGTCACCAATCACTCATTGCACTAATCACACGCACACCTGATCACACAGCATCACTAATCACACACACTATTTCAACCCTGGACATTCTCTCCCTCGTTGCTGAGTATCGTATGCACTATCGCTGCCCTACAGTGCCCGTTAGTTTGCCTTGCCTTGCCTTGCCTTTGTTGGATTGTGTTTTCTCCTGCCTGGACTATCGCTGACGTTTTGGTTTCCCTCTCCTGTCTTGCCCTTTGGATACTGTTCGTTGATCGTCGACCCACGCTTGCCCTAAGTTTACTCTTTGTCTTGTCTCTGCCATACCTGTTTGCCATTGTTTCGACCCTGCCTGTATCTTTGACCATGCCTGTGAATAAAAGCCTGCACATGGATCCGCACGCCTCTCGTCTCGTCAGCCCCGTTACAGAATACTCGGCCACACGAGGATCCAGCAGCTTTTTTAGGGAACCCTGGCCAGGTATGGACCCTGTTGACCAGCTACTAGGTCTACGGCAAGGAGATCAATCAATTGAGGATTATGTTCAGCAATTCTGAGAGTTAATATACCAAGTTCCTCTATATGATGAAACTTTGTTTATAGATTTATTCCGTTTTGGACTCAATGAACCAATTAAATCACGGTTACCCGGAGCGGAAGTTAATGTCCGATTGAGAGACTGTATGGACTATGCTTTACTGTGTTCTAACTCTCTGTTTACTGTGGGTGTCGT
This sequence comes from Onychostoma macrolepis, assembly GCF_012432095.1. Classification (NCBI taxonomy): domain Eukaryota; kingdom Metazoa; phylum Chordata; class Actinopteri; order Cypriniformes; family Cyprinidae; genus Onychostoma; species Onychostoma macrolepis. Next base: position 19,129,020 of record NC_081169.1, read on the forward strand.
GGAAGAGGAACGCGACACCGAGTCTATGACAGTAATGGCGGACGCACCAGAGCCCGTTCACAAAATGGCGGCCACAACAACACCCCGTCATGTCATTGCTGCCATTCATGAGCCAAATCAAGTCACAGCTTCTCTTCACGAGTCAAGTCAAGTCACAGTTGATCTTAAAAAACTAAGTCAAGTCACTGTTGATCATCATGAATTAAGTCAAGTCAAAGCTGATTTTCATGAGTCAGGACAAGTCACAGCTGGTCTTCACAAACTAAGTCAAGTCACGGTTGATGTCAGAGAGTCAAGCCAAGTCAAAGCTGATCTTCATGTATCAAGCCAAGACACAGCTGATCTTCCCAAGCTAAGTCAAGTAACCGTTGATCGCCACGAATCAAGCCAAGACACAGCTGATCTTCACGAATCAAATCAAGTCAAAGCTGATCTTCACCAGTCGAGACAAGTCACAGCTGATCTTCACAAGCTAAGTCAAGTCACCGTTGATCGTCACGAATCAAGCCAAGTCAAAGCTGATCTTCACGAATCAAGCCAAGTCAGAGTTGATCTTCATGAGCTAAGTCAAGTCACCGTTGATCGTCACGAATCAGGCCAAGTCACAGCTGATCTTCCCAAGCTAAGTCAAGTCACCGTTGATCGCCACGAATCAAGCCAGGACACAGCGGATCTTCACGAATCAAGCCAAGTCAAAGCTGATCTTCACCAGTCGAGACAAGTCAAAGCTGATCTTCACAAGCTAAGTCAAGTCACCGTTGATCGTCACGAATCAAGCCAAGTCAAAGCTGATCTTCACGAATCAAGCCAAGTCAGAGTTGATCTTCATGAGCTAAGTCAAGTCACCGTTGATCGTCACGAATCAGGCCAAGTCACAGCTGATCTTCACAAGCTAAGTCAAGTCACAGTTGCTGTTAAAGAGCCCAGTCAAGTCACAGTTGGTCGTCATCAACCGAGTCTCAACTGATCTCCCAGAATCTTGCCCTGTCTCAGCTGCTCGTCCAGAGTCACAGCAGCACGTCACAGCTGCTCGTCCAGAGTCACAGCAGCACGTCACGGCTGCTCGTCCAGAGTCACAGCAGCACGTCACGGCTGCTCGTCCAGAGTCACAGCAGCACGTCACGGCTGCTCATCCAGAGTCACAGCAGCACGTCTCAGCTGATCTCCTAAAGTCACAGCAGCACGTCACGGCTGATCTCCTAAAGTCAAGTCACATCACAGTTGCTCGTCCAGAGTCTCGCCAGACCTCCGCTGACCGTCCAGAGTCACGTTCCGTCTCCGCTGACCGTCCAGAGTCACCGCAGCACGTCTCCGCTGACCGTCCAGAGTCACCGCAGCACGTCTCCACTGACCTTCCAGAGTTGGGTCACGTCCGGGCTGACACACCCAGATCATCAAGGTCAGTCTTTCATTATCCCAGTCTGATATCCAGTGTGAAGGATTCACCGCTGGTGTCTGCACGCACAGCTGGTATCCCCAAACTCACTCACTCTAACCCTCCTGTTCCTGAACTGATTCCCCTGTCTGAAACGCTTCCCCTGATGGGGATCGCATTTTGGTGTGTTTGGGCTGCATACACCACCACAGAACTCCCAGAGGTGGCGGCGTCCACTATGATGTCTCTAGAGGTGGCGGTTGACGCTGCAGAACCTCCTGAGGTAGTGGCGCTCACTGCCGTGTTCCCTGAAGTGATGGTGCCCGCTGCAGTTTCTCCAGAGGTGGCGGTACATGCTGCAGAACCTCCCGAAGCGGCGGTGCTCACTTCAGCTCCTCGTATGGTGGTGGCGCCCAGCAATGAACTCTCAGCCTGTTGTGTTACGGTCGAAGAAACCATTACTGAACTCTCCCTGTGTCCTGTGTTTACCACTGTAGAACCTCCAGAGGTGGCGGCAACCGCCGCAGAACCTCCAGAGGTGTCAGCGGTATCAGCCAATGAACTCTCGTTCTGTCCTGTCACGGCTATGGAGGCCGCCAATGAACTCTCGTTCTGTCCTGTCACGGCTATGGAGGCCGTTAATGAACTCTCGTTCTGTCCTGTCCCTGCTATGGAAACAAACTATGAACTTCCTGTGTTCCCTACCCCAGTCCTTGTGTCTGTGCATGTTCTGTCTCCTCCTTGTGTCTTTGTTCTCCATAGGTCCCAGGCTCTGCTGTGGGTTCCTGACCCGTCGTGGTGGGCTCCTGCTCTATCTGCTCCACCTGTTCTATCTGCGCTGCCGTGGTGGTCTGCTGTCTGGCTCTGGTGGTCTTCTGCACCGCCGTGGAGATCTTCTGTCCCGTCTGCTCCGCCGTGGAGATCTTCTGTCCCGTCTGGTCCGCCCTAGTGGGCTCAAGTCCCGTCTGGCCCGCCCTGGTGGGCTCTTGCTCCGCCCTGGTGGGCTCCAGTCCCGTCCGCTCCACCCTGGTGGGCTCCAGTCCCGTCCACTCTGCCCTGGCTTCCTGCTCTGCCGGCTCTACCTCGGTCCCAGATCACTCCGCTGCCACAAGGACCTGGCCCTCCATCCCTCCCCTGTTCCGCCTCCGCTCCACCTCCCTCCTGATTATAGACTGTGTGGAGCATCTGGAAGCTGCTCTTTGGGGGGGGGGCTCTGTCACGAATCTGGTCTGCACTCCCGTTCATTCACCACTAGAGGTCACCCGCTCACCACATGGACTTTCACACCACACATCACATGGACTGCATTTCCCATCAGCCATCTCACCAATCACACGCACACAGCTGTCACCAATCACTCATTGCACTAATCACACGCACACCTGATCACACAGCATCACTAATCACACACTATTTCAACCCTGGACATTCTCTCCCTCGTTGCCGAGTATCGTATGCACTATCGCTGCCCTACAGAGCCCGTTAGTTTTCCTAGCCTTGCCTTGCCTTGCCTTGCCTAGCCTAGCCTAGCCTTGCCTTTGTTGGATTGTGTTTTCCCCTGCCAGTCCAAGATGGCGCCAGTGTGTGCGGCAAGCCGTCTGCTCTCCGTCTGTATATTGTTGTTATCTATGTTTGCATCAGTATCTTTGATTCAACACTTTGCGGCTCCGTTGATCTATGACCGCCAAATGCTTTTGGACATTAAAAATCATATGGAAGACCGGCTAAATGTTGAGCTTAGCGAGCCAGGTGTTAATCATCATCCTGGCTCGTTGCTATGTCCAGCTCACCTGTGCCGGTTGTCGTGTGTCCTGCGCCGGAGGAGGCGTCGCAGAAGGCGAGGAAGGCGAGGTGGACTGCGGGTTGGGGTGAGATCGCGCTTGGTGTCACCCGAGTTGGTCTATCTTCGCTGCCTACCTACGGATTTACTGTCGGACGACCACAGAGGTATCTCACGCTGCTCTTTCGCACCTCGATTTCAATGCGTTACGCCTGCTGTTCCGGGCTTTGGCGTCGAGGGTCTACGGCATCGGACTCATCGTTTCGGAGACATGGTGTGAATTTGCACAATCTTAGCCATCTACGCCTTGCTTCACTGGTAAATGATGATTATATGGTGAAAAGGCTAACCTTGATTAACACTAGATCCTTTTTGAATAAATCGCTCATTGTGCACGATTTTTTTAGCGCCAGGGACTTGGACTTTTTATTCATGACTGAAACTTGGGCTACCATAGGAGATCTTAGTCCTTTTTCCGAACTTGTCCCATTGAACTGTAATTATTTTAACACTCCTAGACTGTCGGGACGTGGAGGAGGTCTTGCATCTATATATAAGAACTGTTTTAACTGCAGGACTCTGCGCGCTGAAGTTTTTTCCAGCTTTGAACTGCAGTTGTTTCAAATAATGACACACTCTGGTCCTGTAGTATGTGCACTAATCTATCGGCCACCCAAACTGAATAAGGACTTTATTCAACAATTTGCTGTCTTTGTGAGTGGTCTTTTACCCATGTATGACAGACTATTAATTTTGGGTGATTTTAACATTCATGTAGACTGCCCATCTGATACTTTAGCGAAAGATTTTTTAAATTTGGTGGATTCTTTTAATCTACTGCAACATGTTCAGGGGCCTACACATGATCGTGGACATACCTTAGATCTTGTTCTATCTTATGGTTTGTCAATTTGTAATATTGTACTAGAGGATGTGGCCTTTTCAGATCATAAAGCTGTCACTTTTGAGATGTCTTTCAGTCATGAGACAAGTAGGTCTGCTGTCTCTACTCGTTTTGTTCGGAAATTAGACTCTACAGCTGTTGAACACTTTGAAAGTCTGTTTATTCGAGCTCCTCTAACAACAACCTTAGAGAATCCCCCCTCCCATGTGGATGTGGAGATGTTATTAAATGAGTTTAACTCTTCTTGCTCTTCTATTTTAAATTTTGTTGCTCCTTTAACTGTTAAATCTGCTAAGTCGAAAACTGAGCCCTGGCTTGATGAGGCCACTCGGGCTCTCAGACAAGCTTGTAGAAAAGCTGAGCGCAAGTGGAAGAGGGATAAACTCCAGGTGTCTTATGATATTTTTCGTGAATCTCTTTCCACTTATCAAAGTTTTGTAAAAGAAGCTAAAAAGACATACCTTTCAGAGTTAATTGCCAATAACTATCATAATCCTAGAGCTCTTTTTAGCACTATAAATTCTGTGATCAATCCAAGTGAGAGAGTTGATGAGTCTTTGTTGTGTGAAGATTTCTTAAATTTTTTTTGTATCTAAGATTATGACAATCAGATCGGAGATTGTTAATTGTAATTTGGACCCTTCCGTTCCTACTCCATGCTCTGCTACTTTTACCCATTTTGAGCCGGTATCTTTGGTGACACTGACTGAGATTGTAGGTCGGATGAAACCCACCAACTGTCCCCTGAATAGTATTCCATCATGGCTGTTTAAAAAAGTTTTTGATATTATTGGCCCGAGCACTTTGTCTATTATTAATGGTAGCCTCCTCACTGGTTTGATGCCGTTGTCACTGAAACATGCTGTGGTGCAACCACTTCTTAAAAAGCAAAATTTGGATCGTTCTGTTCTGTCCAATTTTAGACCGATCTCAAAACTCCCGTTTTTATCTAAGGTTTTAGAGAAAATTGCTCTTGGTCAATTACAGAGTTTTTTGGATCAAAATGCTGTGTTAGAGTCTTTCCAGTCTGGCTTTAAAGCTTACCACAGTACTGAGTCTGCGTTGTTAAAAGTACTTAATGATATTCTATTATTAAGTGATTCTGGCCATTCAGTGGTCCTTATGCTATTAGACCTCACTGCAGCTTTCGATACGATTGATCATGGGATCCTTGCTTCACGTCTTGAGGAAGTGGCAGGTATTCAGGGTACTGCTCTCAAGTGGTTTAGATCATTCCTATCAAATAGAAGTTTCTCTGTCAATTTAGGTCAGGCATTTTCTTCTTCTGCCCCATTGATGTGTGGTGTCCCGCAAGGATCCATTCTTGCCCCTATTTTATTTTCCCTATATATTTTACCTTTAGGGGCAATTTTTCGAAAGTATGGGATTTCCTATCATTTTTATGCAGATGATACGCAAATTTATTTGCCATTGAGGAAAAATCACGGTAATGCTCTGGACTCTCTTGTGAATTGTTTGAAGGAGGTTAAAGCCTGGATGTCAGCAAACTTCTTGAATTTTAATGAGAGTAAGACAGAACTCATTTGGTTTGGAGGTCCTAATTCACCTGAACTGTCAAATTTAGGTGAGTTGACCCCTTTCTTTAAACCTATGGTCAAAAATTTGGGGGTATTATTTGATAATACCCTCAAATTTGATAAACAGATAAGCATGATCGTTAAATCGGGTTTTCCATTTACGACTGGTGGCGAAGGTTAAACCATTTCTGTCGTTTAAAGACTGTGAGAAGGTGATCCATGCCTTTGTGTTTTCGAGGCTTGACTACTGCAATTCACTGTATGTAGGTGTTTGTCAAACTACTTTACACCGGTTGCAACTATTAGTTAATGCTGCCGCCAGGCTTTGACAGGGACTCGTAAGTGGGATCATATTTCCCCATTTTGTCCTCTCTGGGCTGGTTGCCAGTCCAGTATAGGATAGATTTTAAGCTACTAGTTTTTGTTTATAAGTCTTTAAATGGGTTAGCTCCCTCCTACCTGTCGGAGCTTTTACTGGTACACAAACCTGTTAGGTTTTGAGGTCTTATGACCATTCCATTTTAATTGTTCCAAGGACAAAGTACAAGCGAAGGGTGATCGGGCTTTTGGGGTGGCAGCTCCAAAACGATGGAACAGTCTTCCTCCAATATTAGAGTTGCTCCCACTCTGAATATTTTTAAAAAACGTCTGAAGGCTCATTTTTATGTGTAGCTTTTGAGTCGGCAGCGTGTTGAGGCATTGGTTTCTGGTACTGTACCTTGATGTTTTATTTTGATATTTTGTTACTGTTGTTTTTTTATTTTGTGGAATTATCTTTATTACTGTACAGCACTTTGGTCAACAATCCGTTGTTTTAATAGTGCTTTATAAATGAATAAATGAAATGGACTATCGCTGACGTTTTGGTTTCCCTCTCCTGTCTTGCCCTTTGGATACTGTTCGCTGATCGTCGACCCACGCTTGCCCTAAGTTTACTCTTTGTCTTGTCTCTGCCATACCTGTTTGCCATTGTTTCGACCCTGCCTGTATCTTTGACCATGCCTGTAAATAAAAGCCTGCACATGGATCCGCACGCCTCTCGTCTCGTCAGCCCTGTTACAATTACACACAGACTGATATATTTCAAATGTTTATTTCTTTTAATTTTGATGATTAGAGCTTACAGCTCATGAAAGTCAAAAATCAGTATCTCAAAATATTAGAATATTTACATTTGAGTTTGAATAAATGACCATCCCTACAGTATAAATTCTGGGTCTCTCTTGTTCTTTGAAACCACAATAATGGGGAAGACTGCTGACTTGGCAATGATCCAGAAGACGAACATTGATGCCCTCCACAAAGAGGGTAAGTCACAGAAGGTCATTACTGAAAGGTGTGGCTGTATACAAAGTGCTGTATCAAAGCATATTAAATGCAAAGTTGACTGGAAGGAAGAATTTGGGTAGGAAAAGGTGCACAAGCAACAAGGATGACCGCAAGCTTGAGAATACAGTCAAGCAAAGCCGATTCAAACACTTGGGAGAGCTTCACAAGGAGAGAACTGAAGCTGGAGTCAGTGCATCAAGAGTCACCACGCTCAGACGTCTTCAGGAAAAGGGCTACCAAGCCACTTCTGAACCAGAGACAACGTCAGAAGCATCTTACCTGGGCTGTGGAGAAAAAGAACTGGACTGTTGCTCAGTGGTCCAAAGTCCTCTTTTCAGATGAAAGTAAATTTTACATTTCATTTGGAAATAAGGTCCCAGAGTCTGAAGGAAGAGTGGAGAGGCACAGAATCCATGTTGCTTGAAGTCCAGTGTGAAGTTTCCACAGTCAGTGATGATTTGGGCTGCCATGCCATCTGCTGGTGTTGGTCCACTGTGTTTTCTGAAGTCCACAGTCAACGCAGCCATCTACCAGGAAATTTTAGAGCACTTCATGCTTCCTTCTGTTGACAAGCTTTATGGAGATGCTGATTTCATTTTCCAGCAGGACTTGGCACCTGCCCACACTGCCAAAGGTACCAAAAGCTGGTTAAATGACCATAGTGTTACTGTGCTTGATTGGCCAGCAAACTCGCCTGACCTGAACCAAATAGAGAATCTGTGGGGTATTGTCAAGAGGAAGATGAGAGACACCAGACCCAACAATGCAGATGAGCTGAAGGCCACTATCAGAGCAACCTGGGCTCTCATAACACCTGAGCAGTGCCACAGACTGATCGACTCCATGCCACGCCGCATTGCTGCAGTAATTCAGGCAAAAGGAGCCCCAACTAAGTATTGAGTGCTGCACATGCTCATACTTTTCATTTTCATACTTTTCAGTTGGCCAAGATTTCTAAAAATCCTTTCTTTGTATTGGTCTTAAGTAATATTCTAATATTTTGAGATACTGATTTTTGACTTTCATGAGCTGTAAGCTCTAATCATCAAAATTAAAAGAAATAAACATTTGAAATATATCAGTCTGTGTAATGAATGAATATAATATACAAGTTTCAATTTTTGAATGGAATTAGTGAAATAAATCAACTTTTTGATGATATTCTAATTATATGACCAGCACCTGTTCTTGAAACCAAGGGGTACCCAGAACACACTGCGCAACCGGCAACAATGGCGGCCAGATCATCAAGTATTCAAGTATTTTCGGCTTAAATAATTTATTTAAAAATTACGACAGTCTTGTTTTGTGCTCTAGACAGTCCTGTACATATATATTTGCAACCATGTTCTTAATTGAAATGTTTAAAAAAATCGCTAGTTTGCTACACTAACGTTACATTGCTGAGTTGCACAACAGTCCCGCAGACTAGCCTTGAATGGACTCCATGCATGTCTACAGTTTTAACAATTTGTAAAACGATCCAAAGTTTGTGGTCAACACTTGTCGGCTCTGGTGACGTAGCAGCCAGCTAGCAACGGTGTATGATGACGTAACCGTAACCAAGTGGTGTCTCATTTCATAGGGGTATGTGTTCACCCCTAGCGCTTACCACTCGGTTTCGAGGGACAAGGGCTAGGGGTAAGACGAAGGGGTAGGGGAAGGGGTAAGACAGTGAAATGGGATTCACCCTTAGTGTGGCATCACTTACTGATCCAGGATCAGTGATCCGTAGCAGTTATATTTCCGTTTTGAGCTTGAGTTTCAAAATGCTTTCTTTGGATAATGTAACGTTAGCTTTTGTTGACGCTACCACGCTACTTGATCAAAAAAAGAGCTTAGCTACTGAAAAGCTATTTGATTCAGAAAACAGCGACGCTACCACCACGCTATTGAGAAATGTAGCGTCACTACTTGTAGCGACGCTACTGCCCCTCACTGCATATATTAACGGTTATATTTAGAACCATAGCATCCTGAACAACCCTTTTATGCTGAAATGGTTCTTTGTGTTAGAGTTTAGGGTTCTTTATTCCCTCCCTTTTGTTTTTTCTGTCAAACTGTCAAAGCACCTCATTACTGATTTTCTGGAGTTCAGTGATACAACTACACATCAACACACTCTCAACAGGTAAATGATTTCATTCTTAAATTTAAATACAAATTTAAGTTTAAAATTTTAACTGGTTTCCAAACAAACGTTCTTTTCTCTTTTTAGTTTTTTGGTCACATGTAAATGAGCAGCTCTTTTAAACTGAGGATACTTCTCTCCTCTTCTCCACTAAGTAGGTAACAGAGATATTGAATTTATAATCCATACCGTTAGAATTTTTTTAATTATTACTTGGTTTTATAAAGCTATCCCATGACTTTATATCACTTTTTTTCTTTTAAGATTGTGAAGGGCTCACATACTGTCCATTTTTTGCTACTTTTGGCCTTCGTGAACATAATTGTTTTTACATAAACAAATGGACACACTGTAATTTTAAACTCTGTATTTCAGATGCATCACATCCCACAACCTCATTATCTGCAGATAAACTGTCACTCGGTCACACCATAATGATGGAATTTAAGGCATATGAAGATATTTCACTGGAACTTGGTCTTCATCACATCTATTTTTTTGTTTTTATTTTGTTTTACTTCGTGTATTTATTCATGTTTATTGTCAATTGTCATTTTTTAATGTATTCAGCTAATAACTTGTTAAGAGCACTGACATTTTTGCTACAATATTACATGTCAATAAAAAAGTACCCAATCCACACAACATTGTTCTTGTTGTTTTAATGTAAAACCCTAATAGTCTACACTTATACAGTGGGTATGGAAAGTATTCAGACCCCCTTAAATTTTTCACTCTTTGTTATATTGCAGCCATTTACTAAAATCATTTAAGTTCATTTTTCCCTCATTAATGTACACACAGCACCCCATATTGACAGAAAAACACAGAATTGTTGACATTTTTGCAGATTTATTAAAAAAGAAAAACTGAAATATCACATGGTCCTAAGTATTCAGACCCTTTGCTCAGTATTTAGTAGAAGCACCCTTTTGATCTAATACAGCCATGAGTCTTTTTGAGAAAGATGCAACAAGTTTTTCACACCTGGATTTGGGGATCCTCTGCCATTCCTCCTTGCAGATCCTCTCCAGTTCTGTCAGGTTGGATGGTAAACGTTGGTGGACAGCCATTTTTAGGTCTCTCCAGAGATGCTCAATTGGGTTTAAGTCAGGGCTCTGGCTGGGCCATTCAAGAACAGTCACGGAGTTGTTGTGAAAGCACTCCTTCGTTATTTTAGCTGTGTGCTTAGGGTCATTGTCTTGTTGGAAGGTAAACCTTCGGCCCAGTCTGAGGTCCTGAGCACTCTGGAGAAGGTTTTCGTCCAGGATATCCCTGTACTTGGCCGCATTCATCTTTCCCTCGATTGCAACCAGTCGTCCTGTCCCTGCAGCTGAAAAACACCCCCACAGCATGATGCTGCCACCACCATGCTTCACTGTTGGGACTGTATTGGACAGGCGGTGAGCAGTGCCTGGTTTTCTCCACACATACCGCTTAGAATTAAGGCCAAAAAGTTCTATGTTGGTCTCATCAGCATCTTGGATTCCTTCAGGTGTTTTTTAGCAAACTCCATGCGGGCTTTCATGTGTCTTGCACTGAGGAGAGGCTTCCTTCGGGCCACTCTGCCATAAAGCCCCGACTGGTGGAGGGCTGCAGTGATGGTTGACTTTCTACAACTTTCTCCCATCTCCCGACTGCATCTCTGGAGCTCAGCCACAGTGATCTTTGGGTTCTTCTTTACCTCTCTCACCAAGGCTCTTCTCCCCCGATAGCTCAGTTTGGCCGGACGGCCAGCTCTAGGAAGGGTTCTGGTCGTCCCAAACGTCTTCCATTTAAGGATTATGGAGGCCACTGTGCTCTTAGGAACCTTAAGTGCAGCAGAAATTTTTTTGTAACCTTGGCCAGATCTGTGCCTTGCCACAATTCTGTCTCTGAGCTCTTCAGGCAGTTCCTTTGACCTCATGATTCTCATTTGCTCTGACATGCACTGTGAGCTGTAAGGTCTTATATAGACAGGTGTGTGGCTTTCCTAATCAAGTCCAATCAGTATAATCAAACACAGCTGGACTCAAATGAAGGTGTAGAACCATCTCAAGGATAATCAGAAGAAATGGACAGCATCTGAGTTAAATATATGAGTGTCACAGCAAAGGGTCTGAATACTTAGGACCATGTGATATTTCAGTTTTTCTTTTTTAATAAATCTGCAAAAATGTCAACAATTCTGTGTTTTTCTGTCAATATGGGGTGCTGTGTGTTCATTAATGAGGAAAAAAAATGAACTTAAATGATTTTAGCAAATGGCTGCAATATAACAAAGAGTGAAAAATTTAAGGGGGTCTGAATACTTTCCGTACCCACTGTATATAAAAAGGCTCAATACTGCTTTTCTGGAGCTCAGCACAGACCGTCAACACATTCAACAGGTAAATCATTTCTTTCTTAAAATGTCAATAATTTAACTTTCAAATTGTAACTGGTTTCCTACCAATGTCTTTTTGTCTCTTTTTAGTTTAATAGAATGTAAGTGTGACCAGCCCTGTTCAGTTAAAGATACTTATCTCCTCTTCAACACCAAGTAACAAAGATAGAATTTATGTGAGATGATGATTATTATTACTATTATTATTACTTGGGTTTATGCATAAACATACCCAGTCACAGCTATCCCATGACTTTGTATCACTTTTTCCTTTTAACATGCTACTTTTGACCTTCATAAACAATTGTTTTAAACAAATGGAAGGAGACACATTGTAACTATAAACTCAATTGTGCATTTCAGATGCTGTCACATCCTACAACCTTGTCATCTACAGAGGGAAACTGCTACTCAATCACACCAAAATATGCATAATGATGGACTTTCAGGCATCATAGGGGATTATGAAAATACAGTATTTCACTGGAACTTGGTCTTCATCACACCATTTTCTGTTTCTATTTTGTTTTACTTTAAGTATTTATGTTCAATGTCAATTGTCATTTATTAATGTATTCTGCTAATAACTGTTGTTAGAGCACTGTCATTTATGTTACAATTTTGCATGTCATTAAAAATAAAAAAATAAATAAAAGTACCTAATTGACATGCTATTGTTGTTGTTTCATTATGTAAAAACCCTAATAGAGGCTACAAGGTAATATAAGACCAAGCAGATAGAGGGGTAAAAAAAAAATATTAATAAATCATATATATAAATAATATTAATAATACTATTAAAGATATAAATATACTAATGTACTAATATTAGTGAAAATAAACTATCATTAAAAAGACCATTAAGGTCCTATATAGCATTTTCAAAGCATGGTTCTTTATGGAACCCTATAAAAGGGTTCTATTTAGCACCAAAAAGGGTTCTGTTATTGTTACAAGCTGAAGAACCCTTTTCTGGTACTGTTTAGAACTATTTTTCTTAAGAGTGTACGGGTCGGTTTTTGCGGGAAATTCGAGCATGCATGGCACTGCGTCATTACGTCATGTCTGTAAACATAAAGAAGTTGTCCCGGTTACTAGGCTATGGCATGTGAGGATCCTTCCGGGGGGCGGATCGTTTAGCCTTTTTTCACAGCAGCTAGAATAATTAAATGTATCATTTTGATGGCGGATTGTAAGCCAGAAAGGATTGTGTGTTTATGAAACACATGTGAATTAAATTAAATTATATTCCAGTTTTAAATGTGCTTCTGATTACAGATAGCCTGGAATTACGCAGGATTTGTATTTTAAAGAGAACCAGTTCGAAGGGAGCATAGTTTGCTTTTTGGGTTAAAAGAATTTCTTAACATGAAATTCGAATGGTAAGACAATTAGATATTAGATTGTACAGAAATTAAAATCTACACGCTAATACACACTATAGGCTACTCATTGTCACGCAATGCTGATGTTGTTAACATTAATAATTTGAGAATAAAGTATAACAATAATAATAATTTGCACGGTTAGATGTGATATGAGCTAACCGATCGTTAGATTTAATTACCATTGGTAGCGCGATTTATTGTAATTCTTTTTTCCTCAGTTGGGCAGAACCCTACTAACAATTCTTGGTTCCCACGTTCTGGGAACATATTTTTGGTTCCTAGTTTTTGGTTCCTAGAACGTTATGTTTATGGTTTGTTTTTGGTTAGCCAGGAAAGTTTTCTTAACGGAAATAGAACGTTAGTTTTTGGTTTGTAGAACGTTATTCTACCGTTTCCCTAACCTATTTACTCCAGTATGATCACTCCACTGTAGGTCAGTAATCATCCAGCACACGACCCAGTATAGTATAATGTGGCATGGAAATGATCTGTATGGATGCCTAATCAGTATTATAAAAACCATATCTTGTTTTTATCTATTGTTTAATTCATAAAAATAATCTGAGCGCATCAACTATCACATGTAAAATTAAATAAGATTAAATCCATCCATTACAGCGTAACGATTTTATTTCTTCAGCACCAAATAAAAATTACTTCACACAATGTATGGTTTATAAAATATGACATTTATTCACAGATATTAAAAAAGAATAAAAAATTACTTTACTTAATTACTGACTTAATAAATGCTGCATTAAACGAATTTCAGGGCTCTGTATAGGTCATTACACAAAAAACATCTGCAACGTTTACATTGGAAAGGTAGTTTTACAGGGTTATAAAAATAACCTAAAACCATTGTTCTCTATAGTTTTTTTTTTTTTTTTAAGTTGTTTTAAAAATAACCACCCTGCAACTGTCACGCCCCTGGACTGTTTTGTTGTGTTTTTGCTCCCCATGTGTTCCGTGTGACCCAGTTTCTGTCCCCCAGTCTGATTGTTAATTTGATTCCAGGTGTGTATCCTTAGTTCCCTCGTTATCCTGAGTTTAAAAGCCCCAGTCCTTTCAGTAAGTCTTTGTTGGCTCTTAGATGTCTTCTGTGTGAGTCTACACCTGTTCCTTGCCTGTTGAGTCATTAAAAACTGTTATTTGAATATCTCCGAGTCTCCTCGTTCCGTGTTCCTGAGAAAAGTGACAGAAGAACTGACCAAAACAGTTACCTCCGTGTGTTCCCTCCGATTTTGTTTCTGTGTTTTGCTCGTTGTATTTTTTTCCCCCGTTGTTCCTATGGATCCCCTCGTCCGGCCCGAATTCCTCCTCCTCCTCTTGCTAGAGCAGGGGGGACCAATATCTCGAGGACCATACTAGACTGTTCCTCTTGCTAGCTAACGCCATCAGCTACCCGGACGACACGTTCTGCTCTTTCTATGATGCAAGCCTGAACACCGTGAGCAGAGCGCTGTCGTCCGAAGATGGTCCTCGAGACGATTTCGCCGCCTTCATGGAGTGGACAGTGGCGAGAAACGGATCGCCACTCACCATCTGCCCCGAGGATGATCTCACCAGATCCACTCCAGACCCAGAGCCCAGCCCACCAACTCCATGCAGTGCGGAGCATCAACCCGAGCTCACCGATGATGGAGAGCCATTTCCCGCTGCGATCAAAGCCCAACACGTCAGACCAGGTGCGAGAGCCGGCGACAGTGCCCATCGCGAGAGAGTATACCGTGGAGGGTGTGAGCGCGGAGTGGAGCTCCGCCCCCTGCATCACTGCTGAGGGTGAGCTGATCGTGCATCTGGGTCTGCTGGACTTGGAGGGGGATCTAATTGATTGGGAGATGGATCTGGAGGCCGACATTCCCCCTCTCCTCTCTCCTTCGTCCTGGCTGATCCCATCCAGACCTCCTTCATCTCCACCGGTCCTGTCCAGCTCCGCTCCTCCAGAGCGCCCTCTAGTGCCCGCGCCTCTAGAGCGCCCCCCCAGTGTCGGCTTCCGTTCCTGAGTTCCGCCCTGGAAGCCCGGAGGCTCACAAATGCCCGCTCACCCACTCGCTCCTGCCTCCTCCACCGCTGTCGTCTGGCAGCCCCTCCGCTCGCCCTCAGCCCACCATCTATGCGGTGCGAGCCCCATTGGACGGCCATCCTCCAGCGTCGCCGGGGCTGGAGTATCCCTCACCTCCGCCTCCAGCCTCCGAAGCCCAGACTCCGCCTCGGCCCGTTGACCCAACGACTCCACCTCGGCTCCTAGCTCCTTCGCCTCCACCGTCACCCGTCTATCCATCAGCTCCACCAGGCTCCCTCGTCCCTCCGGCTCCACCTTGGTCAGGCGTCAACCCGCCATCGCCATCGCCATCGCCTCAGGACTCTGCTCCTCTGGCTGCACCTCGTTGTTCCGTCCCACTGGCTCCGTTGGGCTCCTTCCTCCCGCCAGCTCCACCTTGGTCCTCAGTCGCTCCGGCTCCACCGTGGATTGCTGGATCTCCGCCTTGGTCGCCAGAGCCCTTGGCTCCACCCTGCCCCCCGGATCCTCGGCATCCCCCTGCCTCATTGGCTCTCCGTCTTCGCCTCGGGCTCCTCCACCACCTGCTCCGCCGCCATTGGTCGGCCCCCTGGAGTCGGCGGCTATCCCTCCTCCATGGCTCCTCCCTCCGTCGGCTCCACCGTGGGCCATCATCATAGTTGTGGCCTGGGTCCAGCTGGACTCCTCCTGCTCCGGGTCCCTCCTGTACCTCCCCTGGCTCCTCCCTCCTTCGTCACCTCCCTGGTCTCTGTCAGCTTTTGTTCCACGGTGCGAGGACGTACCTTCCGGGAGGGGGGAGTAATGTCACGCCTCTGGACTGATTTGTTGTGTTTTTGCTCCCCATGTGTTCTGTCTCCCAGTCTGATTGTTAATTTGATTCCAGGTGTGTCTCCTTAGTTCCCTCGTTATCCTGAGTTTAAAAGCCCTAGTCCTTTCAGTTAGTCTTTGTCGGTTCTTAGATGTCTTCTGTGTGAGTCTACACTTGTTCCTTGCCTATTGAGTCATTAATAACTGTTATTTAAATATCTCCATATCTCCTCGTTCCGTGTTCCTGAGAAATGTGACAGCAATGTTCTGGGGATGTTATTTTATGGTTGAAAAAAAAAAACAACCTAAAACTAACCATTAGGGAATGTTCTCTATATGTTATTTTTAGGTTATTTTAAAAATAACCACCCTGCAACGTTCTGGGAACGTTATTTTATGGTTACAAAAAAAAAATTACCTAAAAAAGAAAGTTTCCCTAAAGTTAGTATTTGGTTCCCAAAAAATAACCAAACGGGAACCAAAAACTAACATTAGGGGAACATTCTGTGTTTGCTGGGAACAAACGTGGCAGACTTGTTACACTGTAAAAACAAAAAAAAAATCGTTGAGACAACTTAAAATTTTTAAGCCAACCAGCTTCAGCAGATTTTTGCAAGTTCTCTCATCATAAACAAGAAAAGTAACAGAGACATGTTTTGAGTGGAAAATTTGTAATTTCTATATTTACTGATGTTTGGGTGAAAGAGTAATTTTACTTTCAGATTGTAAAAATTTAGCCACTCAGCATCATAGTCAAATGCCCATTTCCAGTGAAAAAATGATTGTTTATATATGAGCTGATAATGTTGTAAACAAGTAACACAAACGGGGGTTTCAAATTAACTTTGAAGAAAGCATGCTAGCATGACCCGAAGTAACATGGGTCAGATAGCCGCTGATAGATTTTAAATCATTGTTGAAATTCCAAAGCCATGGCCAGAATTAAGTGAATGAATAAATACATGTTGATGTACAATGTACTGATAAGGCCTGCAAAAGAACTAACTTTGAAGAAACCTTTGAGTTGCAAAAATAAAGTAAAAAGAAAGATGTTTATTTGAAAATGCATGTCATTTCTGACAAGTTTTAAGCTGGGCTAGAGTAAAATGATAGTACAATGAAATTATGTTAAAAGTGAATGAAAATGCATTGCTACCAGACCTGAATCCCTCAGTTTTCTCTCTCTCATTCAAAGTCAGCTAAATGCTGTTATCTGAGCATGTGTCATAAGTGATAACAAGCTAGTAAAGCACAGTGTTTCAGTTGAAAATCATAGACCCTGAGATGTTAAAGGACATGCTACAAGAAATTCAGATTTTATGCATTAAGAGGGCAGTGTTTCAACTGCCCAATGCATTTTAAGAAATAAAAGATTGTAAAAAGACTTAATAACAATCTAGGGGCTATTGTTGAAGAGACATGAAGCCTCTAAAATCATATTATACCCTGAGCTATAGAAGTAATGATTTTGAATAATTAAACAGTTACATTGCTGCTTGTTCTATGACCAGTAACTTATCTGTCTTATTTTTAGTCTCCACCATCATACAGGGCCCGATGGCTGCAGTTATAGAAGTAACAGAAAATTACACTGAATGGACGGGTGTGAAAAATAAATTCACTGAGTAATCTCAGCATGATGGGTTGAAGATATTCAATTGATTTTAGTGATTAAATATTAGTATGATTAACCTGTCTCAATGTTTTAATACTAGTAGGTGCTGTCAATGGCTCTCATGGTTCTTGAGTGCACCTTTCCTAAGCTGCAGAAAATACCGGATTCTGGAAGAAAACTGTCGAGGATGTTGCAATGGGAAAGAGCGGTTACCAGTGTGCATGAGGTGATTTCTCAATGAGGGGTAAGATCCTCTTCTGGCCAATAGGGGACAACCTAAGGAAGGGGGTCACCGCCACTGGGCACCTGCCCAGAAGGGAGGTGTTATATGTGAGATGGTAGTGGAGTTGAGCGGATGCTTGATAGGCCTAGAGCATCGATAAGAGGGGAACTGTAAGAAGTTACAGCAATCTGCATCAAAAATGTGAGCTCCTCCAGACCTGATCACCAACAACCGCATTCCTTCATGGCTTGTTTTTAATTGTGACAAGCGTCCACAACTTGATGCAACTATGCCAGGGGATCACACCCTGAGGAAAAGGAGCTTATTTAATAAAGAGTTAACGGCAATGGGCTTTCAAGAACCATCTGAGACCATGTGATGACAGCCATTATTTTGAGACAAAAATTTTTATGAGGCTGAGATGATATTGAACTAATATGTCTATATCATAGTTTTTACTCATGCATGGCATAAGATGATTACAAGACATGGTGGTGGCTAAAATGAAGACTGCTTTTGCTGATTCAAGAGATGGTTTGGATAACAAAGGTTAAGGGAATTAAGCATTTAAGATAAAAATAATTTTAAGAAATGCTCCTAGCATTATGTATTTTAAACAGTCTAAATTGAGATTTGAGATATAGAAACTTTTACATTTTTAACCTATTTGAATGATTAAGGATTATGTGTTGTAATGAATTTGATATTATAGTCTAAGTTAAAGATTGGTGTGAGGAATGAGTGTTTTATCATTACAGATGGGTTAAGTGAAATGGCAAACTTTACAGAAGTTGATAATTCTTATAGAATCTGATGAAAAGAGGATACAGAACGGGTCGAGCTTTAACTGGATTGGTTATCCAGCTCTGTCTGCTACTGGTAATAACGACTTCTTTTGGCCTTAATAATGTTGATTTGAATCACTCTCTGGATTAATATGTTTAAGAGTGTTTATGATTTGGATTTGTGAAATTTAAGATTGCCGTCTGTAATGGGTTAAAAATCCATGCCTAAATTCAACTGAGGGTCTAAATTTAAACAAGTTAACACTTTGTTATTCGAATGGTAAAGGTAAATGGTATGGTAAATATTTTAGACATGACAGCAGAGAAACAGTGACCCATTGGCTAAGTCACTAACCAAAATATCCAGAGAGCACCCTCACATAAAGAAAGGCTGGTGGGAAGACAAAAGAGTGAACACAGTTCATGTAATATGGGTTAAAGGCAAAGCAGCTATATAACATTTTTGATTTGATAATAATTACTGCCCAAAGACATATATGATTGAAAGGTTTTAAGACTTTGATCTAGGGATGCATGATATGAAAAATTTTAACCGATACCGATAACCGATAATTAAGCCCTTCTTATGGCCAAATACGATACCGATAACTGATAAGATCACATTTTTATATTATCATTTTCATATAATCTGCAGTTTGTGCACCCAGGAGAATACAAAATCTAAGATGCATTGATGAAACTGATATTTTAGTAGCTCTGGCCTAACAATAATAGTAAACATCAGTCCTGACTCTTCAAATGTTTTTATTTTTTGTGTAAGGCACCACAATAGTAAACAACAGTTACGAATCGAATGGTTACGTTGACCGGAAGTAAGCTTTTACACCGCCGTAGCCGAGAACATAAAAATCATTAAGCAACGTGGCATTCAGTCATTTATTTAAATACAAATGATGGATTATGAGGAGGATGTTTAGGCAATAATTACATTGTTCTCTTCACATATCTTTAGTCTCAGTGCTACTTGAGGTGCTGTTGCTAACAGCAGACATATCTTAAACGAAACCAATTGTTAAAATTAGCTTAAGTTTAAAACAGAATCAACACAGATTAAAAGAAAGACTAATGGTAGAATCGTATACCGATGGAATTAAATGGTATATACACCATAAAACGCAACATTTAACTACATAAGCTGTCAAGTTGTAATGACTACGGCACTGCGGTCAAGCCAGCCGCGGTTTGAAAATACACGGTCAAGCCAGCCACTTTTATTTTTGGTTTGCGCGTCTAATCGCGCACTTACGGTATGGGTGCTGGGAGCGATCATAATGGATGTAAAGAAGCTGTCATAACGGCATTTCCTTGCTGATATTTTCAATAGCTTGCCGTTCACAGTGACCCAAAATATATCTACATTAACCATAATTTAACCCTAAAAAGACCATAAAGCGACATCAGAATATGTATTTATTGCTATTTTATAATTTTATATAATTACATAAATAATACAATTTCAGGATTTTTTAATGACTTGAAAACTGAATTAATGTTTGTAAATATTTTTTTTTTGTACATTAACATTTGTATTGTACATTTATTAATATACATCATTTATCAATGTTACTATATATATATATATATATATATATATATATATATATGTGTGTGTGTGTGTGTGCCTTTCAACTGATACTTGTTTAGAGTGACTATTACTGTATTAATTTTCAAGTTAAGTCTACAGTAAAATTTCTGTACAAATTAATGGCAAATCACTCCAAATCTCAATGTGCATTCACACATTTTCTCATAAGCACTTACTCGTAAAAAGCTTTCCTTAATAGGTTTGATCTTTCTTCCAATTGATTCCTGTTAACAGTGACCCTGACTATTACTGTAATAATTTTCAAATATTTTTACTGTATAGTTTTGGAGAAAATTAATGGCAAAGTCACCCCAAGAATGTGTATCCTGGCACTTTTCAATCACATCTTATTTTCAAACACTCATAAACACCTTTCCTTTATAGGTTTGCTTGTTTTATCAATTTATTCCTGTTCACAGTGACCCTGACTATTACTGTAATAATTGTCAAATATTTTTACTGTATAGTTTTAGAGAAAATTCAAGGCAAATTCACCACAACCATCTAATTGCATAAGTACTTTTACACCATGTCCCATTTTCAAACACTCAGAAAAATCTTTGCTTTATAGGTTTTCTTGTTTTATCAACTTATTCCTGTTCACGGTGACCCTGATTATTACTGTAATAGTTGTCAAAGATTTTTACTGTATAGTTATTGAGAACATTTATGGCAAATTCACCCCAAGCATTCAAGTGCTTTCAAGCACATGCACCATTTCCCATTTTCAAACACTTATAAAAGTCTTTCTTTTATAGGTTTGCTTATTTTATCAACTGATTCCTGTTCAAAGTGACTCTGACTATTACTGTAATAATTGTCAAAGATTTTTACTGTATAGTTTTAGAGAAAATGCAAGGCAAATTCACCACAACCATCTAATTGCATAAGTACTTTTACACCATGTCCCATTTTCAAACACTCATAAAAATCTTTGCTTTATAGGTTTGCATGTTTTATCAACTTATTCCTGTTCACAGTGACCCTGACTATTACTGTAGTAGTTGTCAAAGATTTTTACTGTATAGTTATTGAGAAAATGTATGGCAAAGTCACCCCAAGCATCTGTGTATCCTAGCACTTTTCAATCACGTCCCATTTTCAAACACTCATAAAAACCTTTGCTTTATAGGTTTGCTTGTTTTATCAACTGATTCCTGTTCACAGTGACCCTGACTATTACTGTAATAATTGGCAAAGATTTTTACTGTATGGTGTTGCAGAAAATTAAAGGCAAATTCACCACAACCATCTAATTGCATAAGCACTTTTACACCATGTCCCATTTTTAAACACTCATAAAAATATTTATTTTATAGGTTTGCTGGTTCTTCCAATTGATTCCTGTTCACAGTGATCCTGTCTATTACTGTATGAAGTTTCAAATATTTTTACTGTATAGATTTGGAGAAAATGAAAGGCAAATTCACCCCAAGCATCTAAGTGCATAAGCACTTTTACACCATGTCCCATTTGCCTTTAATTTTCTCCAAAACTATACAGTAAAAATTATTTGACAATTATTACAGTAATAGTCGGGGTCACTGTGAACAGGAATCAGTTGATAAAACAAGCAAACCTATAAAGGAAAGATTTTTATGAGAGTTTGAAAATGAGACATGGTGTAAAAGTGTGCAATTAGATGGTTGTGGTGAACTTGCCTTGCATTTTCTCCAAAACTATACAGTAAAAATATTTGAAAACTATTTCAGTAATAGTCAGGGTGACTGTGAACAGGAATCAACTGGAAGAATGAGCAAACCTATAAAGGAAAAAAAAAATTATGAGTGTTTGAAAATGGGACATGGTGTAAAAGTGCTTATGCACTTAAATACTTGGGGTGAATTTGCCTTTAATTTTCTCCAAAACTATACAGTAAAAATATTTGAAAACTATTTCAGTAATAGTCATGCTGACTGTGAACAGGAATCAACTGGAAGAACGAGCAAACCTATAAGGAAAAGATTGTTATGAGTGTTTGAAAATGGGACGTGATGTAAAAGTGCAAGGATACACTTAGATGGTTGTGGTGAATTTGACATTAATCTTCTCCAAAACTATACAGTAAAAATCTTTGACAATTATTACAGTAATAGTCAGGGTCACTGTGAACAGGAATCAGTTGGTAAAACAAGCAAACCTATAAAGGAAAGATTTGTATGAGTGTTTGACAGTGAGACATGATGTAAAAGTGCTTATGCAATTAGATGGTTGTGGTGAATTTGCCTTTAATTTTCTCCAAAACCATACAGTAAAAATATTTAAAAATTATTACAATAATAGTCGGGGTCACTGTTAACAGGAATCAATTGGATGAAAGATCAAACCTATTAAGGAAAGCTTTTTACGAGTAAGTGCTTATGAGAAAATGTGTGAATGCACATTGAGATTTGGAGTGATTTGCCATTAATTTGTACAGAAATTGTACAGTAGATTTAACTTGAAAATTAATACAGTAATAGTCACTCTAAACAAGTATCAGTTGAAAGGCACACACACACACACACACATATATATATATATATGTACATATATATATATATATATATATATATATATATACATACATATAGTAGCATTGATAAATGATGTATATTAACATTTGTATTGTACATTTATTAATGTACAAATTTTTTTTTACAAACATTAATTCAATGTTGAAGTCATTAAAAAAATCCTGAAATTGTATTATTTATGTAATTATATAAAATTATAAAATAGCAATAAATACATATTCTGATGTCGCTTTATGGTCTTTTTAGGGTTAAATTATGGTTAATGTAGACATATTTTGGGTCACTGTGAACGGCAAGCTATTGAAAATATCAGCAAAAGTACAAAGGAAACGCCGTTATGACAGCTTCTTTACATCCATTATGATCGCTCCCAGCACCCATACCGTAAGTGCGCGACTAGACGCGCAAACCAAAAAAAAAAGTGCGGCTGGCTTGACCGTGTATTTTCAAACCGCGGCTGGCTTGACCGCAGTGTTTACGACGTTGGAATGCCGTTGCCGTTTCAGCAGTGGAGGCTGCTTAAAGTCCCTAATTATTATTTTCTTTTAATACAGCTTCGCCGCGACCTTTCAAGTGAGACATAAGATTTGTTGCTTTAAAACTGGACGCCTTTTTTCCTTCTCTCGGAATCCTTGCTCAACATGCGTTGCAAATAGCAATGGCATTGTCCTCCTCTGCCACCGAGAAAAACTTCCAGACCGGCGAAGACATGTTCACAAATGATGATGTAATGAGCGTGACACAAGCTGAGAGTCACTGCAGTTTAAAGCTGCAGTCACTTGCACTTGGAAATTGGATGACTCTCAGATAAATCAGACTGATTGATTGATTTACCAGCAAGCTACTTTATTGGATCTAGTTATCGGATTTCATTTATTTATTGAAGCAATAAAAATGACGTCATTTTCACCGATATCGGTCGATAATTTATCGGTCCGATAAATATCGTGCATCCCTACTTTGATCAGATAGCTGACCTGTAAGCATTTCTAACTGACAAGACAGTGAGAATTAAATTGACTTTACACGAGGTCTTGAGGATTTGCTTCTAAATGTGCCGTTAATTTAGTCCAAGTACAGTAATATGGTATGATAATTGAGAAGATTTGCATTAAATTAAATAAATAAAATAAATAAATAATAATAATAAGGCACTTATGATTAACATGTAATGTCATGATATAAAAATACATGCATGACAATAAGTGAACAAGTAAGTTGTATTTTTGAAGTTATACACTTCAATACTTAAAATGTAATTTCGACCAAATGTTCTTAACATTGACAAGTTTAGGTTTATGTAATTTATGTTTAAATAGCATGTGGACTGTGATGACTGCAAATGGATCCACGGTGAAAGTAAAACCTAATAAAAGGGCTATTAAGTAATAAACTAGGAACTGTTCTAGGTTTTTGAGGAAATAATGATTATGATTACTTTTATTTCTATTATTAAAGATGGCTCAGTCTTGGTCTTACTTATTTTTGGTTTGTTTATTTTTAGTTAGACAACCATTTTGTTTTGAACCACAGCATGGTTTCAACTGGGGGAATGAATGAGTGGAGTTACAATCCCTATTCTTGCACTATATAATGGATTGGAAATAATAGTTTTTGTAAAACCAGTGTATTTATCCTAGTATTTATAAGCAATGTCTGTATAAGACATGTAAAAACAAACAAGTTTCTATCTAAAGGGTCATAAAAATGAATTACTTATTGTGCACGCGTTTTTTCTTTCATAATATACCGTATTAATGATTTGTTAAATCTGGTTAATGAATATGCAATTTTAGTTTTAAGGCTGTTGTCTAAATGTTTTGTCTAAAAAGTAAGTGCAGGTAGCTGTAGTAGGAAGAGAGGTATTTACAAAGCGGTGTTGATGAAAGCACATATGGATGGAGGACACTTTTCCAGTTAGAGGGACACACAGAATGATTCACTGGAAAGGACATAAATTTTTATGTGAAGAAAGACTAGTGCAAGTAGAAATAGTGGGATTAAGTAAGTAGATGAACGTATTTGTACAAAAGAATGTGTTTATTACTAGAAATGTCAGAAATGTACTTTCCGTAGTGACCTCACTTGTTAGACCAGACGTGGGGTATGGGCCCTCATAATAATGTTAATTATAATATTTCTTGAATAATAATTTATCAAAGTTACATTTATGCATGTTAGAAAATAAATTGAATATGGCTTTAGTCTGCATTTTTACTCTCTAAGAAGCTGATCTAATTGTGTGTGTGTGTGTGTGTGTAGTTAACCATATTTGATAATATTCAGGGCAGAGCCCGGCAACCTTGAAGTACAGATAAGTGTTCTCTGCGTATGTGTGTGAATGTCTGTCTTTGCAGCTAGATACAGAGAGAGAGCTCTAGGAGGAAATTGTCATTTGCCATCACCCTGATGTCCAGGGTAACAGATATATGTCTGTGGAGAGACCTATTGCGTCTGACCTCTGATCAATTGTCACCAAATATAATCACTAGAAGATATGCTTTGAGTTTTACGTCCATGTGTGGAGATTTTCTAAGTTTATCTACCAACCAGAATCTTGCTTACCTATGTATTGGTGTAATTAGTGACCTCTGTTGGAGTGTAACTGTTGGTGTCTAGAACATGTACGGAGAGTGGCCTACGAACTCGATTGCGAGTCTTGAAGCTGCAAGCTCCTGGAACAACCTAATGATCAACAAGGACGTTGATCCAGGAACATGTTGTACTTGGTGAAATCATGCTCACCCAGGGTGAACGTGATTTCACCAAGTACAACATGTTCCTGGATCAACATCCTTGTTGATCCTGGAACAACATTATAATCAACCAATCAGAATTGATGGATAACTTTTCAGGAAATATCTGTTTTAGGTTTATGATCAGGGTTAGGTGCTTCTACACCCTTGTTAATCAGCTATCATTATTTTCCCACTGATTTTAGGAATAAATTATGGGTAGGGTTAGATTAAGGGGTAGGGATTGGGTTAAGTCTATATTTTTGGACAGTAATGTTGATCCAGGAACAACAAAACATGTCTTACTTGGCAAAATCAGGGCGACCCCCGAGTTTATGTCAAATGATAACCAGAATATAAAAGAGGACATGCAAAGAATATTAAATGATTTTACCAATATTTTTTTTAAACATTTCCACAAGTTTCTCAGCCTCCTCCCTGACCTGTTCCTCGATGCTCCTGCGGCCCATTCCAAAGTTCTTCAGCGTCATAAGAGTGAACCTGCGCATCTCCTTCCATCGGTGTCCACTGGTGGACAGAACCCCTGAGACAATGTTAACAACATTTCTGGTCTTATGTTAAACAAAAATGTTTTTTCCAACTCCCTGCTCTCTCCAGTGTTCCACTGAGCTACAGGAATTAGTCTGAAAGCAGCTTTGGTATTATTAAATTAGCATAGTATGCATTTTTAAAGAGTGTTAATGCAACAACTCAACAGTAAAAGCTATTATACTGAGTAGCTGTATATAATATAGCAATATGTTCTATCTGATACATTGTTCAGCACATTTGGTACGAGTTTGAACCTTTGCACTTCTGAGAAAAACAAAACAAAAAAAAACTTGGCTTCAAATCAGTTGTTGATATGCTACTAATAAAATTGTAACCTTTTACAAATCCACTGGGCTAAATAGGCCTACACGTTGGAGAAACTTCTAACTCTTTTTTCCATTACAGGTTATACAAAACAGGACTGTATTCATTACTTTATTCATGTAGATTTACATATCAAAAATATATAGTCTAATACAAATTTTTAGTGTTTTGTGTAAATAATGAAGATAACTGAAGGTTTGCTGTGCTTATAGAGACGACAAGACAATCGTTTTAACTGATTTCGCCCCTAAGTTTACGGAGAGAAATTCCCTTCAAATGTCAAATATCGACCATTCGATCATTAAAGTCATTGTATAAATAATCCATACATGGCATTGGTAATTGAAATGCTCAGGTGTGTTTTAACAACTAGATAGTATGCACATTGGGACGCAGGATGTGAGGGGGGAATCGTTGAAGCCTCAACTAGCATGTTCTAGAATGAGCATCAAGTTCGGTTGAGGAGACGCGGAGAGGAGAGTGGTCCAGCCGTGAGTCACAAGCGTGACGCAGGCAGAGAGAAGGACAAGGCGCAGCATCCTCTCCATCCTCAATAGCACAACAACGACTCACAAAAGAGTGGAAGAGAAATCGCGATTTTGAGGCTTGTTATCAGGTAAGACGGCTATAATTTCGCCGTATCAAGTATCTGAAATTTTCGCAAAATATAGCTGGTCATCTAGTTTTTCCGCGTGAGAAAAACAGCCTGCTTGTTTTTCATGTGCTGCGTGATGGAGCGAGCGTCCATGTTTTCTTGTTGACACAGGGCAAGACTGACATGCTTTTAAAGGTAAAACGAGAACACATTGCGTCTGTTTTTATATATTTAGACGCCAGATACAGATTTTTAGATGATTGTGATTTATTTATAGACGATTTAATCAATAATATTGAGACATATAAGACTGTGTCGATTTCATTTGTGCACGATCCATTTCTGAGTACGCCCCTTTTTTGGTAAAAAGCACAGGAGTGAAATACAAATTAAATATTTAGCAGTCAAGCTAAGTTTAGATATCCCTTAAATTATATTAATCTTTTAAATAATATCATAACAGTCTTTTGTAATAGTCTTATGCTGTTTTTATTCCTTTTTTTAAATGAACGATTCAACTGTACACAGATATTAGCATAATTTGCAGTTTTTATATATTTAACTTTTATTAAATATTATTATGTGGTTGCGTTTTATTGTCTCTTTGGTCTATTTTCCATTATTGAAGTAGATAAAACTTTGATTCTGATCTTAACCTTGCAGCCATTATGGAAATTTTCATTTCCAAGCATTTTCAAAAAGGATTTGAATTCTGATTGAAGTGCCAGTTATCATTAAAGACACGAAATCTGTTACCATGTGGTCTATTTGTTTAATTGACATCTTTATAGTGAATAAACACCATCCTGTCTGCCACAGTCTGATGCAATAAGGACATTGAAAGCACTGCCACAAACAGCTAATGTGTGAGCTTATTCCAGAAGCAATTAAAAACCTTTGGAGGAATACATAATATATTATTAAAAAGAGCGAGTGATACTGAAGCTCATATTCACTTTGATCTTTGCTTTGATGATTAATATTCAGAACAGATCAGAATATCTAGGCGTTTTGTGAAATAGGCAATAAGGAATCACAATAAAAGCTCAAGAATATCTGATAAATTAATCATAGAAAATATGTTTTTACATAACAAAATGTAAACTCAGTGGAGGAGTAAAATCTATCATATAAGATCATAATTAATGGGCTTTTGAAGGTACCCCATTAATAAGTATTTTGATTTGATTATATTTAAGCTGTAGTTAAGTTTATTCCAATGGATCAATGTTTTTTCTCTAAATAACATGAACTTGAATATTCTCTTTGGTCACATAAATTACAGGCATACTGATGTTAAAAACCATAAAATAAATCAGTTGCATGAAAAATACTACGCGTCGTGGTCTGCTTTCTAAATATTTAGGATAACTTCCAAATGAATTTGATAAAATCTTACAGTGTACTGTAAGACATATACTGTAGTGCTGAGCTAAGCTTAGCATTCTCTGATTAATTCCCTGAATGTTATTTTGATGGCTGACTGAGCAGAATACAGTTACGGGCATCTGAGACATCAAAAGTAAATTGCAATGGCTTATATTCAGGATGGATCTCCAGTAAGATGGCGCAGTGGCTTGTGAGGTCCGTTGTCTCCTCTGTTACAACTGACAGTGCTGGAAGCAGTGAGTCACTCATCCTCTCCGCCAGACTCCGTACTGAACTTAGAGACTCGCTGGGAGGGATAACTGTGGCGTAGAGGTTCATGATCATACGTCTCATATCATGTTGTTTTTGAGCAGTGATCAAACGAAAAGAATATTGAGATTGTCAAAGAAGGATCAGTTCCTTTAGGGTGTGTTTACACTTTGCAGGTTTGGTCTGATTAAAACGAACTCTGGTGCGATTGTTCTGTTGGTGTGATTCATTTAAATAAGGATGAACGTTGCATTCCAAACTTTGGTGAGCACCTCATTTGAACCTGCTTTCAAATCTCTGGTGCAGTTTGATTGATATATGAGTGCAACATTGACCCAAGGCATCTAAATGAACCTGATGTGCCCTGGTTGTATGTTGCATATTATAGGTCAGTACAGGCATCAATGGCAATTCTTTGAATGCTTTACACATTTTATAAGCTCTTCATGAGTTGATCAGCTGGTAAAATACCACACATGCACACAGCATTGATTTGGATGTTTGGTAAATTCACAAAAAATACATCATAAAAGCTGTCCAATATGCCTTTTGTTTTGTATCTTTAGGTATCTTTATTTTCTTTTATGGTGTGGACCAAAATAACCAAGAAAACCAAACCAGTGTGATTTTAGTGGACAAAATGATTAAAATCAAGAAATAATAAATCAGTTATCATTGCTGGGTTGATTTTCTTGCACACATTTTATGAGCACTGTTCTATCCAATGTCTATAAAAGTTATGAAATTGCACTCTGTATTGATATTTTGAACTATGCATGTTTTATGTACAGGCCCAATCTCATAACCAGAATGACTAAAGAGGAAACTTCTGAGGTGGAAGAGGCCCAGCCAGCCTCTGAGTTCATCAGCCCTGCTCAAGAACCCCGCAAGAAACCCATAGTGCATCCATCTGCACAGGCTCCATTGCCCAAGGACTATGGTGGGTTCCTCATCCTAGCAGTCAGATCTACCCAAATATATTACAGAGAACAAGAAAAAATCCTGAGTTACAAGTTAATACAATTCCACAGCATAATGTAGTGGTAGTTTTTGGCTGTTGTAATAAATCCCTGTGTTTACATCCTGCATTTTATTTGCTTCTATTATAGCGTTTACCTTCTTTGATCCAAATGATCCGGCCTGCATGGAGATTCTGACAGACCCTCGGACCACAATCCCAGAACTGTTCGCCATTATCCGCCAATGGGTTCCACAAGTTCAACACAAGATCGACATTATAGGCAATGAGGTAGTAAAGTTTTAAGTATTTCTTTGGAGTTGTCAGCAGTATAGACAGGAAACGTCCTGAATATGTGGGCAACTAACAAAATGTATTTATTTTACTTAAAGAGATAGTTCACCCAAAAATGAAAATTCTGTCATTAATTACTCACCCTCGTTTCGTTCCAAACCTGTAAGACCTTTGTTCATCTTCAGAACACAAATGAAGATATTTTTGATAAAATCCAAGAGCTTTCTGATCCTGCATAGAGAGCAACGCAACTACCACGTTCAAGGCCCAGAAAGGTAGTTAGGACATCCTTAAAATAGTCCATTTGACATCAGTGGTTCAACCATAATTTAATGAAGCTACGAGATTACTTTTTGTTTGAAATGGGTGAACTATCCCTTTAATGAATGAAGGCAGTGAACCATGAATAAATGCCATTTGTAGAAACATATTGAGTTTCTATTCAGCTGCTGGTGTTTTTGTGTAATATGATCTATTGATAAACTGATGATAGAGTCTGGTTTCTAATCCATGGGTTGTGTTTAGACTTGTTGAAGACTTTTGTCCTCTTCACTCTTTGTAAGTTTTTTTTCCCCCAAATGTTTCTCAGCTTTTTTTTTAATCTTTCTTTTTTTTAATTATTTACACGCTGGAGTACAAAGTATAGATGCTTAGAATGAGATTTTATATTGCCACGCAGAAATACTCCACAGTCACATTTGCTTTAAGCTCTATATTCACTTTTATATTAACTTTTGCCAGTGATTTGATTGCAGTACACAGGAAAATAAATTTGTAAACACTTGTAAAGGAGGTGTCTTGCTGTAGATAGGTGTCCCTAGAGGAACTGGAGCTGCAGGGATTGATGGCAGAGGTATTAAGCCTTCTACATTTGACTGATCTCTACATTGAGTCCTGCCCTAAATCAGCTCCACCTGTCAGGTCTCGGTGAAGAAGAACTCTCACTGCCCACCAGTATTTGGCCTTGTGGGACTGACTTGTGTTGTGTAATCAAAGTAAAGGGTTTCATAAGTTCAGAAAGTTAAACATTTTCACAACCTTCCTAACAAGACTAGCTTAAAACAGCCTTGTACCTCTTTTATGCTGGTTTCACTGGTGTCAGAGAAAAACCAGCAAACCAAATTTTGAGTTAGATTTTTCTGCAGGGAAATCACAGGTAGAGGATCAAAATTGTGAAGATTTTTAAAACATCATTTCAGACACATAATTTGGGATAGATGGCATTTTTCATATTTTTTTACATACACACAAATCTTTTTTTATGTCTTTTGGTATGTAAATGGACATGTGTTCATTTCAATAATACTGCACTCTATTCAATGGGATTCTTGCATATCAGCTCCAAGTTTTCCACAAAATGACTGCTATATGTTAAGAAAATGTGACGTTAAGGATGACTCAGCAACAAGGCTTCTTTCTATCACATATCATCAATATTAATTGGCTTAATTTTTCATCATTAGAATGCATCTCACTAATATGGCTCTCATCCAGCTTTGAAAGTGGCCATTTGCTAGAGTAGCTTCATCTACTCAAGACCGTAATTGCTTGCAAGTCTGCATTAGTTATTAATTGGCTTCCAGTTGCGTGGAAGTTCATCATACTGTATGTTGATCAACTCTGTCACTTTCAGATATTAAAGCGAGGTTGCCATGTGAATGACCGTGACGGCCTGACAGATATGACTCTTCTCCACTACTGCTGCAAAGCAGGAGCTCACGGAGTGGGTGAGTGACACTGGAGTTGATGGTTGGAGGTCTTTGCCATGACTTGCCTTGCAATCCACAATCCAAATCTGACATTTCTCTGTAATTGAGGTCATTAAAGTTGAACGGCTTCTAATTCTAAATCCTTTAATAGCTCTAACCTTGCTGTGCATTTCACACTTGCCAACATAATAAAAGCAAATCTAGCCTGCAGCACGTGACCGTTGCTATAGTTAACAATGTGTTTTCCTTTCAGGTGATCCTGAGGCAGCGCTCCGGCTGTCCAGTCAGCTGATAGCTCTGGGAGCTGATGTGAGTCTGCGCAGTCGTTGGACCAACATGAACGCCCTGCATTATGCAGCTTACTTCGATGTGCCAGAACTGATTCGGGTTCTGCTCATAGCCTCCAAGCCTAAAGGTGAATTTCAAAAGTAAACAGTGTTTGTATTCATAACGGCACCTGAACTTTTCTGTAAGCCAGATGCTTTATGAAACAATCTTGCCACATTCTCACACACAAGCTGAGGTACAAAATGCAAAGTAGTTTAGTCGTTTAGAAAATGTCAAGTATCATGCACAAGCAAATGATGAAGTGGCTAATGAGTATTAGGCATCTCATTACATTTTCCACTAATAAAGTAGGGTGTCCTTCAACATATCTGTTGCTCTTCTCTCCACACAGTGCTCAACTCCACCTGCAGTGACTTTTATCACGGCACAGCCCTGCACATCGCCGCCTCCAACCTCTGTCTCGGTGCTGTCAAGTGTCTACTGGAGCACGGAGCCAATCCTACTGTCAGAGTGAGCATGATGATTTATACTTGAGTTAATCGGCCTAATTGGCCTTGCTATAAATCCACTCCGTTCATTTTGAATTAATGTTTCAGACGTCTTCGTTGGTCTGTTTCAAAATACTCTCATTAGTAGACAGATCATTTTAAATGGACACACTGTATATATATAAAATAAGATTCACAAATATATTCTACCATTCAAAAGTTTGGGGTTGGTAAGATTTTGGTAAGATGTTTTTGAAAGAAGTCTCTTGGCTAACCATGGCTGCATTTATTTGATAAAAATACAGTATAATAATGTTGTGAAATATTAAACAATTAAACAAAACAATTTAAATATGTATTTTCTCTTTGAATATATTTTGAAAAATCATTTATTCCTGTGATGGCAAAGCTGAATTTTCAGTAGTCATTACTCCAGTCTACAATGTCACATGATCAGAAATCATTCTGATATGCTGAATTGGGGCTTAAGAAACATTTCTTAATATCATCGATGTTAAAATTTTTTTGCTGCCTAATATATATTTTGTGGAAATATTTTTTAAGGATTCTATGATGAATAGAAAGTTCAAAAGAGCAGCATTTATTTAAAAAAAAAAAAAAAACTTTTGTAACATTATAAATGTCTTTACTGTCACTTTTGATCAAATTTATACATCTTGTTGAATATAAGTATTAATTTCTTTCAAATTTTTTGATCCCACTTATTGATAACTTATTGAGTACATTTACTGAAAAAAGTTATTAAACTTTTGTTATCGACCCAGTAGGCAATGTAATCTCAAAATTATACATAGTGTCCTGGTTGAACTGCCACTAACAGATTTAAACTCTCTGCATGTTACAGAATGATAAGGGTCAAGAACCTGCTGAGGTTGTTCCTGACCCCATGGACATGAGTCTGGATAAAGCTGAGGCAGCAATGGTGGCTAAAGAGCTGAAACAGTTGCTGCTGGACGCAGTGCCACTCAGCTGTAACCTGCCCCGTGCCACCCTGCCCAACTATGACAACATCCCCGGCAACCTCATGCTCTCCTCACTGGGCCTCAAACTAGGGGAACGTGTGGTGCTGGACGACACAAAGGTAAGATTAGGAGAGTCTGTGTGTTTAAAGACTTTAGGGAATGGATGCAGTGTCTGAAGCACTTAGGAGAAGATAGGAGATATATATAAAACATAATGCCTCTTCTCTGCAGACTGGTACCCTCCGTTTCTGCGGCACCACTGAGTTTGCTAGTGGGCAGTGGGTTGGTATTGAGCTGGACGAGCCAGAGGGCAAGAACGACGGGAGTGTGGGTGGGATCCGCTATTTTATCTGCCCCCCAAAACAAGGTGTGTTCTCTTCATTTCTGTATTAGAAAAGTCATTTTGTAATTATTGCAATGACAACAGATCTGATCACAGTATTTGGATGAAATAATCTGATTTCTAGAGTTTAATATTTGGTGTACACATCCATTCTTCAGGCATCTTCACCCCTGTGTCAAAAATCAGCAAAACTCTTGAGCAGACCCCCTCTTCAGTCACCTCCACCCCAAAAACCCCTCGCATGGATTTGTCTCGTGTAACCGGCAAGATTAAAAAAGAGAAAAAAGAGAAAGATCGTGAAAAGAGTGAGTGATAACATCTATATATCTAACAACTCTCTATTTGAATTCTGTGTTGTTCAGTGTTCATCTTCTATTAAGTTTCAAATCAAATCAGTGTTTAGACCCAAGTTAATGTGTGACCACTTAAAATAAGCCTGTTATGTTTACCAAGGCTGCATTTATTTGATTAACACTAATATTAACAGGGCCGCCGCTATGGAATGACCCTAACCTTCCACCCCATTACAGTGCCTCTGAATATTACCAGTAATATTATTACAATTCAAAAGAACTGTTTTCAATTTGAATTAATTATAAAATGTAATACATTTTTTTAAAGGCAAAGCTGATTTTTTTAGCAGCCATTAATACAGTTTTCAGTGACACACGATCCTTCAGAAATTATTCTGAATTTTCTATTAAAATAGAAAACAATTATTATTTCACAATATTAGAATATAAGTAGCCTTGGTGTGCATAAAAGACTAGTGTATATCTGAGTTCTGCATTTGATTTGCTTCTCCACCAGCTCCAAGAAAGAAGTCTTTGTCCGGGGTCAGTTTGGATCCTGATGGAGTCAAGGTTGAGGTTGGGGATCAGGTGTTGGTGGCAGGCCAAAAGCAAGGGATTGTCCGCTTTTTTGGCAAGACAGACTTTGCTCCTGGTATGTCTATGCGAAAGATAATGGTGTAATATAATGATATGAGAATGAGCCTGACATGATTAATTGCAATTCCCTTATAATTAATATGAAATCACTAATAAGTACGATAATGTACAGTAAGTATTTATAATTTTGTGTGTGTGGATTCTTGTGATCAGGATATTGGTTTGGTGTGGAGTTGGAGCAGCCCACTGGAAAGCATGATGGCAGTGTATTTGGAGTGCGTTATTTCCACTGTCTGCCCAAATATGGGGTTTTTGCACCACCATCCCGTGTTCAGAGGTAAAATCTACAACGTGTACCAGAAAAAAAATATTTTACAGATACACAACTTGGGTTACAGTAAATGGGGATACGTTTTACTGCTTTGTTTATAGAATATGAGCACACCATGCCTTTCATTTAGCTTTTATTACTGAATAGCAAACACATTTGCAGTAATGTTTCACTGTTTATGAAGGGATAACAAAAAAGTACCAGAACAATGTTAGTGGTTAAGGCCTAAGTAAATGTGCTAAAATACCATCTACGCTATGAAGTCTTTGGAAAACCATCTATTATATTGTAAAAAACAGAGACATTTAGTAGAATTGTATATTTAAATCATTTTGTTGTTCAGATGAATTCTCCAAAAAACATCAACAGTATAATTCGATTTTTTAATCTTGCAGAATTGCAGGGCACAAAGATCCTCAGGGTGATGGGACACTAGTGAAGAAAGTCCACCAGGTGACTAGTAAGTACAACGATAAGAGCATGTTCTTCTTAAAATGTTTCTTGTTTGAAAAATGAATTGCATTTGTATGAATAAACAACATTAGTTCACAGTTTGCACTCCATCTTGTGTGTATCTTGTTGGTTAGGAATACACTGACACCTACTGTCCATAGTGTGTAATAGCAATAAGTACTTTTCCCATCTAAGTTTAACATTCAGCTGGATGATTGCATGTAGCAAAGAACAGAAATATATAAAATGTATTATACAGTATGTATGATACAATATGAATGAACAACACAGTCCCACATGGCAGCCTCAGGTGAATGGTTGTTATATTTGTCTTTTTTAATCCTCCTCTACAGTGTCTCAGCCGAAGCGTAATTTTAATGCGATGCGTTCTCCGAAAGACATAACATCTGAAAGTTCCATATCCAGGTATGCTTGTGTCCCATAAATAACACATCCGTTTGGCTGCAGCTGTGAATCTATAATGTATCCTGTGATGCAAGATTAAACAACATTCACGATCGGTTTCTGTTATAGCAGGTTGCTGTTCTGTTGCTGGTTTCCCTGGATGCTCCGTGCAGAGATGCAGTCCTAAATCCACTGGTTCCATCTTTAATTCTATCTCCCCTTCTTTTTCTGTTCCTCCTCAAGATAAAATCTCGCCCACTCTGTGTACTTCCATTATTCATATGTGCTTCTCTCTGTGAACTACCCAGACTGCTGTCCCGCCCCTTTGATGGCAACTCAATAGCAAAAAAATAGTGCCTTGTCAAGTAACTAACGTCCTGCATTCCGATGATTGAATTACAGATGAACAATCTTTTATGAAATCAAAAAAAGGGAAAATCATTCCTTCTAAAAGCCATTCATATCTCTCTATCTGCTCGGGTTTTTTATGCTAAACCACTGTGGGTAGATTATTGGCAGTATTCAAGCTTGATAATACAGTCATAATCCACAAACAACTAGGCTCGTATGTCTATTTTAATTTGTAAAGGTGCTTTTTTGTTTTGTTTGTAAACATGCTGCTGTATTATGTACTTTTGCTGTCTTACTTTACAGTATTTTATAGTATACAGACGTTGTTTCCTAAGTTTCAAATGCCTTTAAGTGAACTAGTAGGTGACTTATTATTAGTAAACATAAAATGTTTAATTGTAACTGTAGTCTGCCATTGGAGCCCAATGCTTTTTTCATCTACAGTGAAACTGAAAGCATATAGCTTAAAATATATTAATATGTTGCATGAAATAAGCAGGCATGGGCACGTTTTTAGGTCATAAACTGCTCTGAAATGAGGTGAGAGGCCTGCTTTAGATATTATAAGCTAATAAATCACATTTCATTGAATTAAAATCAACCAAAGTGCAAGCTCCACGATATAGCAAAAGCTAAATAATCTCTTACTTCAAAATAATGTACTGTTAAGAACCACATCAATAATGCGACTCTTGAGAGGAGGCATGTTCATTCTTGACCTTTCATAAAAACGAGGTGACAATAAGCATTTGTTCGTTTTATAAACCCAAATAACCATACGAATCACAATCATGTTTCTCTCACCAAAAAAAATTTAAAATGAAATAAAACAAATTATAGTTCATCTAGTATAGTTTAAAGTGAAGTACAGTTTATATTTTAACATATATCCTCATCTATTGTCTACAGTCTACTGTATAAAAACTGTTAGGCCAGACTACCTATTCCTTCTCTCTCAGTTTTCATTCGGATCAGTTTTGTCAATGCTGTTCTTTAAAATCCTGAGTGTGAAAACAGTATGTGCTTATGATATCGTAATCAAGTGTGTGGGTAATAACAGCAATATTTACTCTGTGTCAACATGCTACATTAATATGGATAGAAACTCTTTATATACCACCTTTGGAAGCACAGCATGAGTAAAAGTGTCTGTCCCTAATAGATTACCTGGGATCAATTAACAATAGGTGAAATCATTACAGTGATCCCAGAGTGGACAGATTTTGTTAAGGAGAGAATAAAAAACAACAGCTTGGCTTATACACTCTCCTTTCTTGTGAACACTTGGTCAACTGCACTGATTTACAAAAAAAGAGCAACTTACAAAATTGAAAATGTACTGCTTGAGCAGGTCTGAACAGCTTTTGATTTCTTCAGCCGCCATGCCATCATTTCATTAAAGAACAACTGAATCTGTGTGGTAGGTTTAGCAGTAACACTGTAGTGAGTAGAATAGTGCATCTTCTGATGGAGTGCAAAGGTCAGCTCACAACAAACCTGAAATTGTGCATTATCATTTTGTGACTTATAGAGTACAGTATATTGCTTTATGGTGAGTTAAAGTTGTAGAAAGCATTAATATGTCACTGTTATTTACCTTAATTTCAGTACAAGTCACATTCCATTTTTTGATGCCAAAAGTATGACTGTAAATTGACTATTTCATATGTAAGTATCTCACACTGACTGGCTCACCCTCCACGCTTTCAGAGAGTTTCAATGTGACATGACATCTAGCATTGTCAGCAAAGCTTTCTGTCATTTTCTATCCTGTTGTGTAATTGGTTCATTTGTAAACATTTATTCGTCTGAGAAAATATATATTTTAATAATTTCACAAGGTACTTTTTTAACGTCCTGTGCTTGTTTTCATGTTAACTATACTCTGTAAATCAGATTAATGTGGATCTTATCATGAATTCGGTTTTGGATTTGATGGAAAACATAACTGTACTGCATGCTGTGGATACATTTGCAGGTTTTTTTTTCCTACAGTATATATCAGCATGAAAAAGCTTATTAATTCAAGTGAAACTCTATCCTGATATGGATATATGACTAATAAACATTAGTGTTTTATACTTAATTTGACTGTGTTATTTTGATTGATTATACAATACGATACGAGAACATAGCCTACATCAGTCTTTTTTCTGGACTTTATAACTCGAAATTGCGAGTTTAAATCTCACAATTCTGAGAAAAAAAGTAAAAATTGCGAGATACAAACAAAATCAGAATTGCGAGTTTAGCCTATAGCTATCTTTTATTTAGTTTACATCTCGCAATGCACATCAAAGACCAACCCAATCTCATGAAAGTGCGTATAAATAGTACGCCAAATAAAAACGAAAACTCGTGGTATTGATACGCAATAATGGACTTTGGCGTGTCTATGCTACGCGATGGGTAGGATTAGGGTTGTGGGGTAGATGCGTATTATATGCACGCCAAAAACGCGTGTAGCATATAAACGCCAAAGTCCATTTTTACATATCAATACCACGAGTTTTCGTTTTTTTTTTTTTGTTTGGCGTAATATTTATACGTATTTTCATGAGACCGGACTCCAAAGACGGCGCAAATAAGATAGGAGCTAAATTAAATATATTTCGTGAAAATATTTTGCTTCTAAAAGTCTAAGAACTTCAAATCACTGTTATAACTAGTATAACACCACCATAATTAAAATATGAACAAATAAACGAAACTCAAGTTTTTTTCACTGAGAAAAGTGTTTATTCGTATAAAATGTAGGCTACATATTTTTTTACACTGTAAACAAAAGTGTAGGCTACTTTTAAAAACAATGTTTAAAGGCCATTGAGTCTGTGTTGATATAGCTAATTCAGTCATAAATTAATCTGATTCAGGATGATCCTCTGGAGCGCTCCTCGTGCATTTGTCTGGGCAGGTTGTCTGTCTCTTTCTACGTGCACGTCGATTCTTGAACCAGACCTAAAATAAAAAAAACAATAAAAAAAACAGTCGTTTTATTTTCAAATGTAGGCCTAAAGGTTAGAAATGACGATAAAAATTGATAAAATTGATTTTATTTAGTTTATGATCTGATATAGGCCTAAACGTTACCACAACGTATGAAAAACAGATATGGAGCGCTTACCCGCACAGTTTCCTCACTGAGGCCGGTGTTTTTGGCTAGCTCCGCCCGGGTTTCGGCGCTCGGATAGTCGGTGATTGCGAAGAGCCGCTCGAGCGTCTCCGCCTGGTTCTCGGTGAAAACCGTTCGGATTCGACTGCGCTGTCTCTGAGCTACAGTTTGATGGCAGTGATTCTCAGCTGTATCACAGCCTGAAGGTAGTTTTAAGAAATAAATACATTATAAACACAATGAATGACATTTAAATGAAATAAAGTTTCAAAAAGAAAGAAAAAATGCATACCTGATACTGCAAAAGGCCACGGTTGAGCTGCATAGTGATGTGAATTAAAAGGCGGTTGATAATAGGAGACTGGAACACAGCAGCTGTACATTCCTGCATTCCATGATGGAGATGGAACGTTCATCATCAGGGCTGCATGGTCACCATGACTTCTAGATCCATCCTGGTAGAGCAGGTCCAGTTTGGTCAAGTGCCCTGGGAAATCCTGAGAAGATGCGGAATAATCCAGTCCAGGTGATTCTGCTGTTTGTTTGCTGCCATCTCCCAAGATGTAATCAATAGAGAAGTTTGAAAATTTATGAGTTGCCATGTTCAAGTAGGGGCCTACAGAAGCTGCTGTGACTGTGTCTCTTCTCTTGCTCTCTCAATAATGAGATGGAGCTGGAGAGTTGTATTTGTACCCCCTGTATTGTTTTAACTGAGGTATTAATGTATTTGATATTGGTCCATTAACACTTCTTTGTAAAGGTGGAAGTCAAAGGAAATTAACTTTTGAAGATCCACCTTGAAGATCCTTAAACCCTTTTAACCTGGCAATTGAAATTCACCCGTGATTATACTTATTAATGTTTATT
Organism: Onychostoma macrolepis; assembly: GCF_012432095.1. Lineage (NCBI taxonomy): Eukaryota > Metazoa > Chordata > Actinopteri > Cypriniformes > Cyprinidae > Onychostoma > Onychostoma macrolepis. The sequence goes on from NC_081169.1 coordinate 19,168,721, forward strand.
GATCACACTTCAGTATTTGGTAGAAGTTAGTGGCCTGTAATATGTTTTACTTCAAGGTCCTTTTTAAATTGTGTTTTATTTAAATTGTAGCCTATTTTGTTTTGATATAGCCTACTAAATAAACAATCATTAAAACACCATGGAAAAGCCTATATGGAAACAGATTTATGTAAATGTATACATTATTATTATTTTTTTTATTTAGGCTATATAAAATTAAAATTTTAATAGTGCTGTCAAATGATTAATCGCGATTAATCGCACCCAAGAATAAAAGTTTTTGTTTACATAATATATGTATGTGTACTGTGTATATTTATTATGTAGGCTATATATAAATACACACACACATACCATATATATTTTGAAAATATTGACATGTATAATATAGGCCTACATTTATATATTTATATTCTTATATTTTATATTATATATTTAATATATAAACAACATATTTATCTTAAATATATACATGCGTTTGTATTTATATATACATCATAAATATACACAGTATAAACACAAATATTGTGTAAACAAAAACTTTTATTTTGGATGCGATTAATCGTTTGACAGTAGCTACTAAATTTGAATAAAACTGTTTATATAAAATTACAGTCTTATTTGGTCATAAAAAGTATGCTACATTAATCTTGTTAGTTTATACTGGATAAAGTTATATAGTTTATATTGAATGAAGTTTACAATCATAATAGATCTGCAGAATAAAGAAATAACTTTGAATAACACTTGTTCAAAGGGACACGCGCGCTTTGAAATTGTGACGTCATCAGCCGCATTCACTCACGTTAGAAAGATGAAAGTCGTTTTATTGGAGTTTTTCAAAGAGGTCAAAAGTACTTTGATTTGTTCCTTCTTTAATGTCCATTTTCATTTGTTTCATTTGTGTTCAATAGGCTACTTTGATTTATGCTATTAAATGAAACTTGGTGCTGATAATGAAAATTGAATTACGCCAGTCAGTCACACAAACCGTTTATATTGACTGAAACATATCTATAATAAATAAGTGAATAAATGTCGCCATCTTGCGGTATTATTAAGGAAGTTTGATAAAACAAACTAACTAAATAAATAAATGCCTTACAATAAAATTTTTTTAAAAAGTTAAAAAAAAAATATATATATATAAGTAATAGCTTTACTCCCTTTTAATACCCATTAACTGCACTGTTTTATGATTACTTACCAAGATAACTTTGATTCCATGTAAACAATAATAAATGATAGTATTTTTTTTAAATACAGTCTTTTGGACAGCATAAATAAAACATTGCATTATCATATTATTACAAAAAAAAAAAAAAAAAAAAAAAAGGCCAGTGTCTGTGGATAGAGGAATTATTCAAAAACCTTCAGTTACATATGTGCTGCATGCCAATAAATCAGGGTTAACTCAAGATTAAATGATCATGGTTATTTTAAAGCACAAGCCACAGCTGTAGCTTAGAGACCTCATGAGCAGTTAGTCGGGTTTGACTGAGAGAGTATGTATTTTACAAACCAGCAGATTCTCCCAATATAACTCAGCTTACATCATTAACATTCGATTCTTTTTAAGCTACTTGGGTTTACAAAGAATTCACATGAAAATCCCACTGAGCGGATATTGGTTTTGCCTCTTTGCCAAATGAGATCATTTGATAATCTGCAAGGCCCACACAGCACATACTATATACAGAAAAAGAGAATTCTGCACGTCTTTCATTGTACTGAAGATTTTTGATGTATTAAACACAAACTTGCTATTATGAACTTCAATGCCCTGGCATATCCCTATCTGGATGGAATAGATCAGTTACAGGGATTTTGATTCAAGAATCTGTGAATGAGTATAAGATCTTTACATATGAAAGGTTCTTGGCCTTTCCATTCAGATCATAACTACTTGTAAGCTCTGTTTGATACATGAAGGACTTTCAGTAAAAAAGACATCAAATCAAAGAGGGATTACTATTTCAACAGCAGGATAGGCCTACATATTTAATCAGTCAGTATCTTCCACAAAATCAAACAACAAAAGTATAGAAACTCACACTAAACAAACCTCATTTGCATGATAAAGGCAGCGATCTGATTCAGAGCATTGAACTGAAACATATGATTGACCCATATTCAGTTCTGCATATGTTTATAGAGAACATCCAGTGTGGTTGTCAGCATCCATCTGTACAGCCAGGATTTGCACAGTGCCACTGACAAGCATTGATATGATTTGGGCCAATAGGCAATTAATAAATGCATGACCTCCTCCAAACAGAGCTGGATGTTCATTGAGAACTCCCAACTATTCAGCTCTGCCAAATCAAACTGATCTGGGGATGAAATTCAAGCTCTAGTGAGTTAGATGTGCATCCCAAAAACACAAAAGGAAGTTTAACTATCTAATCCGAAGCATTTCTTCCAAAGCATAGACAAACGAGGGCGGCTTTGAAGGTTACTTGCTGGCTTTTCTCAATGGGGTCCATTTACTACAATCAAATGATTTATGATCGAAGGTAAGACGTTGTTGTAGAGAATATTTGGGCCACAACAGTTGTACTAGTCTGAGAAATAGACCTGGCAGATGGTGTTTGGATTTAAGATTAGCTGAGTCATTCTTTACTGAGGAAATAAGCCCTGATGGTGTCTTTTGCATAAACTGCATCTGGAAAAACGAATTCAGGTAGCTTTGGTCTGAAGAACAAATGTGTTGCTCTGTATACTTATTAAGTTACATACTAGACCATGTTATTGCAGCGTCTAAAAGGAATAGTTCACCCAAAAATGAATATTATAGCTGAAAATGTACTCGCCCTCTCAATTGGAACAGATTTGGAGAAATTTAGGATTACATCACTTGCTCAGTGAATGGGTGCCATCAGAATGAGAGTCCAAACAAGCAATTCACTCATTTTCAGTGTGTGTTTGTAAGAAATCACTCAACTGTCATTTCTGGCCGAGTCCATAATCCATAGTAACACATCTATATGAACCTACATATTTGTTTAGAACTGTTTTGGACTGTTTATGCTTATTAGCGGTGCTTGATCTGTGCATATTTCTCTCCTGATTCATACAAGACAACTTTTTCACTGGAGAAAGCAATATTATGGATTTTAAGAAACAATGGTTTGAAGTTGAAAACGTCTTAATGATTACATATATCCAGCATTTCACTTCACAATACTCTATTTGATGTACTGGAGTTGTGTGGATTACTTGAGGATTATTTTGATGTTTTTTATTAGCTGTTTGGACTCTCATTCTGACGGTACCCATTTACTTCAGAGGATCCATTGGTGAGCAAGTGATATAATGTTAAATCTCTCCTAATCTGTTCCGATAAAGAAGATAAAGAAGCAAACTCATCTACATCCTGGATGGCCTGAGGGTGAGTAAATATTTAGAAAATCTTCATTTTTGGGTTGAACTCTTCCTTAGACATCTAGCGAGTCCATTTGCACTGTTCTTTTACAACCCGAATTCCAGAAATGTTGGGATGTTTTTTTAAATTTGAATAAACTGAAAACTAAAAGAATTTCAAATCACATGAGCCAATATTTTATTCACAATAGAACACAGATAACATAACAACTGTTTAAACTGAGAAATTATACAATTTTATGCACAAAATGAGCTCATTTCAAATTTGATGCCTGCTATAGGTCTCAAAATAGTTGGGACGGGGGCATGTTTACCATGGTGTAGCATCTCCTCTTCTTTTCAAAACAGTTTGAAGACGTCTGAGCATCGAGGTTATGAGTTTATGAGTTTTGGTCCCATTCTTGTCTGATATATGTTTCCAGCTGCTGAAGAGTTCGTGGTCATCTTTGACATATTTTTCATTTAATGATGCGCCAAATGTTCTCTATAGGTGAAAGATCTGGACTACAGGCAGGCCAATTCAGCACCCAGACTCTTCTACTACGAAGCCATGCTGTCGTAATAGCTGCAGTATGTGGTTTTGCATTGTCCTGCTGAAATACACGTCTTCTGGAGGGGAGCATATGTTGCTCTAAAACCTCTATATACCTTTCAGCATCCCAAAACATGCAAGCTGCCCATACTGTATGCACTTATGCACCCCCATACCATCAGAGATGCTGGCTTTTGAACTGAACACTGATAACACGCTGGAAGGTCTCCCTCCTCTTTTGCCTGGAGGACACGGCATCCGTGATTTCCAACAAGAATGCCAGACTTGGGCTCGTCTGACCATAGAACACTTTTCCACTTTGAAACAGTCCATTTTAAATGAGCCTTGGCCCACAGGACACGACGGTGCTTCTGGACCATGTTCACATATGGCTTCCTTTTTGCATGATAGAGCTTTAGTTGGCATCTGCAGATGGCACGGCAGATTGTGTTTACCGACAGTGGTTTCTGGAGGTATTCCTGGGCCCATTTAGTAATGTCAATGACAGAATCATGCCGACGAGTGATGCAGTGTCGTCTGAGGGCCCGAAGTCCACGGGCATCCAACAAAGGTCTTCGGCCTTGTCCCTTACGCACAGAGATTTCTCCAGTTTCTCTGAATCTTTTGATGATGTTATGCCCTATAGATGATGAGATTTGCAAAGCCTTTGCAATTTGACGTTGAGGAACCTTTTTATGCACTCTTTCACAGATTGGAGAGCCTCTGCCCATCTTTACTTCTGAGAGACTCTGCCTCTCTATGACATCCCTTTCATAGCTAATCATGTTACATACCTGATGTCAATTAACTTAATTAGTTGCAAGATGTTCTCCCAGCTGAATCTTTTCAAAATTTCTTGCTTTTTCAGCCCTTTGTTGCCCCCATGCCAACTTTTTTGAGACCTGTAGCAGGCATCAAATTTGAAATGAGCTCATTTAGTGGATAAAAGTGTAAAATTTCTCTGTATAAACATTTGTTATGTTCTCTATGTTCTATTGTGAATAAAATATTGGCTCATGTGATTTGAAAGTCTTTTAGTTTTCATTTTATTCAAATTAAAAAAATGTCCCAACATTTCCGGAGTTTGGGTTGTATTCCTCCAGTGCCTGAGAGTGACAGCCAGCTGAACTACTGTATTAAAGGCCACGCTTCTCCTTGACTTTCCAGATGGCTGGAAAAGCAACTCATATCTCATCCCAAGAAACTGTGTCTGCATCAGGTCAGCTTGATTTGTTACCCCACTACAAAGCAATTAGAATTATGAACTGTGTGTCACGAATTCAGTCAAGCATCTTAAGGTCAGCTTTTAAAATTCAACTCTACACAAGCTCATATAGCGAGAGCTGATCAAATGTCACTGAGTAAATGTAAGTTAGGAAAAGTTATTTATCAAAATGGACAGAAACCACAGGAGTTATACAACACACAGTGGCCCCTGAAAAGTATTTAGACACTTAAGATGTATTATTACTGATAAATGTATACATGTCTTTGCCAACGGATAGTAACCATGTGGCATTGTTTTTATAGAAAATTATCCCATTTATCTGAACCAGGGGTTTGTCCAGGGCCCCTCCAAAGTGGTGCTATAGAAAATTTGTCCACTGAAATTCTGAAAAAATGCTGTGTATTTTAAAAATAAAAATTTCCATTTTCTCATCACTGCTATTTTGCTCTGTATTGCACTTCTTTTTTTTTTTTAATTGAAAAAAGCTATATATACACATTTGAACTGAATATAAAATGTTTCTTATACATTATAATAACATATTTTAGACAACTATAAGTTCTATGTTTGAGCCAGTATGGTGACTGTTTTTATGAGTGAGTCATATGAATCATTCACTCAATTGATTCTTTTAATCACACTCATTCATTCAGGAACGAAACAAATGACTGTCTTTATAAGTGAATCCTTTTAATTATTCACTAATCAGATTTTTCAAGAATGCTGATTCATTAAAGTGACTGCGTAGAATGAATCGCTGTCATTAAATTTGTTCACTGGTCAGTCTGCAGGAAGTGAAATAGGATATTCAGTTTGCTCTAGAGTCGCTTACGATAATAATCTTTCTCCAGAGGGCTGTGTTATTACTCTTTATTTTGAGTCGATTAATCATCTCTGCAACCCGGTTCTTCTGCCCGAACATGCTCAGCAGGCTGTGGAGGCCACACAAGGTGCCACAAGGAACTGAGAGAGAGCTAAGCCTTAATATTTAACAACCAAGACAAGATTCAGACAACACAGCCTCTTTTTTTGTGACGGTGGGGGCATTTGAGTGAAGATGTTAAGGCTCATTTCTGCTCGTTTCTTTGCTGGTTGAAACACAGCTGGTGATGACCTAATTTCATCTGCTTTGGCTCGTGAGCTAGCAAATGCGAACAAAGCTACTGGTGTCCTTTGAAACCCCTCCAAATAAGACATCTTATTTTAGCACACTCATTTGACACGCTTTGAGGTTTACAGTACTGCAATGAAAGGAAGATATTGACAAAGACCGAGATCAAAGGATGAATGTATTAAACAGTTCACGGAACGACCAGAAGAGGGAGACATTCTATTAGAAGACTTGCGTCTGGATGACGGCATTACATAATTACATTGAATGATTCATTGGAAGAATAGAGTTAATTTATGCAAACTGACAGAATTGTGTCATACTTTCTGTTTGTAAGGCTGATGCTGTCTGCACGAAGGCAGTTACCAGTTGAACACAGCCAGAGGTGAATATTAATATAGGCTATAATTGCAAAAAAGCTTTGAAAGTGAGGTCACAGGCAGAAACCTGAAAAGAGGTATGTGAATAAAAAGATGAGATGAATAAAAAAGAGATATATTTATTATATATATTTTAAACCACCACAAATATTGAAAGGTTTCATTACATGGACAAAAAGATCAAGCCTACTTCAGAATATCTTCTGTTGTGTCCATACAGCTTTGGAACAACATGATGATAGTGAGCAAATGATGATGGCATTTTCATTCAGAGGCGAACTGTCCCTTTAAAAATCATTGCTCTTAGTTTATAATGAAGCTTATGACCTTTTCACCTTTCTATCTCAATAGACATATCTCTATTGTTTTCTGCTCATGCAAATTCAGGGGCTGCATAAATAAAGCAAGTAAATGCACCCCACTGCATAATTACACTGTGTTTTATTCATAATTAGCAGAGTGACCGATTCATTCTGACGTGAGCGATGAATCACTGGACCCCTCCCCACTCAGAGTTATGAACATATGCAAGAGCTGTACCTCCTTACTGGGTGAGGAAAGAGACAAATGGTGACTGCATGAGTGAACACGGGGTACATGAGTGAAGGCTGGCCGGCGGTTCAGTGTACCCTGGTGTATTAGTACCGTCTGCTCACACATGCTCTTCAAGGGGGCTAAATGGTGTCCTGCCAAGTTCATATCTAGCAGTTGTCAGACAGCAGAGACTGCACTGGCCCCTTATGAGACCTTTTTCTTTGTTTCCCCGTAATCAACAAAGGGTCTCCTATGGGAGATCTGCCTATTAATATACAGTGAGCTAATCCATCCCTCCAATACAACATACATTCATGCTGCAGTTTCCTAGTCAGTATGTATTGAGCAGCTTATTCTGAAAGAAACACACGACACAAAATAATTTGATGCCTCTTGTGAAAAAGGCTGAAAAACAGGGCATAAATAAAGGCTAAATAGACACTGACCAGTCAACCATGTTATCTTTACTTGCATTTTAATTAGTTTTTCAATATTTCCAGGTTATAAAGTTATTTTGTAGTTCACTCCGGGTTGCCCTAAAATGAACCATGATATGGATTCATTTGAATATACACATTAGACTATATTAAATACTGCATCATCACACATACAAATGTCTGCACTTTTAAATAATAAAAATTCTACTTACAACTCAATATTCTATCTACAGGCCTATTTGTTTTATGAAAAGTTTCAAAATACAAAAATCCTGATTAGAAAAATATGCATACTACATTAAATGCTGCATGGCACATTCAAACATCTGTATATAGCAACTGATTTTTATGATTTTATGGCCTCCTTTGGATCATAAAAAATTCATTCATTGGCATCTATTCTGCAGGTGTGTATGTGTTCTGAAAGGTTTCAGAAATGAAAGAAATGTTCCTGAATTACATGGCAGCTAATTTCCAAAATAATACACATGTATCTTTAAATAGTTGCAAACTTTACAACGAATTTTTAACGTCCTTCATTTTGTCTTAATGTGTAGAGTATTTTCTCTTTTTCATCGTCCCCTTTTTCTCTTCTTAAAAAAATAACAATATCATATTTTGTTTCCGTAAATAAATATCCGTGCTTGAAGTCACGCATAACATAAGAGCCATTAAGGTGAGTAGGAGGAGCGTGTGAACTACTCGGGGGCGTGGCTTTTTCTCACCTGTGTCAGGTGACATTTCAATTTGCTTACAACTCAAAAAGACTGATGGCTATGTTAAGTAAACTGGAACAGTGTTTCTCTTTGTCGCACAACATAACGTTGTTTCTTGTTTGATGTGTCTGTTAGTAAAGCATACCTGGCATTTCAAACCTAATCAGAAGTATTTTCTCCCTGAGGATGAAAACTTTTGCACCTGTATGATTCCTGAAACCCCGAGGGATTCCCTGAAGTAGAAAACGGAAGCTGGACTAAGGACAGGTTTTGCACGTAAGTGTTAATAATATAAGTAAGTGTGCATAACATTTTTTATATCTACTGCATTTTTATAAGCCTGAGTATTTATTTTAAACCGCTTGCAAACATTGCTCACGTGCTTCTACTCCGCGCTTGTGCATTTATCACGCGTATTTCGTCAGCGTAGTGTGTGATTATAAACGTATGTGTATGTTTTCTAACAAAGTCATATTAATCACGTAGTAAAATTAACTTTCTTGAAATGTACTGGGATATAAACATTTGGGGCATCTACCAGATTGTTGTTGCCCACGTGACTGTGTGCAAAGGGTGTGTATAAGTGTTTTGCGTCTATGCAAACATTGTTTTCAAAGTATTTAAATGTGTTGCTGTGGAATGGTATTCATGACTCACTTGGTTCACAACACCATCAGGTTACAGACTACTGCTGAATGTGATCCTTCATGCCCATTGATTATTCCCACAATGACACTTGATGCCTCTTGTAGTTCAAACCGGGCCTGTATTCTGGGTCAAACATCTTTTGTTGTTTATCTAATTAATTATATTGGGTTTAAATGGCATTTTCAACCATAATTAGTCATAGAACCTCTACAGCCTGCTTTTTGCTTTAAGACATGCTATTAGTCAAAAGCTTGGGCACATTTTAGAATAATAGTGATTAGCAAGTTATCAAAAATTATTAAATGTTAAATTGAAGTATTGGAATTTTACAGTGAGCAACAATGTTAAACAAGTCAGAGCTTGTGTTTTAGCATACATTTTTGTAGCCACAGTTTGTCTAAAATATAGCTCTTAATTAATTTTTTTTTTTTAAACAACTTAAAGGAATACTTCACTCAAAAATGAAAATTTTGTCATTTACTCACCCTCATGTCATTCGAAACCTGTACAAGTTTCTTTCTTATGTTGAACATAAAAGAAGATATTTTGAAGAATGATAGTAATCAAACTTACAAATCTTTCCTTACTATGGAAGTCAATGGGGACCAACAACTGTTTGGTTCTTAAGAATTCTTCAAAATATCTTCTTTTCAGTTCAACATAAGAGAAGCTTATACAGGTTTGGAACAACATGAGGGTGAGTAAATGATGACAATTTTCATTTTTGGGTGAACTATTCCTTTAAGACTTTCTAAGTATGGATTTAAAAAAAAAAAACCTGTTATCCTACACTATCGGAACCAACTCATTTAAAAAGGATTTGTAAAGAAATGCAGACTTTGAATATTTGTTATTCACAAATTTCACACATTTATTCATAATAGCCTTTGGATAAGAAGGTGTTTAGGATGAGAAACATAAATTCTGTCAAATGTGTCCAAACTTGTGACTATCCTTTTTACTAGTAGGTCCTTTTTATATATAGATTGAATAACTATTATACATTTTAAAACATTCATTTAATGTTATTTTATTTAATAATAATAATTGTCTGTGTGTATTCATTTTAACCTCCAGAAGTTATTTCCTCCTTTATATGATGTTTGTATCATTTGCATTGCTTATCTCTCAGTTGTGGTGCCTTCATTAGCATAACAATGTTATTTACAGTGTACCTTGTGGTTGGAAAAACCACACTGGCAACTCTCATGACATCATGACCTGAGAAATTTTTAATAATTCCTGTTCAGACAGCTGATTGTGTTTTCTACCATTTCATCCATTGGTGAAATTCAAGACTGCATGACTTGAACTGAATCAGTGTTTTACTTTGATAGACATCATGCTCTTATCTCAATCTTCCAGGAGCCTTCCAGTGAGCCCTTTAAATACAATTAACCGATTTGCAGTCCATATACCCTCTAATTTGATATTTACGATTACTTTCTGTCTTTTTTTCAAATGTAGACCTAAACCTGATGATTCAATTACTGAGTACCAACAAACTAGGGTTTAAACTGTGCCAGGAGAAAGTACTGTGAGCTCAGAGAATAAATTCTCCTGCTTGAACTTGCCTTTTCTGTGGCTTCCTGGTTTAACAGACCCCAGACGTTATTTTATTTAAAGAGTGTTAGTTGAAAGAAATGTATGTTGGTTTTAAAGGGCAAAAGAGAGCTTCCTGCTTTCTTTTCTTTCTAAATATCCCCTCCCAGGCCCATTATGTTTCAAGCCAGGGTATATATGCATTCAACAAAACACACTTCTTTGCCAGAATGACACCATGCTGAGTTTAATGATGAATGGCGTCATGCATCGGTAGTAATTGGCCATTCAGTCTAATGCTGCTCCTGGCTTTCATTGTTATGCTTCATTTAAAAAAAAAAGAGCGCTTTCTCCTCACTGTTGCTACTGGCCAGTTTCGTTGCTGAAACTGCAGATGCCCCCTGAGCAGAGCTTTGTTTGAAAACCAAGAATCAGGTTTCACCAACACTTGTAAAGGATGAATGATAGTTTTGTATTCTGGCTTGCACAGATGACGAGAGCAGGAGAGGGATGAATGTGATCTGTGATGTAGTTTTAGCTTTGACTTTATACATGAATATTTTCATTGTTAGCTAGAACTAATTAAGTCGAGGATGATAATAATAGTGCAATAAGCCATGTGTAAGCCAATATTAATTTATTATTAATTATTTGTATTAATTTATTAAAATGTATTAATTTTATTACAATAAAATACAAAATGTTATTAATAATAGTATATATAACATTAAACATTACTTTTATTATTATTAATATTAATGTATGTTGTGTGTATATAAATAAATGAATTATTTAATACATGACATTGACACACACACATATATATATATATATATATATATATATATATATATATATATATATATATATATATATATATATATATATATATATATATAATTGTGTAATTTCTTTAATTGTTTATGTAAATGGTTATTTTATTTAAAAAAAAAAGTAGAAAAATATGAAAAATGATTATTAATTATATTAAAAACACTGTTATTATTTATGAAAAGCATCAACAACAATAATGGTGTATATAATAGTGTATGAAATAATAATGTATACTGTACGTCTTATAAATGTGTATACAATTACAAAATAGAATATATTGACATAATAAAATAAAAATATAATTGTTACAATTAAATAAACATTAAATTAATTTAATATTACAATATATTTATAATAAATGTAACTATTGTTTTTATTAAACATGATTTATTAAAATAATAGTACTTTATTATTATTATTATTATTATTATGTTATTGTGTGTGTCTTTATAGTGAAAGTGACATGTGGCCAAGTATGGTAACCCATTTTAATAAGTTAATTGTTTTTGGTAATTGTTGTTTTTCTTTCTTTCTTTATTCTGTTCTCGTTGAAGTGATTAGAGAGATACATTCCGTCTTTATCTTTCTCCTGAGAGAATGACCTTGCCTCAGGCTACAACAGTGATGTGTCAAACAGACATTCTGCTGTGTAAAACTTGCTGTCTGTCCTTGAATGAATCCTCAGTCATCAGGTGAATGAGTCTGCGTTATTCTCCCTGAGCACAACACCTGTCAGGCGTCTGCTAGCTGGGAATCACAGCTGAGAGAACAATCATTTCCATCTCCAGCCATGACGCCTTCATGTTGAGCGGCAGAATTCATCTTCTTAACAAGAGCGCTTTTTGGTGTGCCTTGCCTCTGGCTATATGCTGCAATTAATGGATGACGTCCTCGTTGTACCTTTTGATATTGTCACAAAGCGGGAGATTCGTCGTCTGTTGTTTTTGGAACGGTGTGGTTTTAAGCATGGGAAATGAAGGCAATTCCAAGAGGATGCGGTTTGAGGACTCTCACCAGATTGCGAGTACTGTAAATGGGATTAGAAGAAGCCTGGATTGGATTTGAAGGCTGATCTAGCTACTTGAATCACATACTGACAATTTCTCAGAGAGCAATTAGGAGTATTAAGGCCACGGTTGGTCTTAAATTGAGACACATTTTCTGTTTAATGGCAAATTGGATGTAATGAACTGTAATTCACAGGAGTTTGCCGTACCAATGCTCTTTTGCCCTTCTGCACAGCTTGGTCTCCGAGGGGCCCGGGGAGAGGAGGGGGGCCCGGTTCATCTCTTGCTTTGTGTGTGTGTAGTGGATCAGATCAGGTGTCCTGGCACTGGCCTCTTCTCCCTATCCGGGTGCTGAGAAAGGCCTGCTTGTTTGTGATTTGGGCCTGTGGCACCAAAGAGACAATGAGTGCAGTCTCTGGGAGGACTGGGAGGGAGAGCCGAGGGTTCGGGATCAGGGGGTGTGGAGCACCAGGGTCCTTATCTCCTCCGTCTTCATGAGCACTCATCACCGGAAACACAGATGTCCCTCAGGCCGCCTCCATGGGACGGCACAGACGGGAGTGGGTGGAACGCTGTCACCTCACTGGGAGTGTGCACACACGTTTTCGATTAAAAATACATTTACCCAACAGGTTGGCTCAATCAAGCAGAACTACTTTAGCTTGTTGTAGTTTTGTGATTCACACTGAGCAAATGGTGTTAAAATTGTGCCAGTCTATGGTGGTCATCACATAAACCACTGGTTCTCCACTGTTTTTGATTGAGGACCAAGGATTTATGTTTCGAAGTTAAGTGGTGACCCAACACTATTCTTGTACATAAGTCATAAAATTAAAAAAGGGACAAACATTTTACCATGAGCTACATAAGCCAAATATGCAGATTTATTAACATTCATTTGCAACTGTGGTGGTGTTGTTGCTGCTGTTAATAATTTTATATGGAAAATATTGTATATGTTAATAGTTTTATTAATTTTGTATTATTATTATTGAAGTAAAAGTGTTTTATTATTATTATAGTTTGTTTGTATTTGTTTATTATTGTTATTAGTTTATTATTGTTGGTATTTTTTTAATTTATTAATAGTTTAATATATTTTTAACATCTTAACACATTGATCAAATACTGGACCTTTATTATTGTTGTGTATATTAGTTTTATTATTTTCAATTTATTTATTGTTGGTATTATTATTTTTAAGTTATTAATAGCTTATACACTTATTTTCTTTTAATCATTCTAACACGTGGATCAAATACTGGGCCAAATTAGTAGTATTAGTATTTTTCATATAACCAAGTGACTGAATTTGCATGAAAAATATTTACAAATATTTAAGTTTAACTAAATGCATGGCCTTTGTCAACAACAAAAGATATAGCACTTTTTTAACATGGATAAAAATGTAGTAATCCTATCTATCCATAAATGTATGGTTAGGTAGTTGCATTTTATTTGCTTTTTTTTTTTTTTTAGGTCCCCACCCACCAGTTCATAGCTACTGATCCTTTATATCCTTACTTGTGGTCCTAGTTCATAGTTTGTTATTGTAGAAAAGTTCGTTTACATCTCAAATGTTGGTCCATGAGTCTAATTCGTATTTACTATAGAGCTTTTCAGTGATGTTTTCAGTGGTGTGATTGATTAGAGTCATTAGACACGCTGTTAAACTCATTTTTGTCCTCCACCTGAAATTAATCAATAGAACGTGGGCAGAAATTGTCGGTTCTACTTTTTGCTTGGCAGCGTGTGGGATGAGATTCACTGTGAGCCCTGAGCTTGGCAAGAGATGGGTGTTTACTGCTTCGGATGAAAACAGCAACAGTCTGAGCTTTTAGAGTGTTATGACCTTTCCCCGGCTTATCATAAACAGAGCGAAATAATTGTCATTGGCCACCGAAAGGGTAACATTACCTCCGTTTGCCGTGAGCTTTATTCAGCGCCGAGGAGACAAGCACCGCTTTATTCGCCATTAAGAAAGAAAAATGATGTTCTCCCCAGAGCGACATTCATTTTCTGTGAGGTTGTTTTGTGCCTGTACTCAGGTGTCATGTGATCTGGAAAAATGGACTATAAAAGCTGAATAAGAAGCCCGAGAGTGATTCGAGCTTCATTGATGTATTGAATGCATCATTACTTTTCATTTGCTTCCACATGCAGACTCATCCCGCGTCACCTTTCGCCTAAATGGAAGGGCTTTTTTGTCCCCCGTCACTCTCACAGACAGCAGTTTGCGTGTTTATTCAACTCCAGCTCATTCAAATGCGGGCTGTGTTATGGAAAGGTCCCCAGATGCACCTGCCTCGTCTGTTTTTAGCCAAACCACCGACACTAGCTGAATAGGATGACTAAGCATCTGTAATCCGGCCTGTCATTTCCATCCTTGTGTGTCTCATGCTGCTTTCTGATCCTGCTGTCTATATTAATTTACTATGATCCTTGTCCATGGCTTTCTTGCAGGATTACATGTATATAATTACCATGGTCAAGCTATCGGTGACCAAAATGGGCACATTTGTTACTTTTACCTGTGAGATGTATGCATGTATGTTTGTTTTTGTAGTTCATGTATGTGTAATTTATTTACTTTATGTATTTATTTGATTATTTTAATTTGCTTTACTTTTAACTGATTTTGGCCTAATGTAATTACATGACATTACATATGTAATGTAATCTCATGCTGTTTTCTGATCCTGCTTTCTATAATAATTTACCATCCTCCTTTTCTATGACTTTTTTCCAGGATTACATGTATATGATTACCATAGTCAAGCTGGACTGGATGCCAAAATAGTCAACTTTGTTGCGTTTACACCTTTGAGAACTTATTGTACCCCTATACCACGTGTTGGGCTTGCATGACCATCTCCATGGTTTGTTTTTGTGCTGGAACATTATAATATGTAACTTAATCTGGGCTGGGATGTGCTGTAGGCCTACAGGGTGAAAATCAGGGTGAAATCAGATTCTTAACATCCCATTTCCAGTCATTGTGTCACTGCACGCCTGTTGGGTGTCACACGTCCACACCTGTTCCTTAAGACACAAGCTCACCAATGAGATGGGAAATGGCCTGAAGCCTGCTATAAGTTTGTTCTCTTCTGAAAAGGTTAGCAACAGAGTATGGATTGCAGTCGTGTTTGCACTCCATTACTCCTCAGGCGAGAGCAACATTCTCTGCTGGTTGAGAAAAGCAATAACGGTGACTTCGATTTTCACCCTGACTGCTTTGAGACTCAGTCCAGTGCCTTAATGCCCTCCACTGGGGCAAACTCACAGCGGACCCTGAGAAATGACAGTCATTTCGGCTGAGCCTGAAGTCGGCGCGTACCTGCGGTGGAGGCGGCCGAGGTGGACTGCAAGGTTGCGGGTGAATTATGCCCGTCTAACTTTGAGTTATAAGTTCGGTCTTAAAGTTTTGAAAGAACCATTCTCCCCAAGTGGTTTTTTGCAAGGCAAGTCCATTCATAAATACGAATGTGGGCCACTGTTGAGATTCACATAGGCTTTTAAGCTCTTCTTGAAGTGTTTGTTAGTCGTGAGGTCAGCAGTGAGGTCAGCCTAAGGCACTTTTTGGGAGCATCAGTCTTGATTGACAGCAGCCACGGCCTGGCATCGCTGACCTTGCTCTGTCAGCCACATTATGCAGGTATTAGAGTGAGGAAAATCTATTTGGCTTTTTTCTGCCAGGGCTGGGGTGGCAGCGTCGTAACTCCTTTGGGTAATGGGCATAAAACTGATTTATGGTTTTTGATGGCTGAAGTTATACCCCAGAGCACCGGAGCCTTTTCTCTATGTCTGAGGTGTCTGAAAGTTTTAATGCGTTTGTCATGCAGAGAAACCACAGCTTTTCTAACTGATACTGCACTTGTGAGTTTCTATGCACTGTGAATGAATCGTGAAATTATTTAGTGATGAGAGATTTTAAGGGGGAAACTTTCACGGAAATTGAACTTGCGTTGGTCGACTAAGAGTTGAATAGGCCTAAGCTTCTGACCTGTTGACTCAAAGTATTAATGATCTCATTTAAGATTTGTACATATATTTTATTTGATTTGTGATTTTGTATAAATTGATTATTTATGAAATATTTATCAATGGTTTTTTCATTTATGAATTGAATTAAGTATTTGATTTAGTTTTTTTAATGATATATTTGATTATTTATGCAGTAATTTATTATTTTATTTTTAATTTGTTTAAAATTCGTTTAATTTTAACTTTAAAAAAAATTGTTTTCCTAGTGTTTTTAAGATTTTATTTATTCAAGATTTTTATTCATTTTAATAATTATATTTTAAATCCTTTAAATGGTCACCACTAATTTAAAATTTTCACTGTTTTAATCACATTTTGACTTTGACTAATTTAGTTTTAAAACTGACAAATGGATTTTTATTATAAAAATAATTTAAATTATTTTTGTTATCTGCCCATAGAAGCTGCATGCATAGACATAAAATAGCAAATCACTGTTAAAAATGGTTTTAGTTGCTTCCCAAAAATATTTAATGTCAACTACCATATAACATTTCTGCTCTCTTTTTTTTTAATTTGTAGAAAAGAAAACATCCCACAATGCATTTACCTCCTCATAAGGAAGAATACATTACTAAAAGAGCTCTGTTTTGACAACAGGGTCACAATATGTCTGTGCATCATGTTGTGTTTGAGCCTAATGAACTGGCCTCCCTTTGTGTTCTTGTAAACAGGTGGCACTTGGTGATGCCAGGATGTTAGAAGAGACGTCACTCAAAGCCAGTCACCATGGAAACACCAGTGTAGGCCCCAAAGGAAGTGACGAAGACCGAGAAGAGAAGCAAACATGTCTTGATATGAACCCCCAAAGTGGTCTCTACCTACAGTCCTCTGAGACCTGCTTTCCCTCAAGAAGCTCTCGACTGCATGATGATTTGAATGAGTTCTCTAATGAGTGGTCGTCCATTGGAGACTTGAGCCAAGATGCTTCCTTCTACCTCGAGAGCTGCGTCAAGTGAGTAGCCGTCGATGTATATTGGCATCCTGTCTGTATAACTGATCTGTACAGGTTGTTCTAGCTAATTGTTTCTCATTGGTGATTGGTCCATCAGGCTGGAGAGGAGGTGGATGCTGTGGTATGAATTTAAGAAAGAGCTCTCCTGTTTGGATGACTGGCTTCGATCAGCTGAGAAAATAGCAGCATCTCCAAACTCCAGCCATGTGCTGTATGTTACAGCAAAAGAGGAGTTACAAAAATATGAGGTAATGAGACGTTTGGTCTAACTTCAATGTAGTTAAATGCTTAATTTAAGGGTCAAGGACAAATAAGTGTCCATGATAATAAAAAGGGGAAAAAAAGAAAAAAAAATGCCTGCCAAAAATGCTATTTTGAAATGCATGCCAAGGTTCTATAAATATAATCGTTACTCTTTGTACTTTTATAAGGAAAACATTTTGTATATTTCAATGCATGCCATATAATATTTTTTACAAATAATGGATTATTTCATAAGTTTTTGGGGAGTCACATGATGAACTATCATGAACTGAACTAACCTTGCAAAAGTTTTCAGATATTTAGTAAAACACTTTGTAATAAAATAAAATACAATTTGCAAAAAAGGAAAAAAAATAGTAATAGTTTACAAGTATTCATTTCATTTGGATGTATGAATAACATTTTAATGTTTTTTTTTTTTTATAACTCTCATAGATGTGTACTAAAAATTGTGGTAATTTAACCGTAATTGTTTTTATTTATTTTTTTGCTATTCTGAACGCACTTTTGTATAAAAATTAAAAATTTATAAATATGTAAGTAAAAAGTAACATTTCAAACTAAAACCTATTAACGTTGTTTTACAAATATTCAGGTGATTTGGATGATGAATAACATTTTAATGTGGTTTTAACAACTTTCATAGATGTGTACTAAAAATTGTGGTGTTATTTAACCGTAATTTTTTTTTATTACATTTCTTTTTTTAACCTTTCTGAACGCAAACCCAAGAAATATTGTGGTCTCTTTTGAAAGAAATTGTTGACCAAAATTGGCAGAATTAAATTTAAAAAATCATTAGAAAAGCTTAAATTATCAGGAGTTTAATGCTTTTACAAAAAATGACACTAGCCATGTTTAGGCCTAGAAACACAGTAGAGCTAAAGCCACATGTCTGATTATATTCTAGTTTAAATCTGGGGATGATAATTCTAAAACTGAGTTGCCAAAAGACAAATTACCTCCAAACTCTGGCAGTAGTGTTACTGTTTAAGATGAGAGCAAGACCATCTCCAATTAGTCATTACAGGTGTCTGTTGCTGAGTGGATGCCAGCCAGCATTTTGACGCTTTCTACAATGAAAGTGTAATCAACGACACATAGACACACTTACAAACGCGCAGACAGCACATTTACTCAGACTGTCTAGAAGCCCGGGACCCGTGCCAGTGAAGATAAATGACACCAAATGGTCGTCAAACTCCTTGGCTCTCCTCCTAAGCACCATTGCGCCTCCCTCAGTCTTAACCCCTCGCACTAATTTCTTAAAATAACATGCTTTAGCTAATCAGGGAACCGGTGGGATGTATTTTTTACCTTCCGGTGGTTACTTTTAGAGTTTAGAGGGGGTTACCTCTTAGTTAATCGCATGATCTCACTGTGTTTTTGTATCTCCTTCCAGAACCTGCGTGCTGAGACCAGGATACGTTTAACCCAGCTGGATGGACTGACCCAGAGGAGTCGAACTCTGGTTGGCTTGTTCAGAGGTGCTATGGGCGCACGGCTCATAGAAATGGTGAAGGACTGCGGCCAGCGCTGGGATCAGCTCAGCAACACTGTGGAGACTGTGTGCCGCAGGTTGAAGGTATATAAAGACCCTCAAGCTGCTCAAAGGTGTCATCTTTTAAACCTTTGGTGCTTTATCGGAATGGTACTGGACTTGATAAAGGTTTTGACACTTGCTATTTGAACGCATGCACAAAAAAATCATGAACACGATTCCAAAAGTTTAAAGTCACATTTGTTCTTTTTACGGTCAAAAATGACTGCATAGGAAATGAATGTGAAATTAATTTCATCTATTGTAAATATTTGGTACTGCACCCATTTTTTTTTTTTTTTTTTTTTTTTTAATTTATGGCTTTGATTTTTGGATTAAAACATGTTTTGGAAAATATAGGTTTCATATAAAATTTTTAAAAGTATTTTTGTGAATATTTTTCATAATCATACATGGACGGGATTTCTAAATTGCCTAAAAATGTTATCAGGCTCTTATGTGTGGGTTCAGTAATTTCACTTTAATGGCAGTGAATAGGTTCTTTTCATTGCCATTAAAGTGAAATAACAACATAAATATAGGAGCCTCAGAAAAATGCTAATTTTAGAAGAAAGTTTCAAACGTCGCTTAGAGGCTTTTGCATCTGAACTTTTCATATTTAAAATTTATTTTCAGTTTTTTTTTTTCTTTTTTTTTTTTCTGAGATATCAACCTCAAATTTAGAATGTAACTTTTCAAATTTGAGGCCAGGATATAATCGTCTAAGACTTTTGCACAGTACTGTATGTTTATTGTTTATTAATTAACTTTTATTTATTTATTTTAACAGTGCACAAATATTTTAGATTCTCAAAGCATAATTTTTTTTTTTTTTTTTTTTGGAGGTGAAAATGAAAAAAAGCATGTTTTTGAACCATGTTTTCGTTGCTACTTTCTCTCTTGCCCCTTTCCTGCCTTCATTTTAATCCCATTAACTCTTTATCCATACAGCCTTCTGCTCTGCCTGCGTTTATCTTGCATAATTCTGTCCTTCCAGCCGCAGTGACCCCTGCGAACTGTTGGTCTGTGCTCGAATGCACTGCATATGCCCCCCTTACCATGGGCTTCTATCTCTGTGTTTTGTTTATGCCATTTCCGCTCCCTGTCTGCCACATTGACGTCCTTGTTGTAATTTTGATGTGTCTCCCTGTCAGTCTGCGTCTAAGCTAAAAACAGCATCAGGGTGTAGACGGTCAGACAGAATCATGCTCTGTGTGTGTGCGCAACAGCATTTCGTCTGCCAGCGGGAGGATTTTGAGAGGCAGAGGGAAGAGATGGCAGTGTGGCTGGCTGATATGGACCTCAGGCTGACTGAAGTGGAGCACTTCTCTGGCAAAGACACCTGCTCGAAGATGCACCAGCTTCAGGTACTTTTAGGAAACAAGGATCGACCGGATTTGTTCATGCAGTTTTTTTTTTTTTTTGGTTTTTTTTTTGTCACCTGGGTAGTGGGGTTTATGGGTTACAAGTGCAGGGGCCGGTTGCATAAAAGGTTTAGACTAGTCTTAAAAGTTAGTCATCTAATTTTGTTCTTTAAGACTGGTCAGAATTCTTCAAATTCAGTTACATTAAAACGTAGATTGGATTCAGCTTAGACTAAAATATAAGACTGATTTCCCCCTTGGTTAACTGCTAGTTGGTCAAACTAGTTCTTAAGACACTGTCTTAATATAGAGGCTAAGTTTATGCAACTGGCCCCAGTTCTTTAACCCCTAAGTAGCAGGTACAAATCCCAGAAAGGCCAAGTTGGTCAGTCTTAAGGAAACACGTCCAGGTCACATTTCACCCAAAAAGAAAATTAATATATTTAGCATGAAGAAACTAAAGTCTACTTTTAGGACTATTAAAGTTTGTTTGCATTGGGTCATAATTGTTAATATGTGTCCAGACATTTTACTTTTTAAATAAGTAAATGAATAAATAAATAAATAAATACAATTAACAATTGAATGAATTTAATTTTAATATTTTATTTTAGCAAATTAAAATATAAAAAGTAATAATGAAAAATTAAAACGAACAATTAAAATTGAGAATGAAATAAAATAATTTCTTAATTTTCTAGTTAAACATTGTATCAAAATATTAACTTATTTGTTAATGTATTAAATAAAAATATATTTAAATACACTAATTTTAATAATTATTTTACTATAACTTGTAATACAATAATAAATACAATTAACTAATTAAATGACAAATTAATATTTTAATTAACAAATTATAATAGTTTATTATAATAATATTAAAACTTTTGCATTTATTCATTTATTTTTATTTATTTAATGTTCTGCGTAATCCTCATTACTGAAAAACTGCTGTTATAAAATTTATGTAAGCTTTTACATTGTGACATTTTAATGGTCCTAAGCTTGATTTTTAGAACTTTAATGGTTCTAACCATAATGAAAAACACTTTATAATTAAGTAGTTCTGAAGATCTTTGTTAGGTGGTTCTGATGTGTTTTATTAGGGTAGGAACTAAACTCTCAGGGTTGTGGCCCTCCAGGAATAGAATTGAATGGCCTTGACCTATAAAAGTAATATTAATTAAGGATGTATATCATATTTGATACATTTTTTGTGTATATTTGTCTCTCAGGGCTTTCAAGAGGCAGTTGGAGAGAGTGCGGGTCGACTGAATGATTTGCTCCAGCATGGAGAAGAGCTGATCCAAAGAAGTGAGCCGGCAGATGCCCAGGCCATCGAGAACCAGCTGCAGGAACTCCTGCTCCACTGTACCCATGTCTTTCAGGGCCTGGGCCGTCTGCACACGCGCCTGCTCAGCATGAGACTGGTATATATCCATGCATGGTCACAAATTAGTTCACTCCAGGTGTGAAGGTTGTTTAAAGCCTCAAACACTTCTCATAGTCTCTTCTGAACTTGCATCTAATTCAATTGCACGATTATGTTGGAATAAAATCGAGGTGCAGATAATCATTTCGATTCATTTGCCACCCAGAATATTGGCTAACCAAGCGCCTGACTGAATGTATATCTACAGTAGCACTGTAACTTAAAGCCAGTGTTTATGGTCAATCTTCCATAGATCAGTATTATTACACACCATATGCACAATTGACTATGAAACCTTGAAGAGTCCCTTCTCTGCCCTGATATTCCCCTGATAACTTTTGTTTGATAATTTCATTTGTGCCATCTAAAGTTCACTTGCTCAGAGCAGGGCTGTTGCATTTTTCAGAAAATTATCCCAAGGGAAAGCTACTCAACCATCCAACTTCATACGTTCTGGCAGAAAAATCATGAATACACCCCCTGAATAGCCTGAATAGTTGTCTTGTAGCCAAGCAGCCACTGTACAATACATGTACTGTCCATCTGAACAAGTTCCTTGTGTGAGCCTTTGTCTCTTTAGGTCCAAGCGGATCACGTAAAGACATGCTAAAAATGTAGCGTGCTTATATTCTTTATGCTGTTGTCAGATATAGGACATTTATAGAGTCCCACACCAGACATCTCAGAACGAATTACCACTGCATATTTTCCATAGCTTAGCACACAATGTCTATAATGTGTAGCAATTTTTTTCCACACCCCGGATCAGCATGTTCTCATAATTTACATAGTTTTTTTTTTTTTTGTCACAATTTAAAATGAAGAAATTGCATTGTATAGATAGATAGATAGAAGGGACTCTCAAAGTTTTATATAAAACATATAAAAATGTTTTCATATTTTTTAAAATTACTTTTATTCATAACTTGCTGTTGATCAAATAATCCTAAAAAAGCATCACAGTTCCCACAAAAACATGAAGCTGTTTTCAACATAAATAACAATGATGATAAGAAATTCTTATAAAAAAATTTTGCCTTAAAACATAATTTTCAGAATTATAATTCAGTTTAAAGTAGTGCTGTCAAATCAATTAATCGTATCCAAATTTCACGCATCCAAAGTTTGTGTTTACATAATATGTGCGTGTACTGTGTATATTTATATGTATGTATACAAAATGCAAGAAATTTTGAAAATATTCAGCTGGGAAAACCTCTAGCAACTAATTAAGTTAATTGACATCAGGGCCCGTATTCATGCAAAATCTTAGTGCTAAGAGCTGCTCCTAGTAACAGTATTCTAAGAAAATTCTTAGAAATGTGGGTGTTAAGAAAAGATCCTAGTAAAGAAAAAAGTAATTCAGAAAGCATCTTAACCCTTAAAAGAGGTCTTAAGGTCCAAAATTGTTAGGAGTACAAACGAGGACTTTTAAGAGGCTTAAGAGTTTCTTTAGCAGTGGAGAAAATGGACCAAACATGAAGAGGGAGAAGAGATGTGTTGCGCACAATGCATGACAGTGAGTTAATAAGACGCTACACATTAGACCGTTCAGGCATCATGTTTGTGACCGATCTTATTTGAGACACGCTAACATCTCTGACACCGCACAGAAATGCCATAGTGCCAGAAATGGACGCAATCACTACATTAAGTACATGAACATATTTGGCAACTGGAAAAATGCAACTCTGCAGCAGCGGTGATTTGGGTCTGTTACAGCACTTTCAGAACCTCATTGTGTCGCTGTTCATTTCCTATAAAATGCATTACGTATGACAGCATGGTAAATAAAAAATAAAGAATATATATACATATATAATGTATGTGTGTGAGAGAGAGAGCGAGAGAGTACGGTAAAACAGGAAAAATTACGCCTGTAATTTCAAAGTGAAGGCTTATAATAAACCCTACTTTTAAAAGAGCTCTTTTGTTTCCTTCTTGGACAACTAACCAATCACAGTCTTCAAAAGACTGTGTCATAGCTAGCAACAGGGTCAACCCCGCCTCCTCACTGAGATAAACGTTTTTGTCTTTTCCTCGCTCAGAGTTACTCTCAGATTGGTCCTGAATCACTTTTAAGCTAAGACTCCTAGTTATAAATTTTTAAGCTAAATTAGGAGCTCTCTATAAGGATTCTTAGAATCTTTAAGAATACGGGCCCTGGTCTATAACATGATTAGCTATAAAAGGGATGTCTTAGAAAGGCAGAGTCTCTCAGAAGTAAAGATGGGCAGAGGCTCTCCAATCTGTGAAAGAGTGCATAAAAAGGTTCCTCAACGTCAAATTGCAAAGGCTTTGCAAATCTCATCATCTACAGTGCATAACATCATCAAAAGATTCAGAGAAACTGGAGAAATCTCTGTGCGTAAGGGACAAGTCTGAAGACCTTTGGATGCCAGTGGTCTTCGGGCCCTCAGACGACACTGCATCACTCATTGGCATGATTCTGTCATTGACATTACTAAATGGGCCCAGGAATACCTCCAGAAACTACTGTCGGTAAACACAATCCGCTGTGCCATCTGCAGATGCCAACTAAAGCTCAATAATTGCAAAAAGGAAGCCATATGTGAACATGGCCCAGAAGCTCCGTCGTGTCCTGTGGGCCAAGGCTCATTTAAAATGGACTGTTTCAAAGTGGAAAAGTGTTTTTATGGTCAGACGAGTCCAAATTTGACATTCTTGTTGGAAATCACGGACGCCGTGTCCTCCGGACTAAAGAGGAGGGAGACCTTCCTGCATGTTATTAGCGTTCAGTTCCAAAAGCCAGCTTATATTATATTATTTGATTTGACCGTACTAGTTTTAAGATGTTTAATTTATGTTTCATGTGCTGTGGCAGGTTTTTGAGGAGGACTGGGCTCTGTGTGCTCCTGACTCCGGCTGCCCGTCTGAGAGTATGCTGGAGGATGAGTGTTTTATAGACCGCAGCATGGCACCTCAGTCTCAGGCCTGTCTTCCTCAGTCCAGTCAAGATCACCTGGTTCTGGAGTGGGACCCTTCGGTGGACATTGGTGGTTCAATCTCCCATAATGACACAGACTCGTCCTCCTTCAGTGGAGCTGCAGGTAGGGATTGCCCCAGAATACAGTCCAATGGTTCCTCCATGTCCATTACTTGTAAACAGGGCCAATGGTGATCATGATTTGTTTTTTAAATTTTTTTTTTAGTTGATGATTAATTGACGTGAATAATTGTGATTCAGTGATTTACAGGGTAAGCTTGAGACGCAAACCTTGAAGTTGTTTTTTTTTTTTTAACATTAAACAGAAATGTATAGCAGTGTTATTTTAATATTTATATACTATTAATATTTTGAGTTTTATTATTTTTATATTTTCTGTTTTCATTTTAGATTAAGTTTGTCATTTTGCTATGCAGTTTTGTCGTCTTAATTTTTTTTTATTCCTAAATTTTTTTTTTTCAGTTTTATAGTACTTTAAGTTTTAAGAAAAGTTTCCTTTTTCCATTTAATATTTCTATTTTATTTCATTTACCAACATCAAGGTCCACATCATTTTTTTTTTTTTTTTTTTTTTTAAACCCAGCCAATCTAAATATTATACTGTTTGCTGTTTATCTATTGTTGATGCTATGAATATTATAATATTTTACGATAGTAATATATTTCTGTCCTGAATTCACTTTCCACACATTTCAAGTGAATATTAAAGTGAAACTGGAGCATTTTGCATTCACTGTGCATATTAACACCTTCTTTATGCTTTCATGTGCATGTGGTGTGAACCACCGCAGGTGCTGCAAAGGCTTTTATGCTTCACGTGTGAATTACAATCAGGCCATTATGTAATAATCGTGACCCCAAATGAGGACTGATGAGTGGTTTATTATTCTCTAAAACACAGAAACTGTAACTTTTACCCATCTGGAGCATCAACATTTTCTTTCTTGCTCTCAGGTGTGCCTTACACTGATGAACCAGCCAAATATCCTCTGAGGAGGAGATTCTACATGAGTCCTGTGGACTCGCAACCAGACAATGCTGCTGTCAGCGTCAAGCAGCCAGTAAGTCCATCTGACAGCTCAAACTTCATCTTGTCCTTATTTGCATTATGGACCAAGAGCACAGCCCACATTTTAATGTATAGTATAGTGTATTTGCATACATTTTCCATCTAGTAATTGAAATGCAAATGAGGGGATTGCGTGGTCTTCTCGTCTTTTCAGCTGAAAAGATCACAATGTGGTCTCTGTGTTTGTATGCATGCGTAGACGTAAGCACACGTGTTCCTGCACATGTTGTAGCATGCAGGGTATGTAACATGCAAATAGATGGTTACATGTTAGTTGGTGTGTTTTTTTTTTTTCTGTATTAAACACAGCTGGCTTCAGATTTAACTTTAACACAAATTAACCACTATTACTAAAGTGCATTAAAGCAGGGGTTTTCAAATTAGGACCCAGGACCCCCAGGGGCTGCAAAGGAATTCTATGGGGTCCTTGGAAAAATTTGTCCTGTAAAAAAAAAAAAAAAAAAAAACTGTATAAATAAAAAGATTAAATTAAATACATGATTCAAATAAATAAATTGAAATAAATCTAACAGTAATATAATGGTATTATAGTTTACAAATGAAAAAATGAATTAGTGAGCATAAGAGAAGTTTAATTATGTAACAAATTAAAATGGTGTGTAAATATTTGTAGAATATTTAACATTTCTTATTTCTCATTTTGTAAATATAATTATGTTATAAATTAAATAAGATTAAACTAAATAAATGAATAAGGTAAATTAATAAATATAAATGCATTTAAATAAAGAAATTTAAATAATCTAACAGTACAGTTCTATAGTGAGTTAAAAAAAAAAACAAACATGTAAATTATAATAAAAATTAAATATTTTCCAAACCATAATTATATATGTTAATTTTTAAAGCTTAAATTGGATCTTTAATGCATGAAACTAAATAGCTGCATTTTGAATTTTAGGATGAGGTCCCATGCACAAGAATGATCATATTTGGGGGTTAAAAACCCTACATTAAAGGACATTACTTTGAAAACAAATGCATCTTAATGTATAGAAGCAAACTTTGATGGTAAAAATGAATATGAATATCATGAATGTGTGTATTTCTGTAATGGAGGTAAATGCTGAACATAGTTGCTGTGTTTTTCAGGGCATTAAGAAGAGCTTAGAGTATGCGGCCCCACCCCAGACACCAGTGCCAGGTAAAGCCGTGGCTTCTGATTGGTCAGTGTGACTGGTGCCATCCACTGAAGGCAGTGTCCCTCTCACAGCTTAATCACTCGATAATCATGGAAGAGCTGCTCTCAATTTGGCTTGTTTTCTAATATCCTTGAAAAATAGCCAAGAGCCACCAAAACCTTGATTATGAGGGTCATGATGGGCAAAACTCTCAAAACTTTTCAGCCTCTGTATTGTGATTTAGCCTATTCAGAGCAGCAGCTACTTCTCAAATATTATATTTGCTGCTTATATTCAGGAATTAGACATTTTATGGTATATATTTTGTGTAATCCACAATCAGCATCAGGAATTTTTTTTCACAGCCTCGTCCTGATTTGTCTATGCTAATATCTGTTTTGCATGTGTATGTTGTGGATACAGTCATCAGAGCTGGCAAGCATCAGTACGCTGGATCATTTAAGACTTGCACACCTGAAACTAGGGCTCCTGAATCTGTGACCTTTGACCCTGAGCGCATCAGTGCTTGGCTGGGCCAGACGCATCAACTTTGTTCTAAAGCCGTCCAGACAGAGCATGATCCACAGGTATATTTTGCTTGGTGTAAACACACAGTTTGGATGTTGTTCTGTGTCCTGTGATTAGGGAGGCCTCACTAAGGTTCTATATTATACACTACTGTTCAAAATTTTGGGGCCAGTAAGATTTTTTGTTTGTTTGAAAGAAATTAATGCATTTATTCAGTCATATTTGTATTTGAGAAATGCATTAAACTGATCAAAAGTGACAGTTAGGACTTTTATTCAAATAAAACTTTAAAATTTAGAATAAATGATGTTCTTTTGAACTCTGTATTTCTGTATTTTGTTTCCACGAAAATATTAAGCAGCACAACTGTTTTCAGCATTGATGATAAATGTTTTATGAGCACCAAATCAGCATATTAGAATGGTTTCTGAAGGATAATGTGACACTGAAGACTGGAGTAATGATGCTGAAAGTTCAGCTTTGCCATCACAGTAATGGATGATATTTTAAAATATATTAAAACAGAAAATATAACCGTTTTACTTTTTTATATGAAATAAATGCAGGCTTGGTGAGCATTAGACACTTCTTTCAAAAACATTCTAATATCTTTTGAACGGTACTAGTGTATATAAACGTTTAATCTGCTCTGTGAGTAATGCTACTCATTACACGGTCAAAAACCGTTTAATGGCTCTTGCAGATTACTTTTGACATTAACTTGATGTCAATATTATTGAATTTTTGGATGCAAAGAGACTGTGTTAATACCAGAGGTACATCAGTGTCACTTGGAGGCAGTAAATGGCCAGCTGCTGCTGCCCATGTGTTTATAATGAATCACAGCTCATAAAATCATTAGACTATCAAATAGATTTAGACTGATTTTATATAATTACTGTAATTAATAGCTATATAAAATGTATTGAACTTTATCAATGGGACAGTCTCTAACTAAATGTCAAGTTAGAAAATGAATTTCTACATTTCATGTGACCTGTTGATGTTTAATAGATACGTTTTAAATTCCGAAAGTCTGTGACTGCTTTAATTTGTCATTTTTATTTAACCTGGAAATAAACTTATGCTGATAATTTAATTATAAATGGGGGGGGGGGGGGGGAATAATAATACAAATTGCATTAAATCACAAAAATGCACTAGTGGGCTTTTGGGAGGTCACTGTATGTTCGTCTACACTGCACTGCACTGCATCTACAGTCATCTTCATAACTTGCTGATTTTGTTCTGGATTTAATTTCTGCTTCATCGGTGTACATATTTAGTACTGCAGTCATAAATGTAGAATGGATACTCGGTGCAATTACGCATGGAGAAATTTTTGCCAAATCTCATTAAGACTAGAAGCTGCAGTTGCAGTCTGTGCACATTATAACAGTCTCTACTCTGTTATAGTCACACTGCTGCTTTTCCACCATTAATAGATGTCACATTGACTTGCTGAAGACCTGTTTGTGTCCTCAAAGTGCTGTTCAAATCTACATTCATAAATAGATCATATTTATTAATATTTCTGTGGGTAAAAGCTTATTTTAGGGATATCATTAAAGAAATGTTTACGAGGAATATGAAGCACATTATTCAGCTGTGCTAATTAATCCATCTCAAATGAATCTGTACCATCTTGACTTAAAAAGCTCATTGCGAGATGGGAGGGGGGGGCGACGTTGGTTTCTGGGAAAGAGAATCCTCTGTACTGATGCAGAGGCTGATTTGCCTGCCGAAGCCTTGGAAAAACTGACGAAAGAGAGGGAGACCATTTCCATTTCAAAGAGCCTCTTGTAATTTCTCAGTGCTCATGGCTAATTGGCAGCTTTACAGGGATGGGGGAAAAAGACCCACCGCTCTATAATGGCTGCCGTAATTGTGGGCACACACATATTGAGGATCTGGTGCTGCAAAAGGGCCAAGAAAGCCTGTGTAATGTGTCGCACGAAAAGGTGGACGAGGCAGCGAATTTGTTTGTCCCATTAAAGGACTCAAAGAATGAGCGCAAAACAGAGAGCACAAAAAGACAGAGCCGCCTTGAACCTTATTAGTTAATGGAGCCCGTCTCTTTCGATTTACAAGCACCTTTTGTAGCATAGCGAAGCTGTCACATGTAGTGAGAACTCTGCTGTCCGCTCTTTGGCAATCTAAAGTGTTTGTTGCTTCTGTGAATCTTTATAGGCGCGCTCCAGTTTTTCATCCCTGCCGTCTGGAAAGGAGGAGGAGGAGGAGGAGGGAGTTGAGTATCAAGAGAGTGTGGTCCCCCAGAGATGCCCCCACCCACCGCACACGTGCTCCACCCCCCACCCATCCCAGTCATGTGACCTCCAGCATCACTCTAACCAACGTCACGAAGACCCACAGGTATATCTCGCTCGCACAGACACGTACGCCCCTTCTGCACAAACACCCTTCATATGTGTTACAAACACCGTAACTGCTTTTCTGATCACCTGGGGTTTGCGAATTAAAGCCAGGCCTGTTAATGTGTAGCAAATGTGGCGCCTTGCATGATTTTTATGATGTGCTTTACACCTCTTAACACACCCCACACATAATTACGCTTGTAATGTGCGCCAGTGCCAAAGAACTGGTAAACAATAGAGTCCCTGCAGGGCTTTGTTAATCTCAAGCTATTATCGTCTTGTCCCTCTCTGTCACTAGAGGCAGCAGGAGAGACTTTGTTTCCCCGACCCTTTGGAGGACAACACCCGTGCAAAGTCGAGTCGGTGAGAAAGTCTTTTCCTATGCAGACTTCATTGAATTTGATTAATAAGCTGGTTGATTTATTATGGTAGGCATTGTATTTTCTAGTGCTAAATTGCACCTTGAGTATTTTTCTTCTTCTGTGAACAGCTGGGAAAACGGTCATTAAAAAGGCATTGGCATTAAAGTGTTTTTTTTTTTTTTTATAACTTTATTCAAAAAGGACATTTAAATTGATAGGAAGAGACAGTGAAGACATTCATAATGTTGAATTTTCTATTCATTGTGTGTGTGTGTGTGTGTGTATGTATATATATATATATATATATAAGGAAAAATTCACTCAAATTAAAACTTACAAAATTTTCTCTCTTCTTGTGTCTTTCCAAACCTGACTTTATTTCTTCAGCAGAACAGATTAGTTTTTTTCCTCCATACAATGAAAGTAAATGGGGTTCAGTATTGTTTTATACAACATATTTAATGTTGAACCCAAGATTCTTTCCATTGAACCAGTGATTTGGGCAGTGTTCAAAAAAGGCATCGTTAAGGTCTATTGGACTGCAAAAATGCAATGAGAATCATTTGACAAAGTGAAGTCATATGCTTCCTTGACCAGTGAGGCCCATTTTGTCAGAGAAATCTATTTAAATGGACTTGAAGCAAGGACACAGATATTAGTTTTGACTGTTTAAATCTTGCTGAAAGTTTCAGTGAGTGAATACGGTTCAAAGTAGAGTTTCTTTAAGGACAGCCTTGGCTTGCAGTTTTACCACACCAATGCATACCAAACTTAAATTGTGTAAATTAAAATTGATTTATGACAGTGATGTACAATCCTGCCTCTATCCTGCAGAGTTTAGCTCTGATCCTAATTAAACACACCTGAACCAGCTAATCAAGGCCTTCTGGATTACTAAAAAGAAACTTCCAGGGCAGGTTAGAGGTAAACTCTGTGAGAGCAAGATTGGACAACATTGTTTTTGCCAGTTATCACCATAACAGAGAACAGGCCTTTTATCATGATGTATTTCTGTTTCCAGTGAACTGTGTGGACCGAAGGCTTCTGCTGGCAGCTTATGGCACAGTGGCTCCTGGCTTTTGGGGCCCTTGAGGTTTTTTAACATGCGAAAGGCCTCAGCACCACTGCTGGTCCTCCTATTTGCACTCTTGCTTGCTGTGGTGATCTGGTCTCTCATCTTGCTCCACGATACCTCATGCCATCGGTCCAATACTCTGACCCGCTCATTTCACTTGGCCCTACATTACAAAGGACCCCCTCCCACCTGAGGACACAAGCAATAATGGCAAACAGTTTAGTAAGCATACACAGAATTGTTTTCAGGGTTTTTCATATGTTGTGGGTTTTTTTTTTTTTTTATTTCTATGAAAGCATGTGTCTCCTGAAAACAGAGTGGGTCTCTATATCCGTTTGGATGCATGACCAGGGTTGCGTTGGTCATGGATTGTACAAGAGTCTCCTTAAGTGTCGTCCACAAGATTTAAATATGGTTGGACTCAAGGCCATCAAAGCTTATATAACAAGTGCACTTAATTATGCTCTGACACTAATTTTTTCATAATGTCTGAGTGAATTGTATAAAACTAAATTGATTTGACAGCTCTGGAAGCATCTCTGTTTAAAACGGCCATTTTGAGCATGTTTACTTGAATTTTTGACTGACAGAAATGCATTTTTGGCCAACCAGTTATTTATAGGTTTGTTAGAGGCAAATAATAAAAAAATAATGATAATTTAAAAAGCAGATTATGAATGAAAGGGGTGTGTGTGTGTAATGGGAGTGCTTGCTTTAAGACTTTTTGTTTGTTTAAAAAGAGTTTTGTACAGAAAGAATATAATTGAACATTTCATACTGCATCACAATATGCAATATTTGATAATGAACCACTGTACTGTATACTGTAATCGCTGTAACATTTATTTTTAAAAAGGGCATTGTGCACTGTATTCAATAGATTGGCATCAGTCCAATGAAGAAGACACACAAGCAATGTGCTCATCAAAGATCGGTTTTGCACTGTTATCCACTTTTTATGACTTAAAATAAAAGAGATGAGTGAAAACAAGTGGCTGGCTGTGGATGGTGACATTGGAATGCGTGTAGAGTGATACGCCGTGTGATTCTCATTGGGGGGAAGCAGTCAGTGTCTTTCTCTGTGTATCTGGCTTGCTGGACAGGCTGAAAGAAGTTTTTGTGCTGCTGCCAGAGATGAACACTCAAAAAGATTATGAAAGAATGTTTCAAATTCAATTAGCACACAAATGATCTTCGCTGGAAACGTCTGCAGATGGCCTTTCAACCTCATCTCGATCCATTCAGAGCTCTTGGGAGTTGAACTATAGTCAATGCTGCAGAAAATGAAGTGTTCTGTGCATGGGTAAGCAAGCCTGTCTTTGTTTGATGATGAGTTTATTTACTTGGCAAAAACAGAGCCTCAAATTGAACCATATACCTCTGCAAGCCTAGAGCCTATAAACCAAAAGCAAATAAATTCTGGTATCCACCTGCAGAGGACATGAACAAACAGGGAGGATTTCTGTGGTAATAAAACCTTTAGAGGAAATAGACTTTTCTGAACTCTGCCAAGGTATTGAAGGTCAGTTCTGCTGTTACAATACCAGTAATTGCTGATATAAAAAGCATTTGGATTGGGTGGAAAAGGATCATGAGGTAATAGTTCCTGTGAAAGAAGAGGAGATGGCTTTTTAATAAAACATGCAAATGAATTTATCTGGGCTACATAACTTGCATGATCGTGGACCAAATGTGACTTCTTTATTTTTTTTTAATGAGTGTAAATGCAATTTAATTTTGGCTTCTAACTCACTCTTGCGGTTGCTATACTTTTTAATGTGGCGTTACAAGTTGACAGGGCAGATGTGTATCACAAATTGCAAAAAATGTGAGTTGGGACAACCTGACTCTGATTAGGCAGCATCGCTAACTCAGTTTTGCGATGGTTGCTTAGAATTAATATGATGCCACTGACCACAACAAGCCTCGCTTATATCGAGGGAACTGCCACGCTTGAGAAAAGAAAAAGCATTTTGT
This sequence comes from Onychostoma macrolepis, assembly GCF_012432095.1. Taxonomy (NCBI): domain Eukaryota; kingdom Metazoa; phylum Chordata; class Actinopteri; order Cypriniformes; family Cyprinidae; genus Onychostoma; species Onychostoma macrolepis. Next base: position 19,202,172 of record NC_081169.1, read on the forward strand.
TTGTGCACCATTCAGCTGCAATGTGGACGAAGGCTCAGCAATTTGCATTCCAGTGCCTTTCATTACCATTAACATTAATAACCGTAAAACAACACACCACATAATTAATTTTATTTATATATATATATATATACGCTGAACAAAATTATAAAAGCAACACTTTGTTTTTGCCCACATTTTTCATGAGCTGAACTCAAAGATCTAAGACTTTTACTGTGTACACAAAAGGCCTATTTCTCTCAAATATTGTTCATAAATCTGTCTAAATCTGTGTTAGTGAGCACTTCTTCTTTGCCGAGATACTCCATCCACCTCACAGGTGTGGCAAATCAAGATGCTGATTAGACGGCAATAAAAGGCCACTCTAAAATGTGCAGTTTTATCACACAGCACAATGCCACAGATGTCGCAAGTTTTGAGGGAGCGTGCAATTGACATGCTGACTGCAGGAATGTCCACCAAAGCTGTTGCCCGTGAATTGAATGTTCATTTCTCTACCATAAGCCGTCTCCAAAGGCATTTCAGAGAATTTGGCAGTACATCCAACCGGCCTCACAACCGTAGACCATGTGTAACCACACCAGCCCAGGACCTCCACATCCAGCATCTTCACCTCCAAGATCGTCTGAGACCAGCCACCCGGACAGCTGCTGCAACAATCGGTTTGCATAACCAAAGAATTTCTACACAAACTGTCAGAAACCATCTCAGGGAAGCTCATCTGCATGCTCGTCATCCTCATCGGGGTCTTGACCTGACTGCAGTTCGTCGTCGTAACCGACTTGAGTGGGTTGAGTGCTCCCATTCGATGGCGTATGGCACTTTGGAGAGGTGTTCTCTTCACGGATGAATCCCGGTTTTCACTGTACAGGGCAGATGGCAGACAACGTGTATGGTGATGTGTGGGTGAGCGGTTTGCTGATGTCAACGTTGTGGATCGAGTGGCCCATGGTGGCGGTGGGGTTATGGTATAACCAGAAAGTTAGAAAAGTTTGAAAAGTTAAAAAAAAAGTTTAAGAAGTTTAAAAAGTTTAAGTTTGAAAAATGTTAAACGTTTTAAGTTTGATGGATTTCAGTCTGAAATAGTTTGAAGTTTAAAGTAGTTTTAAAAGCTTAAAGTTTGATACATAGATAGATAGATAGATAGAAAGACAGATAGACTTTAGATAGATAGATTATATAGATAGATAGACAGATTCTAAGGACCTCAGAGTGGTTGCTAAGGTACTTAGAGTGGTTGCTATGATGGTTGCTAGGCTAACTCTGGTGGTTTCTAGGGTGTTGCTATGTGGTTGTTAGGGTACCCAGAGTGGTTGCTAGGGTGTTGCTATGCAGTTGCTAAGGTACCCGGGGTGGCTGCTAGGGTGATGCTATACGGTTGCTAAGGTACCCGGGGTGGTTGCTAAGGTGTTGCTATGCGGTTGCTAAGGTACATGGGGTGGTTGCTAGGGTGTTGCTATGCCGTTGCTGGGGTACCCGGGGTGGTTGCTAGGGTGATGCTATGCGGTTGCAAAGGTACCCAGGGTGGTTGCTAAGATGTTGCTAGAGTACCTGTGGTGGCTGCTATGCGATAGCTGTGGTACCCGGGGTGCTTGCTAGGGTGTTACTAGCATGATTCTAGCATGATTAGCAAGTGACTAGTATGTCGCTAGCATGATTAGCAAGTTACTAGCATGTTGCTAGCATGATTAGCAAGTTACTAGCATGTCGCTAGCATGATTAGCAAGTGACTAGCATGTCACTAGCATGTTTCTAGCATGATTAGCATGTTATTAGCATACTGCTAGCATGATTAGCAAGTGACTAGCATGTTTCTAGCATGATTAGCAAGTGACTAGCATGTTTTTAGCATGATTAGCAAAGTGACTAGCACGTCGCTAGCATGTTTCTAGCATGATTAGCAAGTGACTAGCATGTTTCTAGCATGATTAGCATATCGCTAGGATAGATAGACAGATTAGAAATATTAGATAGATGAGTTTGAATGGGTTAGAAATAGTACATAGAAGGGAAGCTGGATTGAGTCTCAAAGGATTCTGGGAGTTTAAGTTAAAATTTTGACAGTTGGAGTTTGAATAGTCTTGGCTCATCTGAACATTCCGTCAATGTAAATCTATGGGATTTTTATGATTTTTAATCTTCAGTTTTATGAAAACCATAAGTCTGATCAGTTAGAAAAGATATAGCACACCCGGCGAGATCAGTCTGAAGATCTGGGCTGAGTTTGGAGTCTGTAGAGTTAAAGCTCTAGAGCTCTAGGAGGAGTAGCAGTCAGAAAATTTAGTCTCAGAAGAATAATAATAAGTTTAAATAGGATTTCAGTAAGTTGGCTTTCTCAAGCCAACTTAATATCTTGTAGTGTGTGATGCGCCACGACTTTCAAATTTTGTAGTGTGTGTATGTTTAAGATTTGAGGGAAGATAATCTGCAAAGATTCTCCTTATGTGTGTGCTGCAACAAGATTTCATAATCGGTCAGGATTTTAAAACTCCTGTAGTGTGAGCCAGGCATTAGTCGAACACACCTATTGTCTCTCAAAAGAAAGAGTCAACTCTGAATCATTGAAACGAGTCCTATTTACAATGAATAGCCATTAGGATATTGGCCGCCCACTTGTTGGTCTTTTCGCGTTGGTCTGAATGAAAATGGAAATTCATTCTTTGCTACTAGGTGCTGCTTTTGGAGCGGTAAAAATAGCGGTTTCCCTGGTAACGCTGTACACAAAGCAGCACTGCTCTCACAAATGCTGCTTTATCAGGCATTACAGGCATGATGAACTGAAAATGAGACCAATCGGACCAATCACGCAGATTAGTGTCACGCAAAGGAGGGGTTTGGAAAAATTAATCGTTAAACGAATCGTTTGGAAGTCGTTGAGCAAGTAAAGTAAAAATAAATGCATATTATAAGACAATGAAAGTGTTTTTTTTGACCTCGCATGCATGTCAACCTATTGTTGGGGACTCCCAAAACCAAAATATGAACCATTCATTACCCATAATAGGGGCACTTTAATAAATTTATTTTATTTACAGTATGATCATATATGTAGTCTATATATATTTAATTTTTTTAAAGTAATATGTACTTATAAATATTATTATAATGAGTATACATATTATGAATATTTAATTTTTTTATATTTAATTCCCTTTCTATGAATTAATTTTTTACCTATATACAGTATATATTTATATAATATATATAGTATATATAAATATATTATATTTTTATAATAGTTTTTCAATGTTATATTTTGCTCCCTGGTCACCCTTACTAAACAGCAAGCTAACACCATTTCATCCTGTTCTTATAGTTTTAGAAATGTCAATGCTGACTGAACTTTGTTTTTGTTTCCTTTAATATGCCCAGTGTAATGCACTAATAATCCTATTTCAGAAACCATCTCATCTCATTTGCTCATTGACTCATTGGTTATAGGCTACTCAATATTCAGACATCACTCTGGCATCAGAACTACGTCTGCACAGTGCACACATTTCACGCTCTGCATGATGGACAGCGGCTGCACCGAAGCCTCTTTGATCAATACTGAAAGAAGCGTTTCACAATGATTAGCTGTTGTTTTCAGATACCATTTCTGTGTCCTGCCAACACAAGTGGGCAAAGGTACTCAAGTAACTTAATGAGATAGCATGGAGCTAATCGACAGGATAGGGCACCATTGGCTGGGACCTTGGCTCCCAGAACCCCCCTCCCACACAGCAGGGCTCGGTCACAACAACACCAGTGATTGAGACTGACAGGCTGTGCGCTAATAAAGAGATTACACGGAAATCCCTCTGAAGCCAACACTTCAGGACAGCACTCGTTTGGAGATCTAGAACAGCTGCACCTCAAAGGTTGTCCATGCGTGAAGTTAACGTTACGTTTAGGCCGCAAGGGACACATTAACCAATCAGCATTATACTATAAAAGGTCACCGAACAGTGCAGCTTGTCTAAACTGTCCACCAGGGCAGTGGGATGAAAGATTTCAGCTTGCTTAATCGACAAAAGTCCCACAAATGAATGGCTGTCAGGTACAAAAATTGCTTGTTACCCTCAAATAAACAATTTAAAGGGATCGTTCACCCAAAAATGAAAATTGTGTCATCATTTACTCACCCTCATGTTGATCCAAACTTGTATGACTTGCTTTTCTCTGATATTTTGAAGAATGTTTCAACTGTTTTATGCCTGGGGGGTCCGATGGGGTCCAAAACAACTGTTTTTACGGTTTTCAACATTTGATTTCCCCTCAAATAAGAAGTCATACACACATGAGGGTGATTAAATGACGACCAAATTTTTATTTTGGGGTCAATTATACATTTAATGTCATGTTGAAACTGAAGTAGCAACAATATTCTTCCAGAATGTGACATATATCAGAATGTAATGGATTATCAAAAAAAAAAAGAAAAAAAAAGAAGTAGGGCGGGGACTTGGTTATACGCATCAGTTGCTGATTGGCTATTGAGATTTGGGCATGAGCTTGCAGGGGCGGCGTTTAAGCAGATTAAATGATTGGAGAAGTCGTGTAAATGTCATGAAAGAAGTCTTGTTTTCCCTGGAAGGTCCAGTTACGACATTTTGATTACACATTTATTACACAGTTATTATCGTTAGCTAAAAGTAAAACCATAAATTTTTTTAATTTAAATACAATTAAAACACATTTTATTTCAGCAAGTTGCCAAGGCCACATTTCTTATTTTTGTTTAGTTTAACTTGAAGTAAAAAAGTAAAGAAAAATAAATAAAAATTAACAAAAAAATGTTTCAAAAATATGACAAAACCCACAAAATTACTAAAACTTTAACTAAAAGTAAAGTGAAAACAGAAAATATTACATTGAATTAAAAAATGTTAACAAAAATGATAGTAGTATATTAATGATAATAATAACACTGGTTCAAAATACGATCTATAACATGCATTTCACTTCTCAGTTTCGAGCATCTCTCAGTCTTCCAGTGCATGTTATGATATTGCTGTGTCATCATCCAGACAGCAGCAGGCCTAGCATGGCCAGCTCTTATTTTGGTTCAGATCAGGCCTGATGTAATCTCCCCTTACAGGAGCTGATGGATGTTTTGGGCTGGCAAGGAAATAAATAGGAAGGTGGACAGCCAAAAAATGTTCATTCCACCAAAGTTCTCCTAGGTACAGGTTGCAGAGGAGTGAAGTATGCCAGAGCAATCTATTTCACACGGCGCAGCTGAAACCTAATTACACAGATTAATGTCCCATGGAAGGTGCCATTACCTAAATAGCCTCCTAAAAAAGGAGGAGACTTCGCTTCAGCCCAAATATGCGGTTTAAATGCTAATGGATCCTTCAAATCTAGATTCGAATATGTACGTCTTGACTTTCTCCAGTCTGCTGCTGGAGTAAGATTTTGTGCAGCCTTTAATTCCCCCTCTGCAGGCACTTCTCTTGACAATGACAGTAAGCCTGGATAAGTCTCCTCCCTGCCTTCTCCGACGTGAAATATTTAACCAGGCCTGCCAGTGGCAGAGTGAAAGGCTAAACTTATCATTTAATACTGATTTCGTTCCCATGTCTTACCTGTTTAGTGTGCAAATGCCGGACTGATTAAACTACTTTTACTTCCCCAGCGAACCGCCAGGAACCTGGCGTTGGGGGGCGGACAGAAGTTGATCGGCTCACTTCTGATCCCGGTGTTTACCGCTGTGTGTGGAAGCACGTGCTGGTCAACCCGCCATGACACCGGCTTTTTAAAATAAGACCTCGGTTGTGGCGGCTGAGAGCGCGGGAGATGGAGTTGACAGTCGGAGCCATGAGCTTCACGCGGCCTTCGGTTGAATGTGTCAGACGAGAAGCACCCCACCCCCAGCTTCACCCCTCTGCTCACACACAAGCGTGCTGTCGCAAGGCATTAGTGTGGCAGAAATACACACACTTGCTCCTTCCACTTCATCCGAAGCCTGCATGGGCATTTCACAACAGCGGCGCAACATCTTCCCATCTCCATGCTAGAGAGCCTATGTGACATCAGATGTGCATTTACAGGCTTAGTGGCAGGATTTTGTGGGCTGTTGAAGGAAGAAGCTTGTGCATGACCTATGTGTTTACAGATGCCATAACTGTGGGAAGAACAGTGTGTTTTTTTTAGGAATTCCTGTTGTTTATCCTTACAATCTGTCATGTCTGACTGCAACCAACAGTTGACCTTCACATCCTTCTTCTCTCATTGCTGTGTTGCTCATGACATTGAGACACAGGTTAGAAAAAAGCATCATATCTATCTATCTATCTATCTATCTGTTTGTAGTTGTTTGTTTGCTTGCTTGTTTTTATTAATTAATGAATTAATTTTCAAATTAATCAATTAATCAATCAATCAATCACATTTCATACACAGTGGCAAGACTCTGGATTGTCTTAATATAATTATTACGAAATATAATTTCATTTATTAATTTATCTATCATTTTTCAGACAGTGCAAGACATTTATTTGAATTAATCATTTATTGATTGATTGATTTATTGGTTCATTATTTATTCATTCATTCATTCACTTTTTAAAAAGGCATTTCAATTTTTTTAATTATTTTTTTCAAAGACATTTCCACAGTGGAAAGGCAGAATTGTCTTTAAATATTTCAATTATTTATTCATTTATCAATCAAATTGCATTGGTTATTCAAGGTAAGTAACAGCCATAATAAAGAGGAAAAAAAGATACAGGAGTCATTTTAAGTGATTTAAAAAAATAATGCATTCATGGATTAAAATTGATACAAAAGGAATTTAAAAAAAATACATTAATAATAATATAGTGCAATTAGCAAAGTGCAACATGGTGCTCATGCAGTCACTGAATCCGGATATTTTTATTATATTGTTTTTATATAAATTATTTATATTTCCCTATCCTGACCATGTATTATCAAAAGGCAGCAGCCTATTCCTACCAAGTGATCTATCATCTCTGAAATGCAGTGGAAGGTCAGACAAAACCTCTGTTCATCACACACGTGCACACATAGCCACCGACACAATGATAACTGAGTTACTTCATGTCCTGTAAAAATAATCCCCTGTTATCCTGCTATTTATAGATCGCTCCTTCAAACTGACCAATCCCTCATGCTCCTCCCCTTCGCTTGAATGAGGATGATTTTACTATGATTCCTTGGCAGCTTGATAATCCTTCAGCGTTGCTCAGTTGCGCCATGAACCAGACCGAGACTGAATGTCTGACTCGATGATGCCTCCAGACAGATGTGGCATCCTCCATGAGGAAATTAAAGCTCAATGAAGGAGCTCAGAATTCTCTTGCAGATGCTCAGTCGTATGAAATATTCATCACAGAGTGATGCATTTCCAGTGGAACGCACATATTATTCTGGCCTTGGGGCAAATTTTGTCCGATATTTTAAACAGGCACACAATAAAACACTATTTTGGCCTTGGCACAGTCCTAAATATTCCATTTCATTCCCTGGCTGCTTTAAGGTCTCAAGAGCAATTTCTGCGAAGTAGATACTTGTAATAATCTTTCTTACTGTCCAGTTACATCAACCATGCACACGGGCCTTTGTTCTGATTCCCCAACAATTAGCTTCAGATAATGAGGTCAGTTGTTCACATTTCTATTTGTGGAGCCTGTGCAAACGTCTTTTCATTTTGTAAGGGAGCGTGTAACACAGGGTGAGATGCAACACCATCAATTTAACCAATTAGAAATTAACTACAGCGGTGACATCACTATCAAACCAGCCTCCTCAGGTGAGAGTAAAAACAGTAGACTCTGGTTTATATATTAATTTGACACATTAACAAACATTAAAGGACAGAACCGGCATCTAAATCATATAAATTTGATATATCCACACAAATGTTCATGTACATTAAAAACATGAAATATCATGGCTGACTATACAGGAAGGTACTTGTTTTTTTAAAGAGGTAATTTACCTGCATTTTGAATTTTGTACTTCATTGCATTTGTGTTAAATGTATTTCCCCCCTCACTCTGTCTATGAAAACATCAAATAAAAAATACAAATTGAAGCAAATATATATATTTTGTTTGTGTTTGGATTATTGTACGTTTGGAAGATCCAAACATGGCCCATTATAAGATTTCTAACAGAGTCAGTCACTTATTGATTTTTTATCTGTTGGTATTTGATAGAATCCATGATGCCATGTGTCTAAACAAGATGTCCAGGACCTCCAGCAGAAATATAGGCCCACAACATCAAAAATACAGCAGTATATTTCATTGTACACATGGGGTACTTTTTAACCCTGTGTTCACCAAACCCATCTTGAGTGTTTGCTGCTAAAAAGCTCATTTTTTAGTTTCATCTGACCATAGAAGCCAGTCTTATTTGAAGTTCCAGTCGTGTCTGATAACTGAATATGCTGGAGTTTGTTTTTGGATGAGCGAGGAGAATTTTTCTTGAAACCCAAACAACATGTGATGTAGGTGCTGTTTGACTTTTTTTTAAAGGTTTTCTGACCCCGAGACTCAACTATTTTCTGCAATTCTCCAGCTGTGGTCCTTGGAGAGTCTTTAGCCACTCAAACTCTCCTTCTCACCGTGCATTAGGACGATATAGACACACGTCCTCTTCCAGGCAGTTTTATGTAACATTTTATGTTGATTGGAAAATTCTTAATTATTGTCCTGATGGTGGAAATGGGAATTTTCACTGCTCTAGCTCTTTTCTTAAAGCCACTTCACTAATTTGTGAAGCTCAATTATCTTTTGCTGCACATCAGAACTATATTCTTTGGTTTTTCTCATTGTTATGGATGATTAAGGGAATTTGGGCTTTGTTTTCCCTCCTATTTATATTTGTGTGAAGCAGGAAGCCATGGCTGGATAATTTCATGTTTATAATCACCCTGGAGTGCTCAAAATTGTAAATATGAATGAGAATATATTTCAGAGATATTTTACTAATAAAAATTTCTAGGGATACCAATAATTGTGTCCAACGTGTATTTGAGAAAAACATTAATTTCATAATGAGATTTTCCCCCATTTTCAATTGTTTTAGTTCAACGAAAGGTTAGATTTTAGTGATTTTTAAAATAAAAGATCACAAGGATTAATAATGCAGGTTTATTTTCAGAGCCTTCTTTGATCATATTTACCAAGGGTGCCAATATTTTTGGCCATGACTGTATATATATATATATATATATATATATATATATATATATATATTTTTTTTTTTTGTATCATATGTATTTTTTAAAGAGGTGTTTTGTACTTCATTGCATTTGTGTTAAATGAATCTTTCCCTCACTGTGTCTATGGAAAGATAATATATATATATATATATATATATATATATATAAATAAAATTATATATATATATTTTATTATTATTATTATTTTTTTACCACAATAACATAATGTACAATGTATACATATGTGTAAGGGATAATCAACGGCTAGAAATGAAAGGATTTTAATGCACGACGTGGAGGCAAAGAACTGCCCGACACCCGACTTCTCCAAATATCCCGCTAAATAAATATTCCATGGTCAAGTCATTTGCCAAGTTATAGACAAGTTAAAACTTGTACTGCTCTTTGCAGCGCAATATTTGACCGAATGGGTAAAAATTTGTTAATTTCGTCAGTTAGGCCTACGGCTCCTTAGCGCTAGCATTCTGCTCTCTTCAAATCATACACAGAGATGAAATAGTGCGGTAAAGACCACATTTATTTGAATGAATTATAGCATGTATTTCAATTAATTATCGATCGAGAGAGAGATGACAGTTGTGTGTACCTGCTTGCTGCATCTGCGCGTCTCTAGCAATTAACGTTACTTCAAAAACAGCGATTTTATCACCTCGTTGCTGGGGAATATAATGTAGCGATCTAGTATCTATCTTTTATTTTAGTAATAAAAATCGCGGGAAAGCGTTGACAAGTTGTGCGTGCAGCACAATCTACGATCTCCGACCTCTCTCTCTCTCTCCCTCTCTCTCCGTATGTGTGTGTGTGTGTGTGTGCGCATCAATTAAAGCAGCGCAATAATATGGAACGGTGATTAAACTGACTTGGAACTACCTGTGCATTACGTAAGGGATAATCAACGGCTAGCTGTGCATTAAACGATTTGAATGCACGACGTGGAGGCGAAGAACCATCCAACGCGCCTCCGCGAAGTGCATTCAAATCGTTTAATGAACAGCCGTTGATTATCCCGTTTATGCCGTGGTCATTTGCCAGCATTCACATATTAAAGATGTTAATAATATTTGCGCTGCAATATTTGACCGTAACGATAAAAATGACGGTTATTTTCGTCTGTATTACTATTCAACTGTAACTGTATGTTACTATGGTTAGCAATGTTTATAGGAAGCGCATTAATATAGAACGTGATTAAACTGACCTGGAACTACCTGTGCAGTTCAACGAATTTAATCAACACCTGCCAGCCAATCAGAATCGAGTATTCAGACAGACCATGGCATAAACGGTTATACTGCATACCTGCCAGCCAATCAGAATCCAGCATTCAGACAGACCATGGAATAAATAAATATAATTTAAATATCTATCTGCCTCCATTTTTACTTATTTTTTTTAAACTTTCTTTTTTATTCTTACCACAATAACTTCATGTTATTTAAATTTGGTTTTACATCTCACGCTTGTAGGCTACTGAAAAATAAAAATAAACAAATAAACTAAATACAGTCAAATCTCTCTTTCTCTATGTATATATGTATAACCATTTTTTTTTTTTTTATCACAATAACTTTATGCAAAAAATGTTAAATGTCCATTGTTTTTACATCCCATCAGTGCACATTATCTAGCCTACTGGAAAAAAAAGAAAAGCATATATTTTCCCCCTTTTTTTTCTCTCACTATTTTTTTTACCACAACTTTATGCATAAAATTTTACCTTTATGTTTTACAGCCTACCCCTCTTGTACACTCTTTATACTTGACATTAATTTACACAGTTTATGGATTCGTTGTATTTTCTAAACTACTTCAATTTATAGCAGACAAATCGCATCAAAGTTTAAGACATAGCAGTGAGTTACAGACGTTGAAACTAAACGTTACAACACTCCCCGGTCTCCCCGACCACTCGATCCGTTGCCCTGCGTCACCGAGGTGCAGAAACAATCCTCGGACCTGCCGCAGCCAATCTGAAGGGTCGTGATGCAACATCACCACATTTCACACAAATCAGGGGAAGTGGCTGAAATTAAAGTTACCGTCTCAACCCCGTACAGTAACCCTCTTAGTGTTGGGGGCGGGTGTGTGTGTGTGGTGGCAGGGTGGGGGTGGTCTCCCTGGTTGCTAAGGGCAACAGGGTGAGATAGATGGAGCCGCAGCTGCGCGTCTGTTAATACCAGCGCTCGACCCTCAACGTCCCCGCGCGCGCAATTCTCCACATACACACACACACACGCGCTCTCTCTCTCACTCACACACACTGATCTCTCTTCAGTCAAGGCATGAGGATGCGAGTGGGGATTTAGTTTCAGTGTCTTTTCCAGTCTGCAGCAGATTATTACCTTTCCTCCAGCACACGGGACGGATTTACACACGAGGAACAAGGTTTGCAGACTATTTTCTTAGTTATAATGTTTTTGTTGTATTATTACGAGAATTTCTGTAGTGCAGAACTTCATTTTGCATTTATGTGTCAAAATACATACGTGTTGAACACTTTGCCTATGCAAATGCATTTACAATGGTCTTATTATAAGGAAGTGCAGAGATTTATTTGGAAAGGACAATAGGCGCGCAATGACTGCGCCCTGGATTTGAATTCGTAGACATAGTTAAATTGAGTATTTGGTTCAATAAATCCGTTTCCAGCTTGTGTTGCTTTGTGTTTATGTTTATGAATAAGGACATCTGCTTCACTATTGCGTGTTTGCTCAAGCAACTGTTACGAGTTCGTTCATTCATTCATGCGATCAACTTCGCCAAACGTGCCAGACTGTCCTCTCGCGTATTATTATCAGACGCACTCAAGTGTGAATTTGCTCCCAATTGCGTCCAGTCTGTGGTGTAGGCTGTGTCAGTGAAATACCTTTTTACAAAGCAAATGCACTTCGGTCGCTGAATTGGATCCTAACGAGATGTCGAGAATAAAACAAGCATGGCTTTACCACAATAGACACAGAATGCGCGCGCGCTTGTGCGTGTGGCGCGCTGGTTGTTGTTGTTTTCCCGCTGCATGATGATTTCATAATTCCCACATCACACATTTACACGGCGACAGACGTGTTAGCGGTTACTGGAAGCTTCGTGAATCGAAATATTTTTTTTAATTATTCACAAACTACTGTGAGGTCCTATAAATTGGTGATCTGAATCAAGTGACATGAATGAGCATTGTTCAGGGATGTTTTCCAGACACAACAGAAGTAGGATGTCGCCTCGGGTCTTTTCGACGCTTTTTTGGCAAATAACGCACTGCTCGTGCAACGCCGTCAATTAAAACAACTTGGGTGATGTTGATATCAACACATTTTTACAAAATGGAGGAGATGGTTAGGGACGCATTAGCAATGCAAATGAGGTTTTGAAGAGCACTGGCACCTGCTGTCTCGAGCATTTGCATTGGCTTTTCCCTCGTTTCTCATTAGAATTATGTTCTACTTCTGCAAAGCAAGGTTTGAGCCCACACTTAGGGCTTTATCGAGGGAGCTTCTCCAAGTCTCTTCTACTGCGTTTGCATAACAAAGGGCAAGGGTTTTGTCCATGAAAAGAGGGGACAAAACCGTCAAGCCTCAATTGTCCCAGTGTCAGTCGGATGGGCAAGCAGGGTCTTGTGCCCCATCAGTAAACAGACTCAGTCACGGCGAAATCCAATTAAGCCATGTTCTTTCCATCAGGCTTTTCACAAGGCAAAGAATATTGCTTCTGTTTTTTATTCTACTGTACTCATTTTACGGTGCATACAGTCATAAGGTTCCTTGAATAAATCAATTATGTAACTATGTCACATGTGGTTTCACCTCTAGCATCTCAGACCAAATACAACGTAAAATAATTTGAAATTCGCAAGTGGGTCATTCAGAGGAAGCATTAAATTGCTTTAAGCATCAAGAAAGCCTGACAAAAGATCTTTTTTTTATCTCAAAAGAATCCTCTGTGTAGAAACAAAAACAGCCCCAGTGTTAAGCGATATGAGTTGACCTAGGGTGAAGAGTTTAGAGGTGTATAATAAGATCTTTCATCGTCATATGGGCAATGGTATGTGGACTTATTTTTGCGTTTGCCATTTTCACGTCCTTGTCCAACAACAAATATGTGCGCATTTACGCAATGAGATCAACTAAATGTCAACAGAATATGTGGTGTATTCAGCTCAATATCTTATATCTAGATAATATCTAGATTTTCTAAAGCACAAGAAAAACTCCAAATACCCTAAATGGTAAAACACATCAGTGATCATGTGTACACTGTGACTTCAAAGTGACTGTTTAGACTTCAAGTTTGTCTAGTACATACTTTATTTTTTACCCCATGTAGAACACTGCAGTACAGATAAGATACACCAGTTTCAAGCATTGTGTAAAAAAAAAAAAAAAAAAATCTCATATGCTGATTGAAATACATGCAGCCAATTTAAAACTAACTGTTGTTGTTTTCTCCTTCTAGCGTTGAAGTCCATCTACTCCATACGGAATATGATGCAGAATTGCCCATTTCTTATGGAAATAAGTTGGACAGGAACACTCACAGAACTGTTAGCTGATCATCAATGAACTCAGTTCCATAAAGAACTCAAGGAAATAAGTATATTTCAACGAGGAAGACCTGATAGTTGGAGTTTTTATTTTCGATATGGCGGCAACCGAGGCTAATGCAGAGCCTGTCCAAGCAGACATTGTCGAGAACAAGGCTGAGGTAGAAACCACAAATCCAGCCCCAGCTTCAACAGAGGAAGCCCCAGCTTCAACAGAGGAAACACAGCCTACTACTGAGGCACTACCAAGCACAGAGCAACCAGCTGATAGCAAATCCAAGCCAGCCTCTGAGAAAATATGGGACTCTTTTTTAAATAAAAGTGGGCTTGGAAAAGTAATGGGAGGGAAGAAAAAGAAGGAGCAGCAGACAGGAACTGAGGATACTACTGGAGAGGAGCAGGATAAGGTCTCTAGCCAGAACGATCAAGAGGATGCTGCAGACCCCAAAGAGCAGGAATCTAGTCAGCCAGCAGAAGCCGGCGAGGCTGCAGCTGATGGGCAGACTATTGAAAAAGCACCAGAAAATGAGGAGGCTTCCCAAGAGCAAAAGGCATCTGGTGCCAAGCCAAAGCAAGGAGAGAAGTCTAGTGTTAGGGACTTCATCCGCAAGCCTGTTGCTAAAATTTTCTCGCACAAAAGCACAGACAAAAAGGAGGGAACAGGGGCACTCCAAAAACATGGCAAGGTTCGGTCAAAATCACTAGACAGGCTGGAGGATGCTGATGCCAGTACAAATGTGGCAGACCAAGCAGAGGAGCCTCAGACTGCAGACGAGCCAGACAAGTCTAACCCCCAAACAACGAAAAACATGAAGCGCTGGCACTCTTTTAAGAAACTCATGGCTCAGAAAAGTCACAAGAAAAGCACAGACGAGTCCAAGGATGCTGAGGGTGCAGAAGGAACCAGTGCAGATGGAGCAGGAGACAGTGGGACACTGGATTCCACTACAAAGTCAGAGCACTCTGGGCAAAAAAGGTGGAAACTAAAGAGATCCTGGACATTCCAAGGTCTGAAGAGAGATTCATCAGTTGTTGGAATCCACAAACCAAAGGACAAAGACTCTTCAGATGTTAAAGACGAAAATGCCCCAGAGGCTGAACAGGGGACGGAAGATGTAAAGGTAGCCAGTGACGTAGAAACACAGGAGAAGACTAACGCTGAGGGTGAGGAGGAGAAAGGAGCAACTGCTACTACACAGCATGCAAAATCGGTAGACCAGCATGCAAATGAGATCTGGACCTCTTTCAAAAAACGAGTTATTCCCAAATCAAAGAGGGCAGCTGACTCTGGTGGAGCAGAGGAGGAAGCAGTGGGTGAGCAAGAGCAGACTGATGAACCACAGGCGGGTAAAGACTCAGGCAAGACAGCCAAGGCAAAAAGGACACACTTCAACCGTGCTGTGTCACTAAAGAACTTCATACTGCGAAAGGGGAAGAGCACCAGCATGGACATGGGGGAGGGTACAGCAGCCCAGAAAGATGGAGATGGTACTGGTGAGAGTGAGGCTAAAGACATGGATGGCCTTGATGACGCAGCTGGGGCAACTGATGTCCCACAGACTGGATCAGAGGAGCAGACTGTGGCTCCAAGTGAGAGCAATAATGAAGCTCAGGTGGCAGGCGAACACAAGAGTTCTGATGGAGAGGAGAGCTCCCACACTAGTGCACCATCTGGTCAGCCATCAGACAAGTCTCACGTAGCGGATCCAGCACCAGAGGGTGGAGGCCAGACAGAGCCAAAAGCCAATGGTGAAAATGGATGCTCAGATGCTACATCAGAGGACACCGCAGCACACAATCATGAAGCAACAACCCAGAATGACGTGAAGGATGAGGAGACCAACCAGGAGACCATAGACTCTAGTGGCAAAACTTGTCCGAAGGACGGGAAGATCCTCAATCAAGACGGGAAGTGCGATACTGTCAATGCAGTTGCCCAAAGCGGTGAGTGTGAAGCTCAAATTGACTCGAGAGATCTACAGCAAAATGGAAATGACAAAGCAGAGTCTAAAGTGGGAGTAGGTACTAGTGTTGAGGTAGAGACTGGGGGGGATGGGGCCCCTCAATGTGGAGGGTCCCTTTCTGGGTCAGTGAAGACCAATACAGATGAACAAGAGGAGGCCTTGAAGAGGATGTTCTATGAGGTTGCAGCTTCCATTGTTCGTGCAGTTGTATCCTCAGCCACTGAACAGTTAGCCAAGGAGACGGACGTTCTGGACAGTAGTTTGCAGTGTTTCCAGCCTGAAAAAAATAACAGTTACACAGATATTGATGTCAGTTACTGTCACAGAGAAGTTACTTTAAATCAGGGATCTCTGTATTGATCCTTGGCGATCCTGAGCACCTTCATCTGTGTTTGTGGGAACATGTTCTGGTGTTGTGGACACATGTCAAAAAATATTGCTACACTCCGTCACCCCTTTAAAACGTTGTGAATTTTAGGGTCAGTGAATTCTAAGGAAGACACAGGTGCTTTAATTGAGCTGTTGTGAAGTTATCCAAAGTAGCAATTTGTGTATTCTCAAAAAGTATTCTATGCATAAAGTAATTTATTTAAGGAAAGATTACAGCATGTCTCTATGTTAACATGGAACCACTAATAATTGAGTGTTTTTGAGGTAGAGGTTTTTCACAATACTGTCAGATGCAGTTGTGTAGTGTTTGCTGTTCTGTATTATAAAGTTGACAATTTATATTGGTGAATCTAAATGAACCTCTTCTCTGTGACAAAAATGTGTGTATAATTAATGAACATTTTAAATGTAGAAATATATTGTAATATATTCTGAAATCTCTTCTGTTATCATTTACCAGAAAAAAAGGCGGGAAACGTGTGACGCCACACAAAGAGGATTAGATCTGCATGGGATTCGTTCAGCGAGGAGCTTTGCCCCCCCTCCCCCCAAAATATGGAGTAATCACATGTTTACGCCACGATTCACCATGGTGAGAGATGCAATCCATATAGTTTAAAAAAAATCTTGAAAAGCAATAATTCAGAATCATCAATCAGTGCAGTTCTTGCTACCATTCCATCATTGTAAATGTTTTGCCTGTCTACTAGTGAGATTTTATATTGTCATAAATGACATTCCTTTGAAATGTTAATCTCAGTGATCACAAAGTACCGTGATCATGAAGACTGTTAGTTTTATATTAATTGCCATTCTGTTTGTAGTTTTCCTTTGATTAGATATATGTGATACAGACACATTTGAAATAACAGCCCGCCAGACTGCCCCGGAATTGTGAATTCAATACGGAATGTGCTCTAATCTCTGTGTTTTTGTTTTTAGACTGTTATCTTGTGTACATGAATAAACCACCATTAAACATTAAGTACTTCTCTGGGTTTTCTTGCAGATTATGCCATCATTGACAGATTTTAGAAAATGCTGACTAATAAGCACTCAGCTAATGCAAATCAATGGAGACAATGTTTAGTTTCCCTCCAAAAATACTGCTTCGCAAATAGTGCATAATTTGCATCTTGGAAATAGGAACACACATTACATAAAACCCCTAATATGAACACTGTATTATGGTAAATGTCAATTTATATTGGATTACTTTAATATCTGGAATATTAATATACTGGAACTTAATATCCTACTCTCTCCCCTTGATATTTGTATTGAACTCAGGTGATTATGACCGTACCATCCTTTAAGACCATCACACTGTCAACTTTTTACACTAAATCAAGCTATTAGAACGTTAACTGCAGCTTAACAGAAATCCTAGCAACAGGTTTGGTGCAACATTCCCTATAGCTCACCGCGGGGTCAGGGTTAATGAAGAACCGTGTGGAAGTATTAACAGATAATGAGCTGACTTAACAGGGACAAAACAGGACAGAGATATCAAGACTGCATTGGCAAGTGGGTGAAACTGACACTCTGCATGACAGACTTTTGAATGTGGCTTTGAGAAGAAATCAATACCTATTGACAGCATGACCCGGGTGGACTTTACAGGCTTAGCATATGTAGTCAAAGCATTAGGTCTCTTCTTACATGTCAAGAAGGGTCAATACCTTTTTACTGTTTGTTTTGGTATAAAAATACTTTTATTTGCAACAGGCATTTGCATTTGCTGCTAAATATACTGTGGCCAGCAGTTTAACTGGTAAAAAAAAAAGAAGAAAAAAAAGATGAGTTTGAATCAATTGGGGGAAAAAAAAACACCTCTGCCCTTTGTTTTAGACAGTGTTGACAGACAAAACTCTTGCAACCTCATTTTTCCTCACCATCTAACTACCCAGGCGAGTGTCTATTAACTATGACACAGAGCATTAAAAACTCACGTCAGATAAATCCATTGAAAGGCAATCTGCTTAATGGTGCACAGGCCGACAAGATGACACTTAATGGCCACTTTTACTGAAAATGCCACCAGGTCAGGGAGGTACTGTTCATTTGTGAAAGCATACTGACGAATTAAAGAAAACCAGAAGAGAGAGCTTTTATCTTACATGTTTTCCCGTCTTTATGTAATTAATAAGAGGATTGCTGAGCAAAAGCCTCTTAGTGGAAAAGCACAATGCACAAACTAATGTGTTTTAATCACATTTTGTACTGTAGATATGTAAACAACAGTCAAAGGCAATTTACAGTTATGTTTTAAGAAACTCTTACACCATATTATCTGAGAAAATATAAATACAAACAGGCAATTAAAAATAAAACAAAAGTCCTTTAGTGCATTACCCTCATCATCCCACATATTTACAGACGTTGCTTATGAAAAGCTCATGTTTTGGGATAAAGCAGTTGTGCATTGTCGTACACACATTATATACATTACATACATCTCCATAGATCTACTCCATTTTGGACATCTCAAATTTTGTAGTCATGATCTCCTGAGTGGGGAAAAAAGAAAAAGAAAATCAAAATCATGAAAGGAAATCATCTTTTAAATAATTAGGAAAGTGAGTCATTTAAAAAAAAAAAAACGCTGTGCACTACAATGAAACTCCTAAAATAAATAACACGGTTACATAAAAACCTACTAAAATCCTGCATTTGTTGTAGTATGTAATCTCTGATCTCCTCTTTTAAGAGATTTGTCCACATTGGCTGCTGTTCGATATACGAACACATCCAATGTTAGCTTAAGTGAGCTCTCATTAGTCAGACAAAACCTCCAAAGCCTCAGCGCTCCTTTTGTTCCAAGCAGAAAGAAAACAACCGACGGAGAGGGAGCGAGGGTAAACACTGTGACGTGACAGGCTGAGCGCTTTCTGCTCTACTTTGGAAGCTCAAAGGGTGCCCACTGCTGGCCAATCAGAATATGAGACACTTACCTCGTCTGAGTCTAGCAGTGGCGGCAGTGCGCTGCAAAACAAAGAGAAGGACACGTCAATGACAAGGCAGAGATTGCTAGTGGCTTTTTCAGGCAAACTGATGACATGTTTGGGTGTACAAATAATCAGTGACGTACTGAATAGTACTGTTAGTGCTTATATCTATTTATCATTCTAACCATAATTTCTATAAACGTATAACTCCCTGGACTTACACATCAGCCATTGATGAGGGAATGTTCTCCTCGACCCATTTGAGATCTTCATCCTGGATAGAATATGAAACAAATTTACCATGAGGTGAAGGCCTTGACATCACCAAAAATATACACAACAATAAGCAATTGTTTCCACCCAATATGGCTATTATTATTATTATTTTTTAAATGTAAACAGCATGTCTGAATCTTCATAAGGCATTCTTATATATGGCAATACAACATGCTTATTTTCACGAAACAATTCAATTTTTTTTAGGCCAAGTATTGATATGGATTACCACTTTGCTGGGTTTTGCACTTCCATTGGTCTCTGGTTTCATCCCTCTCATTTTCACACCCTCTGTGAATTCAAGTTTAACTGGTTAGAACTGGCTAAACGCAGTCAAATGAAAGTACAGCAAACAAAGGCTGATAACCAGATCTGCAGACTTGATAGGCAGCATTCAAGTGTGCTGATGAAATGTAAACTGCATGGTTGGCGTGAATTGAAAAATGACCCTATTTTGTAAATGCATGCTATAGATCTTATTGAAAAAATTTCTCTACGTATACGTTTAATAAAAAAAAACTGACCTAGTCATTTTTTGTTCAAATGTCATAATTTGTCATAACTTCACCAATCATTTAGTTCGTTAAACCCATCCCTGCAAGCTCACGTACATCGTACAACCACTTTTGAGCACAAAACACCCACATCTCAACATCCAATCATCAACCGTGAAAATTCTGTTTCATCAGGACTTGAAATCAAATACATCCCATTTAGTGGAGAACTAAAGGCAGCTTGTGAAGATCCCATGTGCAGAATTATTTCTCCATCATCTTTAAATACAGGCCACTACTTCTGTCTCACACCTGCTAATTTTTTAATTAAGACTCTCACCAAAGGCTTCATTCATTAGCTGCTCCTCCTCTTCGTCCTCACTAACCTCATCCACCAGTGGACTGAAGGCATACCTGAAGGGTTCAGAAGGACAAAGATTGACAATCCTGTTTCTGCTATTAGAGGAGTGGGGTTGACATGTGTAGAGGTGAAGTGCTTTACCTCTGGTTGTTGGCTGACGGCCTCCATAAGAACATGATGACAAGCAGGATACTAGAGAACAGGAAGCGCCAGAAGGCGTCATCTATCCACAGCTCTCTCCAGTCCTACAAAAGTAGTTGTGAAGGCAAGGAGGTGTCATTAAAAGTATATGGGTTTAACTAGAAGACATATCACATATAAAAAGAGAAGGCTTACAGATTGGCACTTGGATAACTTGAAGGTCTTTGTTGTCCACACAATAAATATAACAGAA
Source organism: Onychostoma macrolepis (assembly GCF_012432095.1). Lineage (NCBI taxonomy): Eukaryota > Metazoa > Chordata > Actinopteri > Cypriniformes > Cyprinidae > Onychostoma > Onychostoma macrolepis. The sequence goes on from NC_081169.1 coordinate 19,222,735, forward strand.
GCTGAAAGACAAACAGAATTTCATTATGAGAACGTGGCAAAAAAAGAAAGCAAAATAATTATATGGAAACACTTTATTTCAAAGGTTTGGGTTAAGTAAGATTTTTAGGTTACACTTTATTTACAGTGCAATTATACATTCAAGTACTGAGTAATAATAATTAACTACATGTACTAGGCCTACTTACTATATGGTTAGGGTTAGGATTTGGCTTAGGGTTATTTGCATGCAATTCTGCATGATTTATTGTTATTATAGTAGTAAGTACATGTAACTTGTAACAAGGACACCTTAAAATAAAGTGTTACCGATTTTTACTTATTTATTTAAAAGGTATCTCTTATGCTCCCCAAGGCTGCATTTATTAGATAATTAATACTGTTTGTTTGTTTATAGTTACCAGCTATAACGGTTATATTCATGGCAATGAAAAAAAAAAGTTATTTTATTTTATTTTTATTTTTTTATTTTACAGTAAACAACACCGTAAAACCATAATACTGGAAAATATTATTACTATTTAATATAACTCTTTTCTATTTTAACATTTTAAAATGTAATTTATTCCTGTGATGGCAAAACTGAATATTCAAGTCATTACTCCAGTTTTCCGTGTCACATGGTCCTTCAGAAATCATTCTAATATACTGATTTGGTGCTCAAAAAGCATTTCATCTTAATATCCATGTTGAAAAGAGTTGCGTTGCTCAATATCTTTGCGGAAAACTACATTTTTCTCAGGATTCTTTGATGAATAGAAAATATTAAAAATACTTAAAGTAAAAAAAAAAGAAATAACAGTATTTATTAAGAAATGGAAATCTTGGTCTAACTGACCCCATACTTTTGAATGGCAGTTTATCATTAAGTATCATCAAGTTTTCAGTAAAATGATAGTTTGAAAAGTTGTAAACCTAAATATAGCAAGGAAGAGAGAAGGAGATTGAATGTCCCCAATTACGGCTCACTTTCCATTAATAAATCATGTAACCCAGATGTTTGACACAGACCAATCATAATTCAGTATGTGCAAATTACACAGACATTAATCACTGGCAGTTTCAATGCAGTACTGTAATCCTGTCAAAGACACTTTGCACAATAATGTAGTAGTGGGACGCATATGCTCACCGATGACAGCAAATATGAGAGTGTTGGTGAAGTGTCGGTAAAGGGACAGCTTGACCACATTTCTCCTCAGCCGAAGGAGCTTCATCGTCTGGGCCAGGCTAATGAAGATGTGACTGAGTGTCAAGGACTATATCTGATCACTAGGGCTCAGCGACTTCCTGTTCATACGCAATCTAATCCAAACGGTTTACTTTGCAGTTAAAAAAAAAAAAAAAAAAAAAAAGAGACGTGAAAAAGAAAATGTAGAGAATTGTATAGAGTCTTCCTGATTGTAAACGTGCACAGGTTTGTCCCTTAGGTGTTCTCAAGCTTTAGGAGTACAGAAAAATCACAGAAATCGCAAAGGAGGACAAAAAGAGGGGTGATCAACATCCCGCATATGCAGGGCCACTGTTACACAACCCAATAAGAGAGAAAGAGGGACACACACAAACAGCAATGGAGAAACGTAGGATATCCACCAGCAGAGGGTAGAGTCGAGAACAGCCAAGGGGATGGCAGCCAGCAACACCAGGTCATCTTCAGCCTGGCAGAACAATATAGGGGGAAGATAGAGGGAAAGACAGAGAGAGCCAGAGGAAGAGAGAGAAGAGTAGCACCATCACACACACCACCATCAGAGGGACCTACATAGGGCTGGGCGATTGCCTATTTCTGATATTCAGTACCTTAATATTTATGTATTTGCTCTGATATGGCTTGAAACTGTGACTTTTATTTATTTACTGATGATTTTGTTACGGTTATGGCAAAGCTGAAATTTCAGCAGCCATTATTCCAGTGTTCAGTGTCACATGAAATCATTCTAAAGTGCTGATTTGGTGCTCAATATTTCTTATTATGATCAATGTTTAAAACAGTTGTGCTGCTCATTTTTGTAGAAATCATGAAACTTTTTTTCAGGATTCTTTGACGAATAAAAACTTTAAACAGATTTTTCACTTTCGATAATTTTACTTAATCTCAAATGTCTGAACATGCAAACATTACCATTACTAAAACAATAATATTTTCCTGTTTTTAAGTGAATCGTTGAATCAGAATTGATGTATAGTTAAACTGATTAACAGATCTGATCAACTATTGTAATGATACATTTTTCACCTCCAAATAGTGTGTTAAAACACCTACTATGGTGCTTAATATTGCAATCGGAATCATTACAAATGCATCTAGCCCTATTTATACATCGCCTAGCCCTATTTACTCACACATTGCAAAACCATAACCACCATTCAGCCCAACAAAGGTAGATCATGCTACTAGCTTTGAGGAAAGACTGAAAAAAGATATTTCACAAAGCATTATCCCAGCTGCACACCACCATCACATGAGCCAAAGAAACAGAGAAGAGCAAAGAGAGAGACTCAAATTTCCAAAAAATGGCTTCCTAAAAAGAGTTGAACAGAGTGAACTGTATGCGCTTGTGACCACAAAAAAACAAAAAACTTTAAAAGTTGGATCTACTTTCATTTCCATTTATCTGTCCCAATATACACCATGCAGAAGACACTGTTATAACAGCACAAATTGAACACACAATCTTAACAGATGATCGACTTGTGAAAGGATATCCACCACACAATACAAGAATCAATGAGGGCCATAACAATGTCACAAAGCAGCCTGCTTGAACCACCGTGCTCCTGTGAGAGAGAAACATTAAGCTTCACATGACATTTGGTGCAGCATCACCATTACGTTAAATTAGGTTTGTCACAAAAGTGGACATGTTTCTTTTTCAATTTTAGTGAAATTGTGTTCAGTTTCAGCTGTGAGACTCTCCTTACCGTGTTGACTCTCAGTACACCTTCTATGATGGAGAAGATAAGGTAGAGCAGTCCTACCCCCACCACCCTGTGCAGCAATGCTCCTAGTCTTGGTCTGCAGCAAAAAGGCGGAGTTATTGAAAGAGAAATGTACAAAACTATGCTGAAGATTACTCTTACAGCAAATGCTGTTATCAAAAGTATTAAAGTAATTTTATTACAATTTGAAATAACTTTTCAATTTAAATATATTTTAAAATGTAAATTTCTTCATCATTACTCCAGTCTTCAGTGTCACATCAGCGATCTATCAGAAATCATTCTAATATGCTGACATTTTTCAATATTAATTGTCAATGTTAAAAAATTTTACTATCAGAATTTTAATAATGTAGTAAAGTGTAGCTTTTGATCAATTTAATGGATTCTTGCTTTATAAAAGTATTGCTTAGACCAGATTTTAATCCATTTTGTTCAACTGCCTCAATATATTACTGCTTCGAAGCAACTTACTTGACTATACCATATCCAAGGCTAGCAATGATAACCAGCACTCGAGCCAGGGTTCTTTTTACGGCTGAAAGCACCTCTGCAAACACCACTGCACCTTGAACTGCACACGCAAATAATGCACCATAATGACTACATATACTATAGTAACCTTATCAATGTTTAACAGCAAATTTACACAGTCAATAACATCAAACATTAACCCCAGGATTTATTCATATTATGTACCACGATACCATACTGTACATCAAAACAGTTTGCCTTCTTGTTAAAGCAGCTTTATTTTGGAATTTACTAGATTATTAGAAATAATTATAAAAATATTAAAAACTAAATATTAAACAGCCCTCAGTTTTCTTCACAATGTGCATGACCTATAAACAGAGCTGTGCAGTAACTGACCACTATCATTAGCTTATTTAGCTTTTGTTTTTCAAACCCTTTTAAATCCGCACATTCACTTTATTTCTTATTTACATCTAATGCAGGCATTCCTGAACTAGTTTTGTCATCTGAACATCTTTCACCTAATAAACTTACTTGAAGTAACCCTGAGATTTTAAAATAAATATTTAATAATTAAGTATCACATTTGCACATTCATGGCTCTCTGACATTGGTTAATGGTCATATAACATGCAGGCTTTTTTTGATAAGTGTTTTATTTTATTTTAAAATGACTTATTTTCATTTTAAATTTTATGATTTAATTAATTATTAGATTTTCATTAAACTCACAACCCCTCTGCAGTTCATTTACGAACTCCAGTTTGAGAAATCTTAATATAATGTTTAATGCACTTCATGTTGTTAATTACAACGAATGGAATATATTTCCTTACTCTTTGTATTTTTATATCAATATGGTACAAGATTATCCTATTTAAATCAATAATCCAAGTTAGATCAAACAAGTTAGGTCAAAAGTAATCTAAAAGTAAGTAGTCTGATTATATTACCTAAAATTTGTAATGTAATCGATTGCCTTACTAACTACAATTTTTGTCATGTAATTTGGAATCAGTAACAGACTATAATTTCTAGGTAATCTACCCATCTCTGCCTATAAAATTCTGTGTGAAAACCTATTTTGAGTGCAGTTAGTGATCTCATGTTTAAATGCCAACATCTTATGTTATCTTATGCACATAAAAATATCACACTTCAGCTGCAGACACACAGTACGGTCTCAGTTCAAGTTGTTTGTGAAATTAACAAATATTTAAGGACACATTTTTAAGTTGTGTTACCTGAGAGGCCATCATAACGGATACTCTGGAACTCTGCATAGTAGACTGCCTTCTCAAGCATGCCCAGGAAGATCACACCTCCAATCCAAAACTGAATCCGAAGTAGGTCTCTCCAGTAACACGCAGAGAGAGCCAACCACAGCACACCCATAATCACATAGATGATGCACATCACCATGTAGAACTGAAGACAATGGGCATTGAAAGAAAAATACGAGAGGAAGCTTTGTAAATGAAAGAACCTCCCAAAATGCGGCATAAAATGCTATCACGTTGCTACTGCAACTAGTGCAATTAGACAATTAAAAAAGCAAAAACAGAAAGAAAAAAAAAACTCACAATCATCAATGGCCATTCAGACGCTGAGATGTATTGATAGTCGCCGTGCATCCTGATCTCCACTGTATAATATATTTTTTAAAAATTATTAAAATATTAAATATGCATTAAACTATAAATATGAATGCATTTATAAAATGGGTTAGTAATTGTACGTTATTCAAAAGGCCCCTTGTTGTCAAAGCAGGATGTTCTTGTTCATAAGAGAGATCCACAACAGTTTATCACTACATAAACCTCATTATTACTGTTAAGGCATGCCTAATTATAATCTTACATTGAATGCTTGATTTTATTTCTTTGGCAGGTGGAGGATTTGCCTCAATTTTGATGATGAACATATAGGGGCTGTCTTCCCAGGTTTGTGCCACTGCAAAGTCCGATTTAGACTGTTTTTGCTGCAACAACAAAACATGCATGTTAAAAAAAAAAAAAAAAAAAAAAAGAGACAGAGACATATTAACCTTTTTGTGAATCGCGAATCTTTCTGTGCTTTGATACTCACCGAGGTCTCCACTGATGAAGAGTCTTTGCTTTTTGGAGCATTTGTAGGATTTGCTGCTGCCACCTGATCATGCAAACATTTGAAACAGTGAACTGCATAAATTTTAACATTGCTGGCATGGAACTTCATACAAGTCACGTCATATTATATCATTGCTTCCTTTACAACAAAATGTACCATCACTTAATAATCATATCAAGGCAAAGGAGTAAATCACCCAAAAATTGAAATTCTGTCATTATTTACACACTCTCATTAACATGTAAGTTGCTCTTTTCCATACAGTGAAACTAAATGGTGACTATGACTGCAAAAATGTAAAAAATAACTATATATTGCTTTTGGTCCTTTTTGAAGCCTGAATCCCTAGTATGGCAGATATTACGCTAAAGATTTCCTTTAGTGTTCTACAAGAAAAAAGCATCACATAGGTTTCACATCTTTCTGGGACTTTTCCAAACTCCCTGAAAACTGCAGTTGTTAAGCCCCTTCTGAAAAAGCGCAATCTTGATTACACAATGTTGAACAACTATAGACCAATATCAAATCTTCCGTTCATAGGTAAGATTATTGAAAAGGTAGTTTTTAATCAGCTGAACAACCACTTAAACTTAAATGGATACCTGGACAATTTTCAATCTGGTTTCCGAGCACATCACAGTACAGAGACAGCACTCATTAAGATAATAAATGATATTCGCTTCAATTCTGATTCAGGCAAAATATCAGTGCTGGTACTACTAGATCTTAGTGCTGCGTTTGACACTGTTGATCATAACATACTTCTAGAGAGACTGGAAAACTGGATCGGGCTTTCTGGGATGGTACTCAAATGGTTCAGGTCATACTTAGAAGGAGATGTTATTATGCGGTATAGGAGAGCATAAGTCTAAGTGGACGTCCATGACATGCGGAGTCCCACAAGGCTCAATTCTTGCACCGCTCTTGTTTAGCCTGTATATGCTCCCACTAAGTCAAATAATGAGAAAGAACCAAATTGCCTATCACAGCTATGCTGATGATACCCAGATTTACCTAGCCTTATCTCCAAATGACTACAGCCCCATTGACTCCCTCTGCCAATGCATTGATGAAATAAACTGTTGGATGTCCCAGAACTTTCTTCAGTTAAACAAGGAGAAAACTGAAGTCATTGCATTTGGAAACAAAGATGAAGTTCTCAAGGTGAATGCATACCTTGACTCTAGGGGTCAATCAACTAAAACCAAGTCAAAAATCTTGGGGTGTTTCTGGAGACAGACCTTAGTTTTAGTAGTCATGTCAAAGCAGTAACTAAATCAGCATACTATCATCTCAAAAACATTGCAAGAATTAGATGTTTTGTTTCCAGTCAAGACTTGGAGAAACTTGTTCATGCCTTTATCACCAGCAGGGTGGATTATTGTAATGGTCTCCTCACCGGCCTTCCAAAGAAGACCATTAGACAGCTGCAGCTCATCCAGAACGCTGCTGCCAGGATTCTGACTAGATCCAGAAAATGTGAGCATATTACACCAGTCCTCAGGTCCTTACACTGGCTTCCAGTTACATTTAGGATTGATTTTAAAGTACTTTTACTCGTTTATAAATCTCTAAATGGCCTAGGACCTAAATACATTGGAGATATGCTCACTGAATATAAACCTAACAGACCACTCCGATCATTAGGATCGAGTCAGAAATATCAAGGGTTCACACAAAACAAGGGGAGTCTGCTTTTAGCTATTATGCCGCCAGCAGGTGGAACCAGCTTCCAGAAGAGATCAGATGTGCTAAAACATTAGCCACTTTTAAATCCAGACTCAAAACTCATCTGTTTAGCTGTGCATTTGTTGAATGAGCACTGTGCTACGTCCGAACTGATTGCACTATGTATAATCACTTTCTATTCTTAAATGTTTTAAATTCTTTTAAAATCAATTTTTAAATCACTTTGTTTTTATTGTTGTGATTTTTATTATTTTTAATAATGACTATTTCACTTCCTTTTATGTAAAGCACTTTGAATTACCATTGTGTATGAAATGTGCTATATAAATAAACTTGCCTTGACTTGCCTTGCCTTTAGAGGGTGAATAAATGATGACAGACCTTTCATTTTGAGCAAATTTTTGAAAAATATTAAACAGATTATGAACCAACATTTTTTGTCTGCCCTTCTGTCTTCACTGCGTCCCTCCTTCTTCTGCCTTGTGGATTTGGGGTTGGCTGAAACACAAAAGAGCCGACAAAGTTTCCCAAGGTGTTTTCTACAGTAAAGCCAAAGTAAAACTTTGAACTGCGGCAATATTACAAATATTTGATGCTAATTTGCATCGCCATTTCTGATTTCGCCGTTTTAGAAATTTGGCAGAACTCCTTCCACACTGGACTAAATCTAAATAGGATCAATAGTTTAATAGCTTGACAGAAATACGTTTATGAAAGGGCACACACTCAAAAGAACCAATGACTGATTAGACCATTCTGTGCCGCTGAATTAGGCAACTGATTTCCAACATAGCTAGCTGTTCTAGTTTCATATATCACTCTCTTTCTTCTCATATAATCCTCTCAAATCAATATTTCATATAATACATTTCATGTGTTAATTATTAGATTCAACTATGTACTCAATCAACTTTGCAAAAGTGGATGACCATATGCACAAGCTACCACTATTTTTGACCCCGGATAAACCCTGGTTTAAAAGCATCAGTTCAACTTACTTCAGAAGGAAATGGCTTCAGCTGTTCAGGATGATCAAAGTCTTTTACTCCAAGCTGGGGAGTCAAATAAAAAAAAAAAAATATAAAAAAGATCTCTTGGCATTCATGTTAACTTATCAGACCTGTCTGACCTGACTTAACTAAAGAAAATGTAAACCTACAACTAAATGCAAACACTTTTATGTTCATTAACACAGTGATAAACTGTACATTCATTCACAATTTATGTATGAGAGAGTGAGGATGCCATGTACCTTAATTGCAGGATTACTAGATTCACACTTTGTAGGCTCATACTTGTGGTATATGTAGAATCCAGAGCTTCCTTCCCGGAGCACAGTGTCGCTCTTAAAATAGACTTTTTCTGAATCAGGCTTTTTGAAGAAAAGAAAAGAGAATAATGCATATTAAACGTCTATAAATTCAAAAATAGCACTTTTTGGCAAAAATACACTCACATCAAGTCCAAACACTTCATCGTAGCAAGGAGAACTCCGCAAATACCATGCTATAGTGAGGTTTACAGGAACAGCACACTCTGCAGTGTTCACTGAAATATAGACAGCATAAGAATACAAATAATAATCAGAGCAGTCAAAGCATGTCATTTGCTGATGCACTGGATTCAATTATTATAAAAAATAATAAATTAAAGAGCAAAACTTTTCTAAATTTAACCTACTGGCCTTTTGGCATGTGCATTGTTAGATTTTTGTTGTTTTGTACAATTCTTTTCAGCGCTAATAAAAAATTAGCTCGTCAGTGTCAGAGAAAACTGGGAGAGAAAAAATATAAGAAAACAGATAAAGTAAAGAGCATACTCACATTTAACTTCAATGAAAGTATTATTGAACATCGTCTTTGGAAAATAGTAGAACTTTGGGGTCCCACCTACCTAAAATACACAAAAAGAAGGATTCTTACAATTTGTTGATTTCGGTAGTTACCCAAAACCGAAATACTTCATGCTCATATATTGCACAAGAAATGTATTTGTAACTAATAAAACGATTAGTATCAGCTATACTACCTCTCCCAGGCTAAGAAATCCTGTAGAGACATGCCTATAGCTTAGCCTCATCCCTTTTTACACATGTTCACCGTAGGCAGATAACATCATATTATCGATCCACGATATATGTTCTACACATTCTTCAATTCTATACATTCATTTATAGTGGCTGTTAACCGGTGTCGTGTGTGTAAAGACAATGGACTGTCATGAGACTAGAAGATACAACACGAGCGTCAAGGTTTCACTGCAGGTGGTGAGGCACTTACATTATCCAAATCCAGAACCCATTTTCCCGGCTCTGATATAGCACTCAGCGGTGGTATTAATACAAAATGAAGAATGACAACAAGCAGTACTCCTCTGAATCTTGCCGACACCGATGACTCGGTCGTGACAGTCGCCATTGTTAAGGAAGCAGTTGACGTTACAACTTTGCGAGCTACACTTCCCTGTGCAAATCTACATCCTGTTCGACGTCACTTTGTGGGCGGGGACGCAAAATATGTAAGATTATAGGCTACAGTTATGCATAATCTTAAAACAGAAAAGGAACAAGAAAGAAAAAAAAAAACCTACAAAAGTAGTATAAAAGTAATAACATAAAAAACAATCAGAACAGGGGTACAATCAGGTATAAAATATTAAATTAATATTTTATATATGTATGTATGTATGTAAATAAAAGTAAACAAATACTTATATTAAAATACTTTAAAATATTCGTTGAAGCCAAAAAGCTAATCTTCTCATAAAAGAGAGAAGGGTCTTGAACAATTGTAAAATTCTTACACACCACAGTATAACTGAACGAGTACAATGCCCAAATAAATGCATGGTCTCAGCATACTTATTACAGAAAGTTCAGTGTATATATATATTTATTTCATTTTTTTTTTTTTTTGTGTAAATAATCATTTACTGAATAAAATCCGTGGATGTATTTGGTCATTGTAAACGTGAATGTTTCATGATTACAGTCAGACTAAAAGTAAATTCTCTAATTCCATACTATATTTTATTTGCATTAAAAATCAACCAACCAACCAACCAATTAATCAATCAATCAATCAATCACTCAACCAATCAATCAATCAACCAATCAATCAATCAATCAATCAATCAATCAATCAATCAATCAATCAATCAATCAATCAATAAATGCTTGATTTTTGTGCTTTTTAAATTTTTGGTTGAATTTGATCATTTATTATTGTCTATAATTATTTTATTAAAATTATATTAAAAAAAAAAAAAAAACATATTAAACCACCATTAGCCGTTTTGGTATTTGTATTGTTTGATTTTTGTGTTGGTATTCCAAACTGCAATTCTTTTCAGTGTTAATAAAAAAAAAAATGACAGTCAGTCAAACTATTGACTTAATGTAATGTTAAATTTAATTTAATGTTTAAAATTCAAGTAATATTAAAAAACAGTTAAAATTAATTTTACTCATAAATCAAAAAGTACTATTCTAAACACCAGCTAAAAGAAAATTATCTAGGCAATGCATTGCAGTTTTTTCTTTCATTTAAATTATTTAAATTATTTGTCACAAGTTACAAATGTAATACAAGAGTTGCGCACTAGGGAGCGCCTAATACACACCTATATAAAACAGGCATGTCAATTTAGCCTAGCCTACAAATTGACGTCTTGACGCAAAACCTCTGCAGTGTTGTCGTGAAACTTGACTGGCTGGTTTTAGGACCCAGAGTTTGACAAATCAGTGATCTGGGTGTGTAGAGCTGCTCTATCCATAAAGAACAGATCGCCTTTAGGAAACTGCTGCTTCTACTTTTATCTTTACCTCAGCAGCCGGTCTTTTTTTCCCTCTGTACCTTTCCTCTGGACCTATTCAGCGTCTTTGTTCCGGTAAGTTCTCATTTAAACGTAGTTTATTTTGAAAACATTGCCCATTCCTGATGTGCGTCAGGATTAAACCACAGCGGCCTGCTAAACTGTAACTTTAAATTAGATTTTACAGTATTTAAACCAAGACAACAGTTTTCATATAAACTCAAATAACTTAACTTAGGCCTGTAGCGTGCTGACAGTCATAATGCAGGAAATGGTTTGTTTATTCAGTGAAAAAACCATGGTAACCACAGGTAAATACCTTTATTTTTTTACTGTTTTTAACTACTAGGTAATGATAAAGGAGTTTTGTAGTGAGCTGACTGTCACAGCTATTGGTCTGTGTATATCTAGTGCAGTAAATTAACTACAAACATAAAAAATATTGCATAATCATGTGTCTAATCATTTTGTTTAGAGTTCTCAAGATGTTTTTGGCCAACAAACTTATTAAAGGGTTCATAGATGTTGTCAGGTAAGCCTGTACTCTCACTACTGCTTGTCCAAAGAAAAACAAATACATTTTCAACAATTCATCAGTGATGATATATATATATTTATTTCATTTTCTATGCTTAACAGCAACGTCGACCAGTTTATTCCCTCTGATCCTGTAAGTTTGCATATTCCTATATTTATTTGTTTATTTATTATTTTTCCTTGTGTTGAATGGTTGTGCAATGACATTAAGCACTTTGGTGTATTCAGGAAGTGAAATATAGTGGTCCATTGATTTCTTACCTAGAAAAAGTTTAATGCACTTTTCACTCACAGTACTTAACTTGTCTGCTCTTCTAGCCTCCTCCTAAAAGACCACTTGCATACGCAAACCCAAATGAAACCGATGAAGAAAGGCAGTTTCGCAGGGTGTTTCAACAACTTGCAGGGGATGTGAGTATATCTGCCATGGCCGCAGACCTTTTATCTGTTCTTTCCAATGTTGTTTTTAATTTCCATTTTATTGCAGCGTCTGATGCAGTTTAAACAGGCTGAGTTCAGTCAGGAGCCTAATTTACTTCAAACATTAATAAAAAAAAAATTTAAAAAAAGGAGCCTAATTTACATTTAGGAAGTTTCTATGTTCATCATTCTCTTGTTTTTGGGAGAGTAAATATTCTTTTCAATGATCCGGGTCATACTCTCCCGTACCTCTAATGATCCCATCACCTGCATACAAAGGTCTATCAAGGTATTTGAGTCTGACTACAGTTTTACAAATCAGATACTCCCAACACTTTCATCACATGTTCTGGTTTCAACCCAGAAACTTCCACAACTTCCACAGGCATTGCCTACATTCCATTGCTTCGCTCCACCCAGCAAGGCTTTCTCTCTGTTTTCAGAAAAGTCTATTGCCGTGTTACAGGCTTGTTTATGTTATTCAGAGTTACTGATCTTCAAACAGACAAAACGGGTGTGGTTATACCATGCAAAACTAGTCCAGGGGCAAGAAGTATGACTGGATCTTCCTCTTTTTCACATTCCTGCTATTGTGAAGTAGACTGTCCCGATGGGTTTGGTTTGTGTTGAGTCATAGAGGGGCGTGGATGCCTGCTTTACTGGAGTATTGGATTCATTAGATGCTGGAGTGCTCTTTAAAGTTAAAGAGAGCACTCTTTCCTTTTTATGCTAGTGGAAAATTACTGTCAAAACATGATTAGTATTAGAGGGATCGTGTAAGTGATTTTTCCTGTCACACAATGGTTTGCACCGTAATATAAAACAGTGGTTCTCAAGCTTTTTGACACAAAGGTCCAAACTGTACCATTATGATGACAACACAGTTTGTTTTCAAATTTTATTAATTGATATATTAAATTAAACAAATCAGTTTGTGATTCTATAATATTCCACATTTAGATATGGGGAAATGCATATTTTACATCTTGATATTTTTGTGTGTGCATTCAGCCTTTTGTTTATGTTTTAATTCATTTATTAAATTAATTTAATTACAATTATGAAAAAAACATTCAGTGTTTCTGGTATGTAGAATGAAACTTTGTATTGCTGTATCACTTCTCATGTTATTGTTTCCTTATGATAAATAGCTTTTGTTCATCATTTGTAAACATCTGATAAATTAATAAATGTATTTTATTTATTTATTTTTTTAAATCATCCCATCCCCTTACTCTCTGGTTTGAGAACTACTGTTATAAAGTACATATTTTATATGCATGTCCATGTCCTGTCTCAGTGTTTTAGACATTGCTAGTCTCTAAAAATTATTTTAAAAATTAGATTGCTTTAAACCTGAAAGACGAGCCATTCTGACTTTTTTCATTCATTTCCTCTTGTAATAGGACATGGAGGTGAGCCCTAATGAACTGATGAGCATCCTTAACAAGATTATTTCCAAACGTGAGTTTCTTCAACATATATTTATGACACAAATGAGTCATTAATGTAAAAGATGCTAATAAGATGATTCCTGGCTTTCACCTCTAGATGGTGATCTGAAGACAGATGGTTTCACTGTGGAGTCCTGCAGAAGCATGGTGGCAGTGATGGATGTATCCTTCAATATAATCATGTTAACGGAAAGAGGCTGAATATTACATTTTATTAATACTGTATGTTGGTTTTGCCTTAACTATCTGCTCTCAGAGTGACAGTACTGGAAAACTGGGATTTGAAGAATTCAAGTATCTTTGGAATAACATCAAGAGGTGGCAGGTACAAACATTGTTAATTTTATACTTTTTATACTGGGGGACTATTTTGTCTCAACTAACTATCATGAATATCAAGATTTTAATGAGTTTACAACCTGTTTTTGTTTAATCCAGGGCATTTACAAGAATTTTGATGCTGATCGCTCTGGTGTGATTGGGTCCGATGAGTTACCTGGAGCTTTTAAAGCAGCAGGTGAGTAGTGTTGTCAGTACTGAAATGGTTGTGCACGTGTGTGTGCGTGTGTTTGTGTGTGTGTTTTCAGTATTGTGGAAAAATACTAGTATATATACCAGTCATTATTTTCAGTCAGCCAATAAGATAGGAATAGAATATAGTTTGTTGGGTCTAATTCGTAATTTCCCATTCCTCCTTTAGGGTTCCCACTCAATGACCAGCTTTTCCAGTTGATCGTCAGGCGATATAGTGATGAAAAGGGCAACATGGACTTTGACAATTACATCGGTTGTCTTGTGCGCCTGGATGCTATGTGTCGTATGTTGACAGATTGTTTTGCCATCTTGCTTCTTTAATCACAGACTCATTATATTTTTAATTTCAGCATGAATTGCCTCGCTAATGTTTTTTTTTATTATTATTTATTTATTTTTTTCAGGTGCCTTCAAGACACTTGATAAAGACAACAATGGCACCATTAAAGTCGACATTCAAGAGGTACTGTATGTGAACTATAATTTAAGACCACAAAGAAACAATATCTCCTAAATTAGCTCCTATATAACTCTCTCTTTTGTTTTTTTTTTGTTCACAGTGGTTGCAGCTGACAATGTACTCCTGAATATAAAAGAATATCCTTCGCCATCTTGATTATATTCTTTTGTCAGTTCCTCTTTGTGGCCTGTCATTGTCAAATGTCTTTGTTTTAATAACTGACATAATTATTTGTTTCATTGTTCGCTATGACAGCATGATCATACTGTGCCTTTACACTAGGTGGCAGCTTTGTTGCAACACTTGTTTGCATCTGTAGAGGTTCAGTTTATGCCATATTTCCATATTTTATTCCATGCCATTGTGCCCTTTTCATTTATTCCATGGTTTTATCATTTACAAAGAGCATTCAACCAAAGTTTAAAAACCATGTTCAGAATAGAATAGTTTTAGAATACATAATAGCTATTAAGTACATTCCAGAGCCATATTATTTAATCACTGAGAATGAGTCAGCTGTCGGTTTTGCGGAGTTATTGTGCTGATGCTCAAATAAACGTTATTTGTTTTGGACATACAAAGCAGATCTCCTCTCATTACATGTGCAAACACCGGTTGCTCTGAGCAACACAAGTCACCCGCATCAGCTGATGCAGAAAATGACTGGCACTCACAACAGCCAATTAAAATCCCCAGCGCAAGATAATGAATATAACAATAACCAATCGGCTTCACGAAGAGGCGTGGCCTCCGAGTTACCTGTGATGAAGACAACTGCTTGCTCGCGCGGAGTAGATGAAGTGAAATCAGATCGATGAGCAAACACAGGTGTTGAGCGCGAAACTGCTTTTGAACAAAACGGCTTTGTCTTTGCGCCATCCTCAGGGAAAGTAAGCGTGTACCTGCTGTCATTCAGTAAGTTGTTTATAATTTTTATGAATATCTCGTTGAAAAATAAACTTTAGGTCATTTTTGTAACCTAACTTACTGAAAAGTAGGCTATATCAGAGAATATGGCGTCTGTTAATGCTGGGCTTTAATGTTGCGTTGGGATGCAATTTGTTTTCAGGTTATTTTTTCATCACTTCTGTAGTTTATTCTGATATGATTGCAGAAATGTTTTGAGAGATTTTTATTCATGTAATATAGATGCGAAGGCAAATAATAACATAGGTTACTCATCAGAGAGTTTCCAAAAAACCCATATGTAATATACAGCTTTATAACTTAAAATGAAATTTATTATATAAATACATAATGTATATGACATTATAGTATAAGAAGATGTAAATCAAATGTTTTGTTTCGTGAGATTATTATTATTATTCAGTGTTATTACAGCTCGTGAGGTCAAAACTTGCTTTTAAAAGGTTGGATTTACAAGCAAATTTATTTTCTGCTTTGATTTAGTCTGTCCGTTGTGTTTGGACAGCGGGCTCTCATCAATGAACAAATGAAATCTTCTCATTAAGTCCATGTCCACCTGTGGTTTAAAACCCACAGGCAAACCAGTCCAATAAATTATACAGCAAGGCGCTATGCCCCAGGAAATGCACTAAGATGAATAAATCTTTCCCTTTTCGAGGGACTCGTTTGAAATGTTCAGGTATTAAATGTTGATGATCAGTCAAGATTTGTTCTGCCTTCTTGGTATAATGCAGATCAAATCAAATAACATTAAATGGCTTGTAGACTAATCAATATTAAAAAAACATGAAAATAAAAATTTAAAGTTAATAAAGCCCATCATAACTTGGTGCATAATAAATTCCACTCAATTTAGGCTAATGCTTCTAACTCCAATCTAATCAAAAGGTCTTCACTGACAATTTGTGTACATTAACCATTTCAGTGGTTTACCCAAAGTTCCTGGGTTTAATGCCATTTGTTTCTTACCTGATTGAAACAAACTGTTTCAGAAACTGTTACTGCATTTCATAGTAATTTGCAGTCTAAAAAATAATAATGAACCTATGAACTTTTACATTTGTTTTAATGGTGATATTGACATAACCCCTCTAGTCCTGAACCACAAGCAGTACTCTAATTAGTGATCTGGTAAAGGTGAGAGCCCACCAATTCTTGTTATTATATAGGGGTCAATATCACCATAGAGTGCCTTTCAACCCTCACAATACTCAAACATTTTGGTTTTAATTTCTCTTTCGCTTTATGTCATGTCATATAAACAGTAGACACTCAAGTACTATAGAAACATTTTAGCTGAGCTCCCACACATTTTTTTTAGATAATTATGGGTCATTATTCAAAGCATAAACCATAAGATATGTCCACCCTGTCGTGGACATATACATTACTGTTAAATACGTTTTCATTGCCAAATTAAGATGCAAATTATATTTTCTGAAAGGTATGATGTCCCTTTTCTAAACAGTGTTGTTTGTTTGCTTTCAAATTATAAATGCATAAAAGATTACAATCAAATTGAGTGGCCTTAACTACTATGTACTTACATTTTAAATTAATAATTTGGTACAATGCACTTATTGTGTACATACATGTTTTTACATTGTACTTATATTTTTAAAAATACCTATATGTAATTACATCTGTAATTAATTTCTGTAATTACATTTATAATTACACTGTTGACCCATCCCTTACACCTTAACCCACCCTTAAACCGACCCATACCACCAAACCTGTCCCTAACCTCACCTGTATCCCACCTCAATAGCAGCAATAGTGTTTTGCAATACAGTATGAACACAATACGTACATTGTACTTATTTTTTGATGTAAGTACATAGTAGTTAAGGCCACCTAATATAAAGTGTGACCCTTAATATAATTAAAACTAATTAAAATAACAAGGTTTGTGTGGAGTGGCATTTAGGGTGATTTTATGTACTGCTGATATAAATTTAAAATCAAAAGACTATAAATACATTTAGAATGTACTACTTAAAACTACCCACATAGGCAGAATATCAGTTTCCTTGAAAAAAGGTATGGGTCTGGTATTGTGGTGTGTCTTAGTTGTTCAGAGTGGAATATGATGACCTTAAAAACATAAACATCATACAACTTTTTAAAATCAATATGGAATTAAAGGGAAAGTGATTGTGTTGATGTGGAACAATTGTACTTTTAAAGGAATAGTTCACCCAAAATTTTAAAATTGCTGAAAATTTACTTACCTTCAGGCCATCCAAGATGTAGCCTAGATGAGTTTGCTTCTTCACCAATGCATTCTCTGCAGTGAATGGGTGCCGTCAGAATGAGAGCCCAAATGGCTGATAAAAACATCACAATAATCCACAAGTAATCCATAAATCTCCACTCCTTCAATTAACATCTTGTGAAGTAAAAATCTGCACATTTATAAGAAACTACACTGTAACAAAAAAGTTGAGCCAACTTAAAATTTTTAGGCAACCAGCTTCAGCAGTTTTTTGAGTTTTCTCAACTTGTCGTTTTAAGTTTATACAACAAAAATTTGAGAATCTCCCACAAAAATAAGTTGAGCAAACTCAAAAATCTGCTGAAGCTGGTTTTTACAGTGTAGTTCATCGTTAAAGTTCAATTTAACTTTAAACCATTGCTTCTGGCCAAAATACCAGTCCATAATCCGTAATAATGAATTCTTCGAGTGAAAAAGTCCATCCTCTCTTTCCCTTTCACATCAAAATCCACCAACAAATAAGAACGTTTAGAACTGGTTTGGACCATTTTCTGTGTTTTTTTATTTTTTATTTTTTTATTTTTTCAATGGAGAAAGCAATATTATGGATAGAGGACTCGTATTTTAGTCGAAAGCAAGGGTTTGAAATTTAAAAGATCTTGACGGATTTTTCTTAGGAACATGCAGCTTTTCACTTTACAAGATGTTAACTGATGGCCCAGAGATTTTATGAGCTTTTGTTCTGACGGCACCCATTCACTGCAGAGGATCCACTGGTGAGCAAGTGATGTAATGCTGAACTTCTCCAAATCTGTTCCGATGAACAAACTCACTCATCTACATCTCAGATGATCTGAAACATTTCAGCAAATTCAAATTTTTGAGTGAAATGTTCCTCTAATTCAAAATATATTAATATCATTTCCATTATACATCATGTTCGTAATTCAGATTATTTGCCTTTTCTCATGTATCATAAAGATGCCTCAAAGGATGCAGAATAATTAACTAGTCTCATTGCTTTGTTTCAAATGCCTGCTGCTGTTTTTCTTTAGTCACGAAATAAAGGTGCAAGACATTGTGACAACTTAAACACACCCTCTAAACACTGTAAGCTCAAGGACGTGTTAAGGTTTGTGGAGATATATAATTTTCCAGCCTATGTTCAGGATGCATGTTGATTCTGAGATGCACCTAGCAATTAATAAATGATGGTTTTGGTCTTGCACGAGGGGGTCTGATTTTATGCAACACATCAGCTGTGCCGTTTCTCCTCCGTTGTACCAGACCAATTATTGCTGTCAATCTGAGGCATGCTGAGCTTATAAAGCCTTTGCTCTAAGAATAACCGCGTCCCTCGACCTGTCCTCCCCCCTGCTGCAGTTCTCAGCTAGGATGGCTGCCGACTCCACCATGAGATCTGAAGTAGAGGAGCTGCAGAAGAGGGCCAATCAGGTGACAGATGAGGTAATGCCGCTAACAATCACCAAAGTAGCAAAGTTCAACATTGATTTGCATTGATTTGCGTGGGTCTTCAGCCGATGGTGTTTTTCTATCCTGTTTTGATGAGACTGCTAATCAACAGGCCTACAGTGATGACATCAAACATTTTCCATTCTCAGTTATTCCCATGGTACATATAGCAACCAGGATGATGATGCTAAACACATTATGTATGCACCTGTAGTATTATTATGATTCCCACTGTGACGAAGTCAAGTAAATAGTAAATGAAGCCATTATTCATTGCCAGATTTTCCACTGGGTGTTATGTAATGGATAATGTACAGTCCATCGGTCTTTATCGCAAAATAAACCCCGGCAGGGTGATCTGCACCCTGACGCAGAGCGCTTATTACACAGCTACTCACCAAGTAAAGAAATATCCGCACATGAAAGAATGGTTTGATGTTTTGTAATTCTACCTGTGGGGCTATATTGTTGTTTTCTGCTAATTAAAAAAAAAATCAATACAGTATACAAAACAAACGGCCTAGAAACAATATTACAGTGATATTAAAATACTGAGGTCCTCTGTGGTAATTTTCACTTTAATCAATAGCTATGTTTTATACTGAGTTTTAAATGTATTCTTTTGTCACTGTTGTGTTTTGAATTTTTGCCTCCGACAGTCCCTTGAGATCACTAGAAACATGAAGCTTCTGTTGGAGGAGGTGAGTGATCATTATTCATAACAGCATGTATAATATGTTTAATAATTGCAATTATCTTGTCCTGTGTTGTTGAACAGTTGTTAGTGATGTCAATAAGTGTGTATCTCATGGGACAGACTGAGCCTGAGCCCACAATGAAAACCTGGGATCTAATTTAAACCAGGAAATAAACCAAAAAAAACCCCAAAAAGATTCTAGTTAGCTAAAACTAGAACCATAAAACAACCATTTTTGTTACTTAAAATAAAATACAAACTTATTTTAGCTAGTTACCAAGGCAGCATTTCTTGTTTTTTATTCACAAAAATAACTAAACCTAAAACCGAATTATGAATTAAATAAACATGTAGACATATTTACAAAACCCAAAAACTAATATAAATTACAAAAAATTGTTAAAACTGTAACTAAAATTAAAACAAAAGCAGAAAATATTAAAATATGAATTCAAAACAGTAACTATTATAGAATCTTAATCAAAGAGAAGAAATTAGAAAAATATTATGATTCTGCGATATTTCAAATTGTTGTGCTGATAATATAATTTTGATCTGTGTTTAGGACAAATGCTAAATTCATTAGTTGTCTCAAAGTTTTGTACCCCGATGTTCAAACAATCAAAAAAAAAACAAAAAAAAAAACTTTTAATTCCTCCATAAAACATAATGTAAAATAAATGTGATCATGTGATTTTATTATTTATTGTTGAGCAGCCCTTCTCTTAAATTGGCCTCAGGACACAAACTTTCATTTCATGTTTGTTTTTGTTTTTTTTCTTTCATTCAGCTGCAAGAAAATTCATAAATTGTCTATTTTAATGTGCACTCATACTGAATTATTTTTAATTCTTCAACAGAGTAAAGATTCAGGGATCAGGACACTTGTAATGCTGGACGAGCAGGGAGGTAATGAATTATCGTCATACACTGTATAAATAGAGAGAAAACGTACAGCAGCTAAACAATCAACTAATTACTTTAAAATGCATGATTAGTTGTTCATTTATCCTGTTGCATCTGTATGACAGGTAGCTATTATCTTTATGCTAATGATACAGAATATGCACAAGATGTGGGAGTACAGACCGTGTGTTCTTCATCTTTTATTTACTTGTCCTTTCAGTACGACATATAAATACAGCCATATATGATTCTGTACATATGGAAATATGTACCCTTTGTGTGTTTTTGTGTGCATGCTTGCATATTTCCCCTTTCATTTCCCCTTCCCCTGCCTCCCATGCCTTTCCCCATCTCCCTTGCATGGGCAGAACAACTGGACCGCATAGAAGAGGGCCTGGATCAGATCAACAAGGACATGAAGGAGGCTGAGAAAAATCTCACTGACATGGCCAGGTGTTGCGGTCTGTGCATCTGGCCATGTACAAAGTAGGTCTCCTCCCAGACACCTGAGCCATGGCTGCTTGGCGGTCATGATGTCACCTCTCTGCCCATGCCTCTGTCCCACTGATAACCTGTCCTGCTGTGATGTTGCTACATGTTAGTCTTTTTTAGCTGTTTTGTGAGCAGAGGTTCATGCAGGACTCCATGTAAACATTTGAAATGAAGATAAATGTTATGCAACTTGTGCTCACACAACAAATGCAGTGTTTGAAAGATATTAATAACATTTTTTAGTTCATATCTGTCCATTTCGCTTGTCATTTGGAGCTAGAGCTACCATTGATGTTTAGTCGCTTATGGGCGTGTGGCGCTTCTTGTGCTTTCTTTTTTTTTCTTTTTTTTTTATCTCGTCTCCATACTTTAACCTCTGAAACTCCGTACTCTGTGATCCCACCTTCCGTCATCCAGAGCAGCTTGAGCGGATTGAGGAAGGGCTGGACCACATCAACCAGGACATGAGGGAAGCTGAGAAAAACCTAACAGATCTTGGCAAATGCTGCGGTCTGTGCTCCTGTGATAAGTATGTGATGTTTGGAGGGGCTTGGCTTCTAGTTGCTTGCATGAAAACTCATTTTGTGCCAGTTATTGCTTGTGTGAACTCAAGAAATCACAGGAAAATGGTTGGATGTATTGTCTTTTTGCTATATATATATATATATATTAGTTTGGAATAATTAAGATTCAACATATTAGAATGATTTCCGAAGGATCATGTGACACTGAAGACTGGAGTAATGGATGCGGAAAATTCAGCTTTTTGATATATTTAAAAATATATCAAAATAGAAAACAGTTATTTTAAATTGTAATAACCTTTCACAATATGATTGTTTTACTGTATTTTTGATCAAATAAAGGCAGTCTTGGTGAGCTTAAGAGACTTCTTTCAAAATTATTTAAAAAAATCTTAATTATTCCAAAACTGACTGGTAGCATATATATATATATATATATATATAAGAAGTGTTTTGAAAGGAACAATACCTTCTAAAATTTTAAATGTCAAAATTATGCTGCACCCTCACTGGTTTTTAACATCAAAATAATGTAACTCATGACTTAAATTACATAACTATTGTCAGACAAACTCCAACCAAATAATATGTACTGTGATTTTTGTGTGGTCCATTCAAAACAGATGCAACACCAACTACCTGTGTCTTCAGAGTCAGCGTTGAATACCCCTCAAACAATTTAGGCAGTTACAGCCTAAATGTCACAGTTTTAGTATTAACAACTGGTATGACTAATCTTGTCAACTTTGTCTTTATCATATGGCTTCTCTCAGACTAAAGGACTTTGAAGCAAGTGGGGCATATAAGAAGGTTTGGGGTAATAATCAAGATGGGGTGGTGTCTAGCCAGCCCTCTTCCAGAGTCGTGGATGAGAGGGAGAAGATGACCATGAGCGGTGGATATATTAGAAGGTGCCAGAACTTTTGGCTTCTCGTCCATAAATTCTCTACCATTTCAGACTAGTCACTCAGATTGAAAATAAATAAAGAAAAATACCTTTAGCAAGTATGCATTTATTGACCATGTGACAGTAAATACATTTATTATGTTGCAAACTAATAGATCAAATAAAGGCTGTTCTTTTGAACCTTACATTCATCACAGAATATATCAGTTTCCATTTGTTTTTGAACATATAGAATGAAGGTTCTAAGGTTCTATATGACCCTGAATTCTGCTAATGGCTCCTAAGAATTCAGCTTTGCTATCACAGGAATTAATTACATAAATAATAATAAAATAGAAAAAGTTGTTTTAATTTGTGATATTTCACAACATGACTGTATTTTTGTTCAAATAGTTGCAGCCTTGGTGAGCAAAAGAAAGTTCTTTCAAAGCATTTAGAAAATCTTAGCGTCACCAAACTTTTGAACAGTGTATTAACAATCGTTTCTCTTTGATAGAGTGACAAACGATGCAAGGGAGGATGAAATGGAGGAAAACTTGACACAGGTCGGCAGTATCCTTGGCAACCTCAGAAGCATGGCACTTGACATGGGCAATGAAATCGACACTCAGAACGTCCAGGTTGATCGCATTCAGAGCAAGGTCAGTGTTTGGAAGGGGTTCAGAAACATCTGTTCTACAAAGAGCAGCTGAACCTTTTAATATTAACCATTCTTTTATTGTTGTTTTTTTTGCAGGCCATGGTCAATGAATCCCGCATCAGTGAGGCCAATCAGAGGGCCACAAAGCTAATATCAAGATAAAATATGGGATTTTCCTTTGTGAAACGTTTACAGTCTTCTGTAGGAAAATGTGTGCACATATTGATACAAATTAAGTGGTTTATCTTTTAAATGACTATTTACAGAACTTGGATTATTGCCTACTGACATGACAGTACGTTATTAATATTATGTTCCAACAACAGCTCTTCAACAAAAATTGAATGAATGTTAATATGCTATCTCTAGTCTGTGCTATAATTGTAATTTAAGCATGTTTTGTACAGGCTATAACAAAACATATTTTAGACTGCTATCTTCGTTTTTTAAGCCTGCAGAACACTTTTCGTGGCTTATAACAGCTCACTATTCAGACAAACCAGTGTCTTAAAGTTGTATTGGTAAATGTAATTTCTTTGTCTACTTTGAGTAGCTATTTTTTTTTAAAATAAAAATAAATCAAGTTTAAAAGTTCAAGGGTTTGTTTTCATGATGGACAAATTATTATTATTTTCTGTTAGGCCTATACCACTTGCAGGTTCTTCAAATAATCTTTATTTTATTTCAAATCTATGACTTTTTTTCTGTGGAGCTGGCAACCTAGTCACCATTCACTTTGATTCAGTCTTTTTTAATATATACAATAAAACTGAAGGTTACTCAGTGTGGGGCATTCTCCTAACTAAAACAAGGTCAGCCAACTGTGAGTTGAAAAAGCATGAAGATGAATAAATTACTGTTTTAATTTTGAGGTGAACTGTCCCTTTAAGCCCTGAGACAAATCTTAACGTAGGTTATTTTTTTATTTTTTGCAGACTCATGCACGCATATTTGAGGAACTCACTACACCCACCTAGCGGGTGCCACAGACAATTACAATGCCACTCCCCACGTCTGAGACAGAGAACCTCAAAATGGTGGCGTTTTGTTGCATGGCCACATCATTACAAAACTGTAAATGATGGTGAACATTCAACGGATACTCAAACATTCAACTTCATTTTGCTGCCGCCCAAACCTCTGCTTTAAATATTCACATGCTACTCAAGAAGATAAAATTGAACTGAATAAGACCTGGGGTCCACAGAACAAGAGATGCAACACAATCCAATGTTTCTACTTCAGTGTAAAGGCCTAAATTAATTCCAGCATTTGTTAACCTACTATGAGGAATATCCCCTTGTGTTTGTGTCGTTAACGGTTTTATTTTAACCATTTTATAATGTTAGTTGCTTACAAATTCTCTTGGTAAACATAATGTATAAAGTATAGCACAAATCTTTGAAGTATAGCAACTGTTTAAATACAGTTTTTATAAATTACACACAGGGCGCAGATCTTTTGATCGAATTATTTCCATGACGTGAACAGGAAATCATGTATCTTTTAAATAATATAAATTTTAACAGAGATTGCACTCTAAAATAGTAATATTTAGCTTATAACACATCTATCCGAATATTTTACAGCTGAGTACAACCAGAAAAAATATACGCATTTTTTAAATGTCCATGTCTTTTAAATTTTTATAAATTTCAGATCAGGAAATCACTTTAAAAAAAATTTTTTTTTTTAAATTATTATTATTATAATTATTGGGACTATAGCTTTAAAAGTTTCCAAACACCACAAAATAGCCATTTAGACTGGGAAAAAAACGCGTACAAAATCCACAAATATTTTACGCGATATATTTAACTTGTGTGTGTGAATAAAAGGCGGCTGAAATGTACTTTTATTTAATTGCAAGTTGAACATTTCCATGCTTATACTGGGCCACAGGGCTTGCATGTATCGTTAGAACTGCCTCCACACAGGCATAGGGAAGGATTACTATAGAATGTTGGCGAACTATCGTTGTGGAGGGGGAAAAACACGTAGAGCTGAGTCTGCGCGACGCAGGGGATCACTGCCTACGAAGTTTATCGGGCAAGACTACGCCGACAAATCCTAGGACACATTCGGCCGCACTGTAGGTAATTACCACTCAATCTATCACTAATATCAATAGCAATAAAGTTTATCGCCGTTCCGATGTACGCAGTTTCTATTTGACTCCAAATTCGTTCGTAAATGCGTCTACGAAATACGTGCGTAGTCCATTATTCTACGGCAGGCTAACGACAAACAAAATAGAAATCTGTTTGCGTTTCCTGGTGGAATATTCGCTTATTACGAGATCTGAATCTATTTTTACGCGTTCGATTGAATACTGTGCGCGAGATTCTTGAGAAATGGCAGATTGGAACGCTCGAGATGTAAGTCCGTGATGGCGTTCGCTCGATTCTCTATGTTCCTATTGCTCTCTGACGATTAGGCAGGAAAACAACAAAGAAGCAGGAAGCATATGGGCACACCGGCGAGGCGGTGTGAGATCACGCCGCAATTAGTTGTAACAGTTAATTTAAAGTAAAAGGATCCTAGAAAAATATGATTCTGTGCTTTGCCCAAATAATCTCTGTCTGTGCCTGTTCTGTCCTTTTAAAGCGCAGAACAGAGGTAACATTCATCACATGACCATAATAAATCAGAGGGACAGTAAGTTTATTGTACAACACAATATATATATATATATATATATATATATATATATATATATATATATATATATATATATATATATATAAAACATGTATACAATGCTAATTTTATATATGTATAATATACATGTATAATTAAAAGAAAATATTAAAATATATAGATTATTTAAATAAAATGAATATTTTAACTCCACATTAAGAAGCTAAATATTAAGATGTTTTGTCGGTGTGTGAGGAAGTAAGAACAGGTTAGTTGTATTGAATTAGTACGTCACATTCGTTTTCTTCTTTGCTAGGTAGGTTGTAGAGAATGGATTGGTTAAATGATGCTGAAAGCTTCTGGATAAATTTCAATTTTGATTTTATTATTTCAGCCCTATAATTCATCAAGCCTTCTGATGGATGAAGTCTAGAAGCCCTGTTTGATTTGGTTGTGATTAGTTTTGAAGAGTGGAGGAAGAAGGATGTCGGAATTCATGCCATACCCTTACAGAGGGCCAGGAGGTGCTTTGATGCGCTTCAAGAAAAGAAAGTCACGTTTCACATTCCAGGAGGTTGAACTGCTGCTCAGTGAGGTGCAGAAAAAGCGCCATATTCTAGTTGGTAAGTCAAATCTTTTTATTTTCATATCACAAAATTTGATACTATCTGAAGGCGCTCTGAAAGTATGTAAATTATGCTTTGCATATGTGAGGGATAATAGTTAAATGAACTTATGATTTTAACAGGAAAGTTCAACCGAGGCATTTCGAAGGATCTGAAAAACCGCACTTGGGCGGATGTGACGGCACGTATCAATGAGGTCAGTGAGTGTCATCGAGAAATTATTGAAGTCATTAAGAAATGGGCAGACCTCAAATGCGACACCAAGCGGAGGGTGGCCGCCATGAGGGCATCGGGAGCCACGGCCGCCCAAATCGCACAAGAGCTGTCGCCTATAGAAACTATGGTGCACCAGATCCTTCAGATGTCTAACCCTAACAAAAATGTGAGCAGTTTGGCAAATGATGACCAAATGGATGACGAAGACGAGGACATTCCAGGTCTCTCTGAGATACCGCACAGCTTCTCACACATTGCAAATGGCAGGCCTCATTCGTTTGGTTTGCCAATGCCACCTCCCTTTCACACTAGTATCCCAGGCAAAAGTGATACAGATCTTCCTGCACACATGATGTTCAGCAGTGAGTTCCATTTTTATTTAATGTTTAAATTAGTTAGGTGATTCATTACTGAGTGTTTGAATGTTCAAAATGTAATAAATGTGTTACTTTTATTGTATTGATAGATTCATCAGTGCCTCAAATAGATGTCCAGACTGAAACATCAGAAAAGGAAGGTAAGAAATAATGCAGAGATTTTTTTTTTTTTTTAATGGGTCAATGGCATTTTTTTTTTTTTTTTTTCATCTCAATCAATTTATATCAACTTGTTAAAAAATATAGTCACTTTATACATTAGGTGACATAAATACACCTTATGATGAGCATGTTTTTAATGAATTCTGAATGAAAATGTAATTTTGTCAGGGTGGTGATACTATAATCTTTATTTTGTGTTAGGCATAAAAGATTTGCATTATATATCTGATTAACTTAATTATTTTTCATTAACTTTTTTTTATTAATATTTGGAAATATTGTATTTGGGACAATAGATGATTATTCGATTATTGCTTTTTACATTTATAAAAAATTTAATATTTGAAAAACTCCTTAACTTAATTATTTCATAAATATATTTGAAAAGAAAAAAACAACTTTTACCTCAAAGTATGTAGATGTATACCTTGATATATATATATATTACACAAAGTGACATTTTTAGTTTTAGAAAATTTAATCTTACTGAAAATCTTATTGTGTCCATCATTATAGACTCTCTTATTGTTAACTGACCATAATGTTTTATGTATCCATTTTATATAATAAACAACTCTAAGTTCTCTTTCAAATATGATGTTAATGTCTAAAATTAACATGTTTCTTATCCTTCCAGGCAGTAACATGCAGTTTATTGAACCAAGAAGCCAGCCAAACCAGAATCCTATTGGTATTCCTGGATTCCTCAGCCATCCTATTGCTGAGAAGAGCCATGTTCGAGAAAAACCTAATCACAACACAACATTTAACGGCCCCTCATCTGCCAGTATCCCAACATTTATAGCACCTTCTGCAGTGGCCGCCCCATCATCACGTTCCGCTCCTGCTCCTGCTCCCGCTCGGCTCCCTCCCCAACCTGCTCCTGTGGAGCCTCGCAGTCTGCAGGAACGTTTATCCCAGAGTGCCTCGCTCAGCCTGCAGGAACAGCAGGCCACCACACTGCTGATAGGGTCGTTGTCTCGCTCACTGGAGTCGCTCGCGGAGTCGGTGCAGAGATTGGTCCACACCCAGCAGCAGTTTTCACGCGACACCTTACAACTGCAGCGTGACACACTCCACGTCCTGCGTGACTTCTCCTCCAATGCCTTGACTCTTCTGCAGGACAAGGTCAATGGACATCCGTAGCTCTATCAACAGCTACATTTGGGAGCAAGTTACACAAACAGTGAATGCTGATAGCAAAGAAAATACAATAAGCTTGAGGATATAGTGACACTAGAGTATATGGCAATCTTTGAAAATGTTTTAAGAGTTACAGAGCTGACAGGACTAAAAGATTTCCCTATTTATAACATAATAACCAAAATAAGAAGCATTAGAATCTAAAACAGGTTCTTTGTAGAGTTCCTTGTATGTACCGACTGAATATTTTCAGTAGATGGCTGGGTCTCATAGACTGTTGGACCAATTGCGTGCTGTTTTAGAGGTAATTTAAATGGGCAAAAAATTATTTAATAATTAACTGGTAATTTAATATAATTATATTTGTGGTGCTTTTTAACATATTGCAAAGTGGCCATTAAATTGGCTGGTTTTAATTTATGTAATCTGATTATTATTTGATTTTTCTTTATTTAGCTTTGTTATTCTGATGGTTCTCCTTGTTTAACTTTTAAATCCGTTTCTGGCTGAAGCGTTGTTTATCAGACCTGCTGTAAATGTTAATGTTCTTTTAGCCAGGTGCATTATCTATTTTAAGTTGTTTCTCTTAACTTGAATTTCCAAAGACTCATTATTGTGTTTTATTTTTCCTCCAGATGTGATTTTAAATTCTGATTGAAGGCACATTATCTTAGCTGTAGCTCCTATGGACCTGTGTTTGATCTCCCAGAAATGAAGTCAGCGCACTGTTAAAAAAAATGTCTCCTGCTTTAAAACCCAATGTAAAGGATGGAAATAAAACATATAATTTGAAATATTATTTGAAATAATACTGATTTTTATTTGAACTGTTTTTCTTCCTTCAGATTAAAGGAATAATCTACCCAGAAATGATAATTAGCTGACTATTTTCTCAACCTCAGGCCATCCCAGTTTCCATCCATATTTCTTCATTGGAACAGACCTTGAGAAATTTAGCATTATATCACTTGCTCACCAGTGGATCCTCTGCAGTGAATGGGTGCCGTCAGAATGAGAGCCCAAATAGTTGATAAAACATCACAATAATCCACGCGACTCCAGTCCATCAATTAATTTCCTGTGAACTAATCTTTTAAGTGTGACAGAAAATCAGGATAAAGGGTTATGGCTACCATATTTAATTTTATGTCTGTTCTATAGCGCAGCAATCAACATTTATACAACTGTTATACAACATAGGCTAGTTAATGCCGCAACAGTGTGACGGTTAAACAGTGCATGACAAATTTTTATTTTATGGGACTCATGAAAGTTTTTGAAGAGACAAAGATTTATATAATCTACTTTATATAATGTTTTGTCAACAGATGAGAAAAAAAGAGTTTAAGTTGCTTATGAGATTATGACAACGTTTATTCTTGAATTTGCGCTCTCAACACTGATCTCTCGCAAGAGGAATACAAAAATATCCACTAGATGTCTCTCTTGCACTTTTGTTTCCAAGTGCAGAACAGGTTGTTCAAAAAACTACAATTTTTACAAACCTCCTCACAATTATATTAGATTAAGTCTTGAAAAATGAAATTCTAATAATAAATTGTAGTAAAATTCTACTCAATTACAAATGAACAAATAGAGCAATAAAATACATTTTAAAATGTAGTAAAACATATCAATTGAGTAATATTTATTAAAAAATATTATATTAAGATGATAAGAAAAGGCAATCCTGACTGAAACTATGCCATCTTGTAGTCTCCCCCAATAAATGGCCATGTTTCTTCTTATTTTCACAATCCTCTTCATCTGGTAGATGGTCTGCGGGATCCTTAGGGTATTGCAAACAAAGATATGAAGATGTTTGCATAGAGAGACATAGTTTAAAGTCTAGAATATATTATGCACTAAATAATTTCATGCACCTCATACAAATAGTTGCGTTATCTTTATTTTTTTTGCTGTGGTCAGAGGTTTGTCTGGATTTAACATGCAGTAAGGTTTAAACAACAGATTTATGAAAGAGCCAAATAACTGCCTCATAAAATGGGTACATAAAGTACCTTTACTCAAGATGTTTAAAACATTTTGCATTATTTTTCTTTCACTTGGCCTATTATGAAACTTTTAAAGATCCATTATTTTCAAATTAAAATCATACAGTGATTATAAGAAGCATTGTAAACATGTTTTTAGTTAGTTTCAGTATATTTCAATATATTTATTCCACAACAAAATATTTAATATTTTTTATTTGCGATGACTGGCGATTTTGCAGTTTCCAGCAACCCTGTAAAGGTAATTCATAGACATATTATAATTCATCAGTTGCACTGCAAAGTTATATTGGTGATACATTATAATATATTATTTTCATACTTACATATTTAGCTTTGATTTCACCAGCCATCATGCCACGTTGAGATGCTTGTGTAATTCACATTTTATCTTTAAAAATAAATATATAAACACATAATTAACAGTATATATTATATAGTACATCAGTTACAGTACTGATGAAAGGTTTGGGCTCAATTTTCCAATGTTTTTTTTTTTTTATGGAACATTGCTTTTTCATTATTACAAAAAGTTCCTATTTCAAATAAATCCTGTTCTTTTGAACTTTCTATACATCAAAGAAACCAGAAAAATTATGTATCACAGTTTGCACAGAATTAATATTAAATTGATCAAAATTTGAATATGATAATACAGAAAACATGTATTCTAAATTACTGTTTTAAATGTACTGTTTTACTGTCTTTTTGAAGTTTTGAACAATAGTGTATTTATTTTGGTATAATAAATTTACCAAGTTAATGATATTTCTTAAATCAACAACAAAATTATTGTTCAGATTCAACCTGAGGCTGCACAAGTTTAAAATATTATTATGTACAGAACAGTGAGTTATACCTCATGCCATTCCAGCGTCTTTACAGGAAGAGCCAGATGACAGAGCGGACAGGTGCTTATCTTATCCAGGTCCATGTCCATGTTTCTGTCTCTCTTCACCTTTTGCAATGATGAGAAGGAGAAATCTGCAGCGTCTGGAGTGCTGTCATTTCCAGGATTGGTGTTTTCATCCTCATCCTCAGTGTCATCATCCTCATCGTCAGCATACTTTAAGAACTGTTTGCAAAGCAGCTGGTAAATAAGAATAACAGAAAGATTTGAGGTGTTAAAACTAGATTTTCATAATTACATATTATAACTACACATTCTTGTTTATTGACACATTTTACCTTGTGTTCCTTCAGCTTGTCTGAGGGAATGTATTTCAGACAATTCTGACACTGCAACATAGTCTGCTCTGAAGATAACAGATATACCAAATCAGTATTTTACAATCCCAATTTGTCTGAATACCTTAAAATATGCAGAACTTGGCTATACTAAGGCCTATAACATATCTATAATGTTTCAAACTGATCACGTCATTGACTAACCATCTGTGTCATAAGTATCATCCTCAGGGACAAGGCCCTTTGATGTTGTGGGGGTGGTAGTAGAGCAGATCTGAGCGTGATCAAGCTGGTCCATCAGCTTAACGTACCGGCCACAGTCAGAGCAGCGCTCCGTGCGACTCCCACAGGACACTATGTGCTCTTTTAGATTGCTCAGAGGAAGCTCAAGCTGACAAAACTCACAGATCTGAGGCCTCTTGGTGCACTCATCTTTCTGTAAACAAGGAGAGACAGAAACAACAAAGGAATAAGTGTGAAAACACTCTGAGAGAGCAGCCTCAGACATGAAATTTTCACGGTGTGAGATTGAATATTCACCTCATGATCCAACAGATGCCTTCGCTCAATCTTTTTCTTGCACATATTACATTTTACCTGTGAAACATAATGAAAAATAAGACCACCGACATGGTTTCTCAGAGGGGGAGATTACAGTCATGAGTAATAAGCACGTCAAGTGGAAAACGTTTAGCTGGAAAATTCATCCCAAATAATCTTTTGTGTCATACAGGGCCAAGGGCCAGTAAAACGCAGCAAAGTGTTAACCAGTGTTGAGTGGTGTGGTCGTGACCTCTGTGTGCTGTTCAGTTTTATGCTGCTCCAGTTGATCTCGAGGCACAGTTTCATCGCAGTCAGGGCATATACACAGAAACCTCTTACAGTGTGGTTCGTGCAGCTCATAATTTGCCTTCGCCACCTCTTTTTTGCTGCATGAAAACATTGGAGAGACTCTTTACAGAGACTGGAGAATGGAAAAGGTGTTATGACACTACAGTGCTATGGCACTTAAAGGAACAGTTTACCCAAAAATGTAAATTCTGCCATTATATACACACACAAACATGCTGTTCCAAGCCTGTATGATTTTCTGTCTTTCTGTGGAACACAAAATATTTTTGGAAAATATCCTGGTCACTCCATATAATGAATGTGAGGGACTGGGGATGTAAAAAAAAAAAAAAAAAAGGATTTTATTCTAAACCGAAGCAGCAATTGTTTAATTCGTAAATGAATCATTCTTTTGAGTCAGATATATTTTCAATGAATCGCTTGATTAGTTCACAAAAAAGGTCTCTCTCAATGTACCAGTCACAGGTTTAAGAGATCTGGAGGCTAAGAGTATAAATGTTTACATCGTCCTGTTTTTGCATAAAGCTTTAATATCGCTTGAGGAGATTTGAACAGAGGCGGACAGTAGTGAAGCATTTTTACTCTGCTTTAAAAGTACTTTTCAAGTGTCTTTACTTTATCAGAGTGTTTTTCTTTAGAAAATTTTACTTCACAACATTCCAAAGCATAATACTGTACTTTTTACTGCGCTACGTTTCATATTAAATATCATTTAATACTTAATTACATTAGAAATCTATTACTTTCTTACATTTACTCAAGTGAAAGTAATTCAAAGATTTACTTGAGTACACGAAAGTAGCCTACTACGTTTTTAATGTTCTTAATTATTAAAGGTAAAACAAACAACAACTTTTATTTATGAAATGTAGTGCACTAAAAAGTATGAGTAAGTAAAGTAAGTTTTCCAAAGAAAAACACTCTGATAAACTACAGATACTTTCTAATTTTACTTGAGTAAAGTAAAAATACTTCACTACTGTCCGCCTCTGGATTTGAATATAGAGCACGAGTCGTATGGAATTCTTCTATGATACTTGTATGGCGCGTTTGCGGCATTTTCCGTTAAAAATCCAGTCCCCGTTCACTATATAGAAGTGGCCAGGCTATCCTCGTAAAATCCACTTGCTGTGTTCCCTGAAGAAATAAAGTCACAAGGGTTTGGAAGGACATGCACGTGAGTAAATGATGCCAGAAATGTTGTTTGAACTATTCCTAAAACCTGAATGTGTTGGCAACAGTCTTAGCCCGAGAGTGTTTACATCACAAGGTAATAGCTTTCACTAATCAATACAGCTGAATATCAGTGATTCAGCAAATGACCAAAGCAAACGAATATTCTTGCTTTTCATAGTGTAAATTTAAATTCACATTTTTAAATAAATATAATCCGTCGCCATGTTACAGCCATAGTTTCACTTTGTTTAAACCAGGTCATAGTTATTGACAACATAAGGTAGGCTAATAGTCATTATTGTTGAATATTGTTGACTAAGTTGAATATGTTTTTGTTTTCGATATTTTGTTGTTGCTACAGTAGACAGACAGAGATCTTACACTCGACGAACACTATCATTTGTTTACATACGTTGGCAGTGAACATAGCTAAATAGATGTCGTACCGAAACTCTGTGCGTTAGTATAATTACAGTACATTATAAAACACTTACCAGTGAGTGCATAAAATCAGTTCTTCTTCGTCCATAGTTAGAATGAGACGAATGGGTTACTGTGTTGGGGTTGATATTTTCACTTATCCTAAACAGAAAGTGGAACCGAAACTTAACAAGTGTCGTAACAACTCTTACTGCTAAACGTCTTTTGTTATCCAACAATAGCCTACAACATTGCCTTGTGATGAAAAACAGGCTCAGCACTGTACTTGACATATTTAAGGTGCACTGTATCTCATGTAGTGTGTTCACCATAACTCCTGCATAGTAACCACTGATCTATAATAGAGAACTGGATTGCTCCTGAACTCATGAAAGTGAAGCTGAGCCATTCATGGAGATCAGTCATTGTAACACTGATGTTGAATAGTAACCTACCACAG
Organism: Onychostoma macrolepis; assembly: GCF_012432095.1. Classification (NCBI taxonomy): domain Eukaryota; kingdom Metazoa; phylum Chordata; class Actinopteri; order Cypriniformes; family Cyprinidae; genus Onychostoma; species Onychostoma macrolepis. The sequence goes on from NC_081169.1 coordinate 19,257,226, forward strand.
GTTTTTATAGTAAATAGCTATAGGCCTATGTGTGTGTGTGTGTATGGTTTATTATTGTATTGTAGGGAGCATTAGGAGATGCTTTTTAAAGAAATGATACTTTTATTGAACAAGGACACATTAAACCAATCAAAGTGACATTTGTAATGTTACAAAATAATACTATTTCAAATAAATACTCTTCTTTTGAACTTTCTATTCAACAAAGAAACTTTAAAAACTGATATCACGATTTCCACAAAAATATTAAGCAGCACAACTGTTTTCAACAGTGATCATAAGAAATGTTACCTGAGCACCAAATCATCATATAAGAATGATTTCTGAAGGGTGACATTGTAGTCTAGAGTAAATGAGTGCTGAAAATTCAGCTTTGTCATAACAGGAGTAAATTATATTTTAAAATATATTAAAATCGATTATTTTAAATTGTAAAAATATTACACAATATTACCTTATACTGTGTTTTTGATTAAACAAATACAGTCTTGATGAGCATAAAATAAGATTACCGTATTGGCCCGAATATAAGACGACTCCACTTTTTCCAGATGTACCTTTTGGAAAAAGGCTTTTTGAAAACCAAATCTTGTTGTTGTTGTTTTTTTTTCTCTGTAAAACACATTTTTTCTTAAATTATTTTCATATTGCATATTTTTCCTATTTTAATTTTTGTTTTGAAAGTATGGTAAATACTGGTCAAATGTACCAACAATGACATTTAAAAATATACACTTTTTGATATACCATAAAATAACAGGTAGCCCATCTGAATTATATTACATTACTGGCATAAAGTTGGCTTGACCTTGGACATTCGATATTCGCATATTTAGGGACCGTCTCTAAAGTTACATGCAATATACATTTTTCTAACTTCAATAGCATATGAGCAGAATGACTTAAAGTCATAAAACAAACTGTAAACTGTTCATCTAGATGTCAACTATAATGCACACCTTTTACATTTTTGATATTTATTAAAATAAACTGTAAATTATATGTAAAAATTGCTTTTTCACAACCGTGCTTTGTGCTTTTTCACAAAAACTTCAATCCAAGATGGCGGCGCGGTCAGACGCAGCAGCTTCTTCGGGTCCCAAAGATGGTGCTTTTATGTCTTTTAATGTCGTCTGTTCGTCTCCAAACAATGTCAATTTACCGCTAATTCATCGGGAGATCACTCCGGGATACATCTATGATCGCCAAAGCCTTTTGGACATCGACAACACATACAAACACAAACTCTCGCAGGCGGCTACTGAGAAGCTACGAGGCCTTTGTTTACTGCTGGAGCCGGACCTCGAGACCGCGGCCTCGCCTACTGACGCTACCCGCACAAGGCGGCATCGCAAGTGGTGTGAGAGAGGACGGAAGCGCGGTAAGCGTGGAGGTATACGAGCTAGGCTAAGGGCTAACCCCACAAGACCGGCTCTTCCAACACTCATGCTCTCAAACGTTCGCTCTCTGGAAAACAAACTGGACTTAATTCAACTCACTTGGTCTACACAGCATGAGGCAAGGGATTGTTGTGTGTCTGTTTTCACTGAAACATGGCTAAACGACAACATCCCGGACTCCGTCATTCAGCTGCACAGGCTAACCTGCTACCGAGCGGACAGAGATTCATCACTGTCTGGTAAGACTCGCGGCGGTGGCTTGTGTGTGTACGTCAACAAAAAAATGGTATAACAATGCTGTGGTAGTGACAAAACACTGTTCATCACTGGTGGAGTTTATGGTTGTGAAGTGTCGACCGTTCTATCTACCACGGGAGTTCACGGCCATTGTTATTGGTCTACATTCCCCCGTGTGCAAACGCTGAGGATGCGCTTCGTGAACTGTACAGCGCCATCAGCGAACAACAAACAAATAACCCCAACGGCTTTTTCATCGTAGCCGGTGACTTCAACCACGCAAACTTAAAGACAGTTTTACCAAAGTTCTACCAACATGTGAACTTTGCAACAAGGGGAAATACCACACTGGACTTTGTTTACACAACAGAAAAGAACGCATACAAAGCCGAACCCCGCCCTCACCTCGGGTACTCGGACCACATCTCTGTTATGCTAATCCCAGCATACAGACCACTTCTCAAACTTGCCAAACCGGTTCTAAAGCAGATCACGGTATGGCCAGAAAATGCTACCTCAGCACTGCAGGACTGCTTCCAGGACACAGACTGGAACATGTTTAAAGAGGCGGCCACCTACAACAACCACACAGACCTGCAGGAGTACACTGAAGTGTGACTGCTTACATCCAAAAGTGCACTGATGATGTGACAGTCACCAAGACCATCACCACACGCGCCAACCAGAAACCATGGATGACAGCAGAGGTTCGTGGGCTGCTAAAGACCAGAGATGAAGCTTTCAGATCAGGAGATAAAGCAGCCCTCAAAACAGCAAGAGCCAATCTGTCCCGCAACATCAAAAATGGGAAACGGTCATATGCTCAAAAAATCAACAATCACTTCACAGACAGCAGAGACACACAGAGTCTGTGGCAAGCCATTCAGACCATCACAGACTACAAGCCCCCGCCACAGGCCTGTGATGATGACACATCCCTCCCAGATACACTCAACCACTTTTCTTCACGGTTTGAAATGCAGAATGACACACCTGCACAAAAACTGCCCACACCTCCCAACGACCAGGCGCTCTGTCTGTCTCCAGCCGACGTAAGGAAGACCCTATCTAGGATCAACCCACGCAAGGCTGCGGGTCCCGACAACATATCTGGCCGTGTACTGAAAGACTGTGCTGTACAGCTGACAGATGTCCTAACAGATATCTTCAACACCTCGCTGAGCCAGGCAGTCGTCCCCACATGTCTCAAATCTACAACAATCATACTGGTACCAAAGAAATCACCTGTGTCCTGTCTAAATGACTACCGTCCCATAGCACTGACTCCAATCATAATGAAGTGCTTTGAGAGGTTAGTCATGCACAACACCAAAACCAGCCTCCCCAAAACACTCGATCCGCTCCAGTTTGCATACCGTCCAAACCGCTCTACAGACGATGCAATTTCCTCCACTCTCCACCTGGCTCTTACCCACCTAGAAAACAAAGACTCTTATGTTAGAATGTTGTTGATACAACAGTGGTAGGTCTCATCAGCAACAATGATGAAACGCACTACAGAGAGGAAGTGGCACAGCTGGCGAAATGGTGTGGCACTAACAACCTGTCCCTCAATGTGAGTAAGACAAAGGAGGTTGTGATGGACTTCAGAAGAAACTCCGGTGATCACCCCCCACTGACCATGGACAGCTCGCCTGTGGAGAGAGTCAGCAGCACTAAATTCCTGGGGGTGCACATCACAGAGGATCTCACCTGGACCACCAACACCATGTCACTCTCCAAGAAGGCACAACAGCGCCTACACTTTCTCCGCCGGCTGAAAAGAGCAAGTCTCCCTCCACCCATCCTCACCACTTTCTACAGGGGCACCATTGAGAGTGTGCTGACCACCTGCATCACTGTCTGGTACGGGAACTGTACTGCAGCAGACCGCAAGACCCTCCAGCGGACAGTGAGGATCTCGAGGCAAGGATTCAGCAAGGATTATCAGTGCCCCTCTCCCCTCCATCCTGGACATTTTCCTTACACGATGCTCCAGTAAAGCCAATAGTATCGTGAAGGACTCCACACACCCCTCCCACAGTCTCTTCCAGCTCCTACCATCAGGAAGACGGTACCGAAGCATCAGAGCTCGCTCTGCCAGACTGCTCAACAGCTTTTTCCCCCAGGCTGTGAGAGCCCTGAACTCAAATCACCTCACCCCTCTCTGAACCCCCATACAAACCCCCTACCTCCTGAAACATGGACCATCTGAAACTTATGGAACTTTTTTTTGTGTGCAATCGAAGTGTGCTACACACAGGTGAGTGGGCCTGTACAAACCACCTGTAGTAGCACACTCTCCTCCTCTATGCGCACTAGTCACTTTTCACACACACTGCTGTGTGTATACAAATCCCACAAAAAGACTCAGTAATATATGTATGTTTACATGCTCATGCACTACAAATCATCCTGCACTGTTCCCCAGCCAGCTGCTGACTCACAATGTTTCTCTTCGCACATGTACAGTATTTATCTGAAGCACTCGTATAGTTTGTATTTTTTAGTTTATGTATAGGTAAAATATTTTTATATATATAGTATATTTATAGTCAAAATCTATCAGTAGGATAGTTGTGTATAGGTTTATATTGTTTTACTTCATTGCTGTATGCCTGTATTTATGTAGCACCGTGGTCCTGTGAGGCACGACATTTCGTTCCACTGTATGCCCCCGCATGTAGCGGAATGACAATAAAGCTCAACTTGACTTGACTTGAAAGCTCAATAGTATTTGAGGAGAATGACTTACAGTCATAAAAATATCTGTAAACTGTTCATCTAGGTGTCAACTATAATGCACACCTTTTACATTTTTGAAATTTATTAAAATATACTGTAAATCATATGTAAAAATTGCTATTTTTCACTACCGAATGGGCTCAAACGCAAATTTAAAGCTCAATGGCATTTGAGGAGAATGACTTACAGTCATAACACAAACTGTAAACTGTTCATCTAGGTGTCAACTGTAAAGCACATAATTTAACTTCATGTAAAATCAATAACAGTTTTATATTCTTTTATTGTAAAATATTTTATTAATGTATTAGTGTTTTTGTTTTTTCTTCAGTAATGCATTGTAAAACATTAGAATGTTATACTAAAATTTACTGTATTTGATTTGGTCCACTTTTTTTGTCACTGTAAAACTACATTGTGCCTCAATCATTCATTCATAAGTCATTCTCCTCAAATGCTATTGAGCTTTAAATTCGCATTTGAGCCCATTCGGCACTGAAAAATAGCAATTTTTACATATAATTTACAGTTTATTTGAATAATTATCAAAAATGTAAAAGGTGTGCATTATAGTTGACATCTAGATGAACAGTTTACAGTTTGTTTTATGACTGTAAGTCATTCTGCTCATATGCTATTGAAGTTAGAAAAATGTATATTGCATGTAACTTTAGAGACGGTCCCTAAATATGCGAATATAGAACGTCCAAGGTCAAGCCAACTTTATGCCAGTAATAAACATTTAGGCTATACATCTCATAGTAGCCTACCAAAATTTTATTAGCAGTAGAAGATAAATTTTATTGTAGTCTTCAGATCTGGGTACTGTCTTATTTTTTAAAATCACTTACAGAGGAAGTTTGGTCCCATCAGGCTAACATGACAGTCACGACTCGTGCCGCTGTAAGCTTTACTTTTTCTTTTGTTTTCACTCGCAATCTTTACAACACACATTACATTACATATTTCACGGCACATTCGTTTTATGCGTTTTTGGCGCCACCTATTGTTGCGGGTGTATTATTGACATGTCAAAGTCTAGACCCCGAATATAAGACGACCGCGTTTTTTCATGTATTTCCTAGAAAAAAACATCGTCTTATATTCGGGTCAATACGGTATTTTAAAAAGCACTGACCCAACTTTTCAACGGTTTGAATAGGTGGGTATGTTTCACACATGGCTGTATCTAAACAATTTTATAATATGCTAGTTTGCGGTTAGATTTATTTAGTATTATTTGCCAAACTGTTGCTATGAGGAAAGCAAATTCCAGACTTGTGTTTACCTGCATTTAAACTATAAATTTGACCTTCTCAAGTGAAGTAGTTTACTCATTTACAATGTGAATGCATTAGTATGGATCAGTTCATGATGTTCAGCTTTGTATCTCCTCTGGATGATTATTGCTCAACTCACCTATGCTGTCACTTTAGTCAACCATTAGGAGTCTGACGGACTTCTGGATGGATGTCCCTCGTTGACCCCATTAGCAGATACTCACTTATGTTGACTCTCCAGTTCAAGATTTTATTGAGCTGTTAGTTTTGGAAAAATGTTCTCAAAATAATTGAACAAGGCTTTTGTATCAAAGCCTCAGAGACATCAGACATCAGCAGCTAATGGATGTTTGTCAGCAGAAACAGCACAGGAGCAGACAGCTGTGTCACGCCAGGGGAATCACAGTAATTACGGTATTGAGTTTCGCATTTTCACTCTTGCCGCAGATGGGTGTGGACAGGGAAGTTTACACGGACTGGTTCATTCTCTAATTCCTGAGTGGGTCATCTGTCGCCTGCAATCTCTGATCAGAATTGTGATCATCATTAGCGCTGCTGCAGCCAAATACACATGGGGTTATCTGGCCTGATGTTGTTTTACATAAACAAGCGAGTTATTATAGTGTAAGATTGTATGCTGCAGGCCTGGATTGTACATTTGTGTGTGTGCATGTCTCTTGTTATATAATATTAAAGTTCACGGTTCCTCGCTCCACCAGTCAGACCAGCCAGCAAAGAGCAAATCAAATAACAGGGACGTTAGCATCAATTCAACAGTCAAAGAGTGAGGAGTTCTAGTCTTACATCCTTAATCTCTCACCGCCTCTTCCTTCGCCCCCCTTGGTGATTATATTATCAGTTTCTGATCTCTTTAGAGTTTTATTGCACTAGATCAAATTGCTTTTATGAGCACATCGGAGACATCTGAGCTGTGAGTCCAAAAAAGAATGCATGAAACTAAATATTGTTTCATTGCACCGCAGACCAAAGTCACAACAATTTCATAAAATGACCTTGGGATTGTTCTCAAAATTATATTGAGCTAGTTATTAGGATGCATATTATGCGTCTTATGTTAGATTTTATGACAAACACCTTACATTTATCCTATTTTAATAATAATAATACATTTTATTTGTCTAGCACTTTTTATACAAGAAATTCAAAGTGAAAGCTCAAAGTGATTTACAGTAAAAAAAAAAAAAGAATAAACCAATAAGCAGAGTAGTTACTGTTATAATTTATAATATAGAATATTTTATAATATATAAATAAAATAACCAATTTTGTTTTTATTTGTAATCTAATTTAAACAACTTTTTTAAATTTTAAAATGAGTAAAAACAGTCAAGGTTAAAGTTGAAATAAAAAATAAAGTTTAAAATGTGTATAATTTTAAACTTTGCATAAAAAGTACAAATAAACATGAATAAAAATGTAAATATCGTAATCAATATAATATTAGATAAAACTCACTTTATAATGATAATAAAAAATACTTATATTTAAATAAAATGCATAACAGAAGATGGAAATTAAAACTTAATAATTTAAGTAATACGTAATAATAAATAAAAACCATTTGATATATAAAGCTAAAGAAAAAAGATCAATTTTCAGCTTTCTTGAAAAATATTTAGTGCATTTTAATATAGATATTTAATTGACTGAACAGAGCATTAACAAATGGCCTTTAAATTGGTGCTAATATGACTCCAGACCATCTCATCCTGGGTTTTTGGCATATACGTGTAAATTAAACTACAAGCTGATGGATTTCTTTTTAGAGAGAAGTCACACCTTTGGCTGGCTGTCAGGTGTTGCAGTGCCATATGCTCATTTTCATTTCCTGTCAAATCTAGTCATATGATTGCAGGGAACAGAACGGGTTGATAAAATGCAAAACCTTATTTGGATAATGCTATATATACATATGTTCATCCAACCAAACCTTATGGCATAACACCAAAGAACATTTCCAAAGAGGGTTACCAAGGCAACCCCAGAAAGTGCACCGATTAGAAGGCGCAATGGCTCTCAAACACTAAACTGCCAAGAGACTGAAGGAGATGGAATCTCTTTCAAATTAAAGAACCAGGCAATGTTCAACAGGCTCTTTTAGTGGAAGACTGCATTAGCCACTACTTGAGGTTGTTGCTGAGCACAGAAGACACGGTTTTCTTGCCTAGGTTGTGACGTTTCCACAAAACTCATCAAATATGTCATGTACCCCTTCATGTCTATGAGGTACTGCTTGTGAATCCAGATTATTGATGTTCCTCCAGTACGTGCGAGTGAGAGTGTATGTGAGTGGACATTGATCTGATTGGACCCCGGCGGTGGCCGACCACATTGACCACATGCTGTTCTAATGGCCAGTGAGGCACATGTGTCTGCATGTGAAAAAACAACTGTGGAGTGGAATCTTCCTCTTTGAGCAGATTCATGTTCTCATTGTGTTGCAAAGCTTGCTGTGAGAACTTGAGCTCTGGCCTGTTTGTTTATGTGTTGAGAATCTACACTGCAAAAGCAGAAACTTTATTAAATGTCATTTTTAGCTATTTTTCATTTTAGAATGAAATTTTAAAAATATATATTTTTAAGATGCCTATTCACTAATAGCATATAAAATAATTTATTTAAATAAAAAATAATAATGTAATATAATGCAGAATTTGGTTAGACTTTATTTTAAGGTCCATTCTCGCTATTAACAAACCATTAACTATGACTTTTGCTCCTAATTTGCTGCTTATTAATAGTAAGGTAGTTGTTAGGTTTAGGTATTGGGTTAGGGATGTAAAATATGGTCACGTAGAATATGTGCTTTACAGTGGGGGGAAAATTATTTGATCCCCTGCTGATTTTGTACATTTACTCACTGACAAAGATATGATCAGTCCATAATTTTAATGGTAGGGTATTTGAACATTGAGAGACAGAATAACAACAAAAAATCCAGATAAAGGCATTTCAAAAAAGTTAAAACCTGATTTGCATTTTAATGAGTGAAATAAGTATTTGACACCTTCGCAAAACATGACTTGGCAAAACACTTGTTGGCAATCACAGAGGTCAGACGTTTCTTGTAGTTGGCCACCAGGTTTGCACACATCTCAGGAGGGATTTTGTCCTCTTTGCAGATCCTCTCCAAGTCATTAAGGTTTCGAGGCTGACGTTTGGCAACTCGAACCTTCAGCTTTCAGCTTTCCACCTCCATGTTTGACGGTGGGGATGGTGTTCTTGGGGTCATAGGCATAGTTATTTAAATTGATTTAAGTTAAAAAAGTTAGTTAAATTGATTTGCATTTTAATGAGTCAAATACGTATTTGATCCCCTATCAATCAGCAAGATTTCTGGCTCCCAGGTGTCTTTTATACAGGTAAGGAGCTGAGATTAGGAGCACTCTCTTAAAGGGAGTGCTCCTAATCTCAGTTTATTAACTGTATAAAAGACATCTGTCCACAGAAGCAATCAGTCAATCAGATTCTAAACTCTCCACCATGGCCGAGACCAAAGAGCTGTCCAAGGATGTCAGGGACAAGACTGTAGACCTACATAAGGCTGGAATGGGCTACAAGACCATCGCCAAGCAGCTTGGTGAGAAGGTGACAACAGTTGGTGTGGTTATTCACAAATGGAAGAAACACAAAATAACTGTGTCTCCCTCGGTCTGGGGATCCATGCAAGATCTCACCTCGTGGAGTTTCAATGATCATGAAAACGGTGAGGAATCAGCCCAGAACTACACGGGAGGATCTTGTCAATGATCTCAGGGCAGCTGGGACCATAGACACCAAGAAAACAATTGGTAACACACTACGCTGCGAAGGACTGAAATCCTGCAGTGCCTGCAAGCTCTCCCTGCTCAAGAAAGCACATGTACAGACCCGTCTGAAGTTTGTCAATGATTCAGAGGAGGACTGGGTGAAAGTGTTGTGGTCAGATGAGACCAAAATCCAGCTCTTTTGGCATCAACTCGCCGTGTTTGGAGGAGGAGGAATGCTGCCTATGACCCCAAGAACACCATCCCCACCGTCAAACATGGAGGTGGAAACATTATGCTTTGGGGGTGTTTTTCTGCTAAGGGAACAGGACAACTGCACCGCATCAAAGGGACGATGAAGCCAGCCAGGGCATTGAAAATGGGTCGTGAATGGGATATTCCAGCATGACAAATGACCCAAAACACACGGCCAAGGCAACAAAGGAGTGGCTCAAGAAGAAGCACATTAAGGTCCTGGAGTGGCCGCCAGTCTCCAGACCTTAATCCCATAGAAAATCTGTGGAGAGAGCTGAAGGTTCGAGTTGCCAAACGTCAGCCTCGAAACCTTAATGACTTGGAGAGGATCTGCAAAGAGGACAAAATCCCTCCTGAGATGTGTGCAAACCTGGTGGCCAACTACAAGAAACGTCTGACCTCTGTGATTGCCAACAAGGGTTTTGCCAAGTCATGTTTTGCAAAGGTGTCAAATACTTATTTCACTCATTAAAATGCAAATCAGGTTTTAACTTTTTTGAAATGCATTTTTCTGGATTTTTGTTGTTATTCTGTCTCTCACTGTTCAAATAAACCTACCATTAAAATTATAGACTGATCATTTCTTTGTCAGTGGGCAAATGTACAAAATCAGCAGGGGATCAAATAATGTACTAATAATTAGGAAATATATTAATAATAGACATGTTAATAATCAACTAGTTAATAGCGAGAATTGGTCCCTATACTAAATATCAATATCAGCCATCTAACATGATAAATTATTATTGCTATCGACTACATTTTAATATCGGTGATCTCTAATTAACACAGAGTGAAGCAGCATCAGAGTCACCTTTGACACTAGAGCCTTAAATCTGTTCAAGATATAATAAATCTGTTGAATTCTGCATGCATTTAAATGGAAAATTCAACAGAAGTGCATTTTGCACATGAGTTATTAATGCTTTAGCCTATGCTTTTCCAGCCTCATGTGAGTGTGCCTGTGCCATAAATCTTCTGTAAGTATGGCTTTTGAGGCTCTATTCAATTTTACGTCTGAGAAATGATCCGCACCCCCTCACAAGCCCATCACGTATTCAATGCCATAGCAACTACTACAACTACTACCTGCATTCTTACACACATATACACTCTCTCTCTTGTTCTCTCTCCTCACGATTCACTCGCATTCTCTCATCCTTTTCCCTCCCTCCACAGTTTTGTTCTCTCTCTCTCTCTCTCCTCTATTTCTCTGAGCGATTCTCTCTCGTCACTCGTGTTGAACCAGTCGTTTCATGCAGCACTGCTGTGTTTACTCAGTCCTACGAGCCACTGATGGCAGATTCAAGGTAAGATGTTTTAATAGATATTCAAGTGCATGATGGACGAGAGAGTAAAGCGTATTTCCTGGTTATGTTTGTCACACTAATGGACAGCAGCGTGTGAGTTTGAATGGTACCTGACTTAACTGTTGCTGTACATCTTAGGGTGTGTTTGTATTTGTATCCATTTTCTTACTAGCTGTTTTTTGGGAGCCATACATCATGCCCATGAGTTACATCAGGCTCCCTAAACTAATTTAGAGTTTTAAACTCACACATTTTCTCTCAAAAAGTCCTAAACCGCAACCATGAGAAATTTAAACATAGTCAGCTATCTAAATGAATAGCTTGTTTTTGGCTTGTGTGTATGTGTGTGTGTGTTGCGTTAGTGACTCATTCCCTTAGTGTATGCCATTGTTTGTAGGAGCCAGAGGGACATTTTCAGCAAGATGGCTCAATTTTTAGAAATAAATAAAATATGTGGATGATGCACATGAGTCATTTTGCACGGGTTGTGTGAGATTTGGTAAACAAAGAGTGATCATAAATCATAAAGAGCCTTGTGCATTGATAAAATGAAAGGGACTGTCAGCATCAAAGATGTAAATCAGTGTTATCATAATTTATACACAGTTTAAATATATACACATTCACATTTCCTTGTGGTTGTAGCAGGAAACGAAATATGATCTTGGGTTTAACATGACAACATTTTGCTGAGCAACTGCGGCTATTATTGCAACCTGTAGCTTGAGCTGCTGAGAGTCATTTTAGTTCGATTACTGGGATGCACATACATTAAAGTGGCAAATGGACCATATGTTCCTGTCCTCTCCAGTGCAAGAGTGTCACAATGCACAGTTCACCTTTACGCCATAATTATGTGTTTTGTGGGTTCTGCCATGCACATCAGCTTCATCTGCTCTCTCTGTTGTTCTTCTTTCTGTCCTTATCCTTCCATCATTGGGATACTCATCCAGGCATTTCTTCATCGCTCATTTTCTCACTTTCTCTCAAGTCTCTTTCGCTGTCTTCCCCCCCTGCAGTCTCTCATTAGTTTGCGGCGTACTCGCTCCACAGCTCATTTTCTCAGCTTCCTCCCCCTCCGTACCTCTGTTCTGTACCTGCCCTCTCTTGATTCGCTTAAGGGAATGAGTGATGAGCAGAAACTTAAATGGAGAATGCGTCACTGTAGTGGCAGGAGTGAAGGGCGATAATTCGACTTCTCTTCTCATATGATCTCGTCTCGTCTCGTCTCGTCTCGTCTCGTCTCTTCTCTTCTCTTCTCTTCTCTTCTCTTCTCTTCTCTTCTCTTCTCTTCTCTTCTCTTCTCTTCTCTTCTCTTCTCTCTTCTCTTCTCTTCTCTCACCTAGTGTCTTGTTCTCATCTTGTCTCGTTCGTTTCCATCTCTTTTTGTCTCACCTTTTCTGTTCTCTTTCTGTTCTCAACATATCTCATCTCCTCTCTTTTTTTTCTTACTTATTTTGTCTCATCTAGTCTCTTCTCTTCTAATCCAGTCTCTTTTCACAGCATCTTGTCTCATCTCTTCTCATATGTTGCTTGGTTTCCTCATCTTTTGTTTTGTTTTATATCTCCTCTGATCTCTTGTCTTGCCTTGTTTTCTTTTTTTTCAATTTTGTTTTGTTTTGTATTGTTTCTTTTTCTTTTTTATTCTTCTGTTTCGTATCCTTTCTTTTTTTATCTCTTCTCTTCTTTCATCTAGTGTCCTCTCTTTTTTGTTTTGTTTTGTTTTGGTCTCTGCCTCATTTGTGCTCACATGATCTTGTGTAATTTATTCTTTACTCATCTCTTCTTGTGTTGTTTTGTTTTGTTTGGTCTCTTTTTCTTTTTTATTCTACTGTTTTGTTTCCGTTCTTTTTTTATCTCTTCTCTTCCTTTTCATCTACTCTCTCTTCTTCTTGTTTTGTTTTGTTTTGGTCTCAACCTCATTTGTGCTCACATCATCTTGTGCCATTTCTTTACTCACCTCTTCTTGTTTCATCTCATTTTTTTTTGTTTTGTTTTGATCTGGTCTCTTCTCCTTTTGCTTCTTATTTTGTCTCATTTCTTTTCTCCTAAGCACTACTTTGTGTCTCACCCTATTTTCTTGTCTTTTTTCTTGATCTTGGTCTCTTCTTGCCTAGTTTCTTCTTTCTCGTTTCATCTCTTCTTTCTGATCTTCTGTTCTCTTTTCTTGCATCTCTTTGCCTCTCATCACTACACTGTCATCTTGTCAATTCTTTCTGGTCTCATCTCTTTCTCTGTTACGTTTCATTTTGTCTCATTTCATCTCTTCTCAGGTAAGTTTTATAAGGAAAGAAAGGTGTAAAAAGGAAAGAGAAAGAACATCAGTCAATTCATCAAGATTGTGTAATGACAACATGAGTGAGGCTTATAAACCACATACCACAGAGCTGTGCTGTCCATCCCTCTCTGTAAGCTCAAAAGATAAGGTAGTGCATGAAGAGCTAGAAGCATTGCAGAAACCAGCATTTGTTTCTGTGTGTGCGCACACATATGTGGATGTGTTTGATGTGCCGGTTGGGTGGGTGTAAACGGGTTGCAGGCTGTGAGTGGGTGTAGTAGCTGAGCTCTTTGTCACGGCTATTGAAATCCTCTCGCACACCACGGAGATGGGTGAGAGAGCGGCGTTCATCGCTAATGAGTGGATCAGAGACAGAGTCAAGCACGGGAAGTCAAAATGTGAGACGGCCTTGTGAGAGAGAGAAGTTAAGGATGAGGTGGAAGAGAGGAAGACCGGAGTATTAAGTAGAAACACCCCCAAAGGTTTTGAGGTGAAGGGGAAAAATAATGAGATGGAATAAAAGCAAAGCAGAATCTGTTCAGGTTTCAGGTTTTGGTGGCTTGATTCCAGAGACAGATAAGGGGAAGCCTAGACAGTAGATATAATGAGCCTGATCGTGTGAGGGCTGTCTGTGAGTGATACGACCCCCTCTCTACCCACTAATCTAATGAGAGAGCATGCCGTTCATTTAGCGGCAGCGCTGGAAAACAGCCCCATCAGTCAGTCTTGGCTCAGGGCTGCTGGAGCCCACAAAACACTGTCTTCAGTCCATTAGGTTGAGCACAATCATGCAAAACGCCTTGCTTAAACTGTTCAATGCAACTGCAACATATGCTGCACACTCCAGTGACTGCAGAATGCAGAACTCCAGAATGCAAGTCTAGGGTCTTTTGGTGTAATGGTTAAAGGATCCTATGCGTTCCTGTAACTCAAACAGCAGTGCAATGCTACCAATATGAAGGTTATGGCTTTGATTCGCAGGGAAATCAAAAACTGATGAAATGTGCACATGCAATGTAAGCTGCTTTGGTTAAAAGTGTCTTCTAAAGTTATAATTGTTAATGTTGTGGAGTGGACTTCCCTATTCTCATAGAATTAAAATGATTATTAAAACTTTATAGGTGTAGTTATTATCATAATAGTAAGCATCCTTAGTGTGAACGAGCCTTTAGGCCTGGTGTCAGGAGCAATGGAGTTTTCATACTCAATACAAAACTGCCTCACAACTTGAGGCAGTTACAGCCAATCTGAAGATATTTGTTGTTGTGAAAAACAGAATGTTAGACCAATGAGTTGAGCGGAGCTCTGAGTTGGCGGAGCAACCGAGTGATTGACCAAATGTTCCGACTGGCTGGCTGGTTAGGATAAAAAGTCATAGTAAAACATTCTTAAACTATCAACTTGTCATCCATAAGTGTAGTTAATGGTTAAGGTTATAGGTAAATGTGGACTTGTGTTTAAAACAACAACAGGAGACAAAATCTCCAAAATCGTGGTCACCAAGTTGGAACCGTATGACGGTCAAGTTGTCATGCTTCATGTCCCACTCAATCACATCACAAAATTTCTAATCAACAATAACATTTTAATGTTTTATGGTTTATGGTTAGAAATAATGTTAGGCTTAATACTATTATTGTGAACTAGGGATGTGCATCTCCATAACTGAGGTCAATTTGATTTTGATTTGATTCAACACAGTGTGATTCAGTGCAATACAATGCAATGCAATAAAATATGATGCTATGCAATTCAATATGGTTAATATAGATAGTTCGCTTTTATTTATTTTTTTCCAGACAGACAGCAAATCATAAAGTAACTTAAGTAGCTTCTGACTTCTAACACCTTGGTCTTCGTAGTGTTGTGATATGTCATATTCACATAGCCGCAGTTGTGATGAGAGAATGCGTGTGAGAAACAGTTTAGAGAGGAGAAATCAATCTACATATAAAATAGTCTCAAATTTCTGAATAATAAATTTCTAAATAATTAAACACTTTCTATATAATTAAAGTATAGTGCATCTACTAATAATTATATATAATTAAACAGTTTTTTACCAATGCAAATACTGTATGTTAGAAACAATGCATCACGATACAAATGCCAACTTTTTTCTGATGCACACTTTTTAAAATTTTTTACTTTTATGCCAATGCATCAATGAACCAATCACTGCCCCTAGTTTTAGGGGTTGGGTTTTATGGGTTTAATTGGTTAATAATATGTTGTTCCACAACCTAAGATGTTCATTATTTAAACTACTGTTTAAGAAATTAATTATTTTATTCAGCAAGGACACATTAAATTGGTCAAAAGTGGCAGTACAGACTTTTATATTGTTACAAAATATTGATCAAATAAATGCAGCTTTGGTAAATATAAGAGATGTTCAAAAACAGAAAAAATCTGGCTGAATTCAGACTTTTAAATGGTAGTGTAGTACTTGGGTAAATCATATTGTGTGATTTTTTTTTTTTTTCAGGTTGTGACTGGTGGTTTGACTTTTAAAATGCATGCATTAATCATTTCTTTGCATAACAGTGTCTTTGAAATGGCTACTTATGTCCTTGCCCTCTGGTAAAATTTAGCATCATTGTATTTCTCATTGAGTTTTACATTTACTCTTATTGGACTGCGTTGAATCGTATGTAGAAGCCACAGGAAGTTCAAAGGACATTTGAAAATGAGATTCGGGAAGCAAGTGATTTCCAAATCAGATCAATGTGTAAGAGAGGGGCCTTTTACTTCCTGCCTCCCGCTTTTCACTGTTTTTATAAGGTATGATTAACCTTGGGTTTGTTGCAGTGCTGGTGCTAAACCTAATGCTGCTTTTCCTCTTTCCTCACTTCTCTCTCTATCCCTCTCTTTCTCTCTCATCACTCATTCGCAACATGTACGCCCTTCACTCTTCTTTATCAGAGAAGAAATACTGCTGTGTCTCTATAGAGAGGAAAAGGCAAACTACTGGGGTGGTCACTGCTCAGTCTAGGGCTAGATGCAGTACATAAACAGTAAATAAAGATTATTGCCGTACGTTTCTACTTCAGAATTTCACATTTAATTCAGTGCTGTCTCTTTGTAATGCTTTGTGAAATTTACTACCAATTTCTTCACCCATTTTTTTCCAGTGTGGATGATATATATATATATATATATATATATATATAAACTGAGGGTAAAATAGCCAATTAACCTAAACTCACCCTAATGTATCTGTCTGTTGTAAATTTATTTTTACATTAAGATTACCTTTGCATCATCTAACCCTCACATAAAGTTATCTTTAAAAATAATTATTATTTTAGTAACACTGTTAAATGTAATCTTTAGCAAATCTCAAAATGAATATCCATTATAACTGTACATTATAATGTTAACCTTTTTTTCAACAATTGATTTTAGTTTTAGTGTTTTTATCAAAATAATACAGAATTTTAATATCTAAATGGCTGAACATAATTTAAAGATCAAACAACTTTTTTCATTTTTTAGTTTTTTAGCTATTTCATTCATGTCATGCACAAACTCTGTGTTGCATAAATGTGTCAATAACAAGAGACAGTCGAGGATTCAGTAGATCGGGCATCAGGCTATTTCAACCCACGCTGAGTCATCGCTTTATGAGCTTCTGACGCCGCGGGGAACAGCCTTGAATTTGTCGAATGTTGACAGCCTGCATTCTGTCTACCATGACGCTACAGCTGTTAGCTGGGGTCCGATGCACTTAGATAGATCACGTCTGTCATATTTGTGTGTGAGTGCGGCTGCCTGTATGTGTGTGCGTGTGTGAACAAATCCTTTTTTAATCAATGCCTGTGACCCACCATGAAACATCTCACCCTTTCCATTTGTTACGAATCACAAAACCGGTGAGGAAAGTTCAAGTGATACTTGTCTGATTACCTCATATATTGATGTTCCGCCATGGCGAGCATTAATCATTATTGAAGCGGATGTTAATGCAGGGGTGCGGGAGAGAAGTGCATGTCCACAGCGATCATGATTTGTCCTCTCTTTATTTTAAAAAGCTTTCCAGCTGTCTAGGGAATGAGGAAATGAAAATGAATGATTTCAAGCTGTTACATCTATTTTCATTAGCAAAATGCATCACTACTATACCTGAACAAAATGTGTTGTGTTCAATAAACAACACTGATGAATAGAGAGGTGCGCTTTGAGTTTAGCATCATGCGTCATGTGTTTGATAGTGTTTTTATGTGTAGACGCTGCCATATATGCTTTATACTAGTTTAAAATTGACTTGATGTGTTTAACATCAAGTGTCCAAAATTATGGATTTACTTTAAACCATTTCTTTCAGAAATTGCACAATTTTACAAATAACTACAAAGAAATGGCAAGTAATACATTGAATTAAACAATGAATTTTGGAATAGTAAGCAATTTCACACAAGCAGGAGTGATATTGGGGTAAATATTAGATGTTTAAACTTGTGTGAACTTGAAGGGAAATGGCATCATGAAACCCACTAAAAAATCACCTTGGGACCAATTGGTTAGAAGTCACTACATAATTGGCTCTGTATTTCCTGTGCTACTACTTTGCTGGAAATAATGAGTAGCTGGTGTGACCTAAAAAGCCAGACACAGACACATTTATAAAATATAGAGGGAGGTGAAGTGGAGAAGGGTGGGCGGTTAGGGCTGGGAAACAGGTAGGAGGAGGCATTAGTTTCCTCCCCTCTTGTCCCTCTTGTCCCTGGTGGCCTCACCTAAAAGAGAGGAAAGAGATGAGAAGTCTTCTGTCCGTCGCTGACAGCGAAAGAGAAAGAAAGTGGCGTGGTCAGCATGTACAGGCGGAAAAGAAGTGTGTCATTTGGGGGCTTTGGATGGTAGGATACTTTTTTTTGTTTCCCTCTGGCCTCAAGCTATGACTCAAAAAAGTGCTTCAGTAAAGTACAGTTGAGCTCAGTGCATTTGAGTTCATTTAAGGTATAGAATGAGCTGGGGGTTTTCTGCTAATAGAAAACCCTGCGTATAATCCTTCAGATATGTATGATTTTACATGCTTTCTAGGAAGATGGTAAATTGTACACTGTCATATTTCCTTTTTCATAATACATTTCAGAGATTTCAATTTAGATATTTCTCAAGATGTTTTGGGAGAGTACAGCATCAGGCAAGGCAAAAGTGTCCATCTAGTAAAAGATTTTTTCTTTAATTTATTTTTTAATAGATCTTTTAAAGTATCTGCAGTCTTTATAAAAGGTGAAAATCAACTTGTATTGATCTTAAGGCTGATGGTTTCTTTACAAGGTAGAAAAAAAAAGAAAAAGAAATTGAAAATCATTTCAGTTGCTGTCAGGCTTATTTTGTGTGCATAATAGAGATTTATTTTTAGAAAAGAAAGACTGTTTGATTAGAAAACAGCAGACATGTACATGTATATATGCACATAAGCTACTGTTCAAATACCATTTAAAAATGCAATTGAAACAGTAAGATTGCAAAATATTATTACAATTTTAAATAACTTACTAATTACTATTGTAATATATTTTAAAATGTAATTTATTCCTGTGATGGCAAAGCAGAATTTTCAGCAGCCATTACTCCAGTTTTCAGTTTCACATGATCCTTCAGAAATCAGTATAATATGCTGATTTCTTATTATCATTGTTGAAAACAGTTGTGCTGCCTAATATTTTTGTGGAAACCGTGAGACTTTGATGAATAGAAAGTTTAAAAAACTTGAAGAACTTGAAGTTTACTGCATCCTTGCTGAACAAAAGTATTCTTTTCTTTCACATTAACAGCAGACACAAACAATCAGTAGCTAACATCCCGCATGCTAATAAATCGCAAACTGCTGCGTTTAAATATTTATTGTCTATTGTTATTTTGTTCTTGCTATGAAATATCAAACTTTTTCACTCTTTCTCCTAACAACCCAATTATTATTATTTGTAATATTATTTTGACATATCAGAATGTATGTTTTATGCTTCAGCTCTTCAAACAGGTGCAGTATGAGATATTCACAACATCTTCTTCAGTAAATGAACTCTGCAAAACGTTGAATCTGAGGGAATAATCTATAGACTTGAAGCTAAATAATAGACAGAAATTTTCTTTTGAGGTGAGGGAAATAAAAATGGAAACGGCGGCGGGAAAGAAGGAGGTGATCAATCTTAAATGAACAGAAATGAATCTTAAATTAACAGAAATTGACACCAACCTTTATAGCATCAGTTGTTTACATGTTAATGCAGCTGCAGTCCATCACGAGCGTTCAGATTGTTGTGGTTTTAATGGTGGTGCACCCTGTGGCTGTGTGGATGGCCGGTGCTGATGCTCTGATAGTGACGGGCAGCGACAAAGCTTGCCATATCTGACAATACACACTGATTAGATGACTGCATCACGACTGGGACCGTGACGATACCAGCTTTCATATCTCACACCTTTACTTGCATCAGCGTCACTGGCTGTACTGAGCTTAATATGAATTTCATTGTAGAGAGCACGTTTCGATGAGACAGATAATCAAAACACAATCAAATAAACAATCTTGCAGAACTGGTTTCTTTTTGCCTTCTGCTGTGAGGGTCGCTGGCTTGGTTTATTAATATACACATTCATCTACATTTAGTCGCTTCAGCTATGGGTTGATAGATAGGGAAGCTAATTTAAGGCACATGGACTGTTTTTTAGAGAAAATTAATAAGTCTTTTGTATGCTAATGTATCCAGTTGTGTGTGTGTTATTGCTTAAAGGTGAATGATTTAAAGTTGACTGGAATGGAACATCGCAGTTTTGTCATTGGGCTGTAAATGTTCACACATTCAAATGGGCAAAATGTTAGAAATGTCCTCAGTCTATGCAGACGGTTCTCTGAACCTCCTCAGGGATATGTTGATGTAGTTCTGAAGTGTTTTTTTGCATGTGAGACAGAAATATAAACACTTTCTCCATGGTGCCGGCAAATTACCAGCGTGTGTTTGGCTCATCACTCATTTAGCTGAAATGATAAACCTCATGCTGTTCTCCACATCAGGCCTAATAGCAGTAATTAGGCCTCAGTAGAATTAGGAAAAATTCAAGAAATTAGAACAGAGAAACAAATTGAACAGAACTAAACTCATCCTTTTCAGATCATGTAGTCAGACCATTTCATCAGATCTGCATGCACAATAAACATTTCATACTCTCAAAAAGTGGATTTGAATAAGAACGAGAGTATTAAAATTTATTTTTATTTTATTTTTTAAAGTTATTTTATTTTATTTCAACTTATTATAATAGCTGATGGGGAGCTTCTGCCTTATGCACTTGTGTTTAGTGCATGTTTGCTAACCTGTAAATTACAGCTCTATAATGTTTCAAGATGTAGTTCACCTAAAATTCAGACATCATTACTTCCCAGTCGTTGTTCTAAACCCATATGACAGACTTTCTTCAGTGAGACTCAAAAGCAATTTCTGAAAGATGTTCATCCTGCTGTTTTCCAGAACATCAGGAGAGCTAAGAGCATTTTTCTCACCAACGTTTTTAGTAAATAATGACACAAATTTCAGTCTGTTTATTACACAAAACTGTCATACAACTTTAAAAGACTTAGAATATAGTAATGAGTCTTGCAAACCACTTCTATGATACTTGTATAGTGTTTTTTTTTGTTTTTTTGTTTTGTCATTTTGAGCTTGATACCCCTAGTAAGCATCACACAGGTTTGAATAAAAATAATAATAATAATAATGAAAATGGGATAAATTATGGCAGAATTAGGCCAAATGATGTTAAAAAAAAACATTTTTTTTTAAAGACTCTTTTATTATTAGAAGTGGCCTTAAAAATACTTTGTATGAAACGACTATATGACAATTTATTATAGTTTTATGGCTTATTAATTATAAATAATGGCAGCATTCCCATTTGTCTGGAACATTGTATGAATTTTCTGCTTTAAAATCAGGTTCAAGTGTTCACACGGCATGCATCTAATTGTCAGCTGTTTTTTTTGTCTTTGATTTTGGTCTTTTATTTTTATTTTTTATTGATTAATTTTTCTTTCTCTTTCTTTTTCCCTCCTGCTCTGCAGGATTGACAAGTCCGGCATTGCTGCCCTGAGAACCCGGTGAGTCTGTGTGTGTGTGTGTGTGTGTGTGTGTGTGTTGAAAAATCATGATCCATCTAAATCGTAAGTCGTAATGCCACACCTGATTATTCAATCAATACACCATTGATCCAGCAATCATTTCACTCTCCGTCCCCATTGAAAGAGATCTTCACACATGTCTGTTCTGTGTGACCGTCTCAACCTTCAAGTGTCTATCAGCCTGTCTGGCGGGGAGGGACGGGGATGAAAGAGAGGCGAGCGGAGGAGTGGAGGCAATAATCGTGAGCTTGGTATAGACAGAATCGAACGGACATCAAAGTCCCCTGCTGTGGAGTAGCACAGGTGGCCTTTGTGTATGTGTGTGTGCGAGGACATGCTCACATTTATATGTTCAGATTTTGTCACGTCATATTTCTTTTTGTGTTCTATTTTGTGTGTTTTGCAGTCATGAATAAATATCCCTGACGTCGCTGCTTACTATTTATATTGGTAGCCATGGAAATGAGTTTACAAAGCCAGGACCATTAAAAAATGTGTGTGTGTGTAAGAACAGGTCAGTGTATCCGGGTTGGTTGTCTATGTAAGGCTGCGCTTTGCGGGGCAGAATCTAACCAATGATTTCCACCCCTCCATCGCATCTGTAACTACAAAGTGAATGGTCGGCACTCTCCACATGAAGGACAGAGCCACATTAGAGGAACGGCATAATCAGGCCCTGTGTGTGTGCCTGTTTATGCAGGTGCTTTTGTTTATGTAATAAAGCTTAGTGTTATGTGACTATGCTTTAGAAATGGAAGGACAGAGAGGGAGAGACAGAAATAGAGAGAGACGGAGTGGGAGAGAGCAGCGTATTTTGGGTGCACCTTTTACCGCGTAAGATGCCTCGCAAAATCTGGTGAGTTTTTCTGGGTTTCGGTTCTGGTTTTCCAAAAGTTTTCTGCTGAGTTTTGAGTATTTTGTGTTGCATTTGAATTCAGAGTGTTTTGATTTAAGAGGGTCTGTTTTTATACTATTACAGATAGATAGATACACATTAAATTAATCAAAAGTGATGGGAAAGACATTTATAATGTTACAAAAATTTTTTAGTTTTAAACAAATGCTGCTCTTTTGAACTTTCCATTCATCAAAGAATCCTGAGAAAAGTATCACTGTTCCACAAGAAATATTTAGTAGCACAACTATTTTCAACATTGTTAATACGAAACGTTTCCTGACGTTTCCTTGTAACACTGGCTGTTGAAAATTCAGCTTTGCCAACATAGGAAAAAAATACAATTTAAAATATATTACAATATAATTTTTTTTTCATTGTAATAATATTTTTTACGATATTATTGTTTTTTCTTATTTTCTGATCAGATAAATGCAGCCTTGCTGAGCATAAGAGACTTCTTTCAAAAAAAAAAAAAAAAAGTTTCTCCTAAATCTCAGAAATAACATAGGCTGTTGACACAGTAAGAGCTGTAAAATTAATGTAGATTGCATATAGGATAGATAATTTAATCTTGGAAGAATCTTGGCAGACTATCTTGGCAAGTAACCTGAGAACACCATATAACAATCTTGAAATCTCTCCTGAATCTCTAGAGGAGGCATTTTAATTAAGTTAAAAGTCTCCAATTTATCTCTATTTAATATTCTAGCTACGGTACCTAGGAGATTCAGTTGAGATATTTAAGTTTATTTATTTATTTATTATAGTTTATTTCCATTTTCAATGCAGTTTTGATCAGTGTGATTGTCCTTTTTTCTTGTTATAAAATGTAAAGGGGCTTAATGGTTTAAAAAAAACAAGTTTAAACCATAAATGCCCAGTTTAACAGGGAATTAAGTTACATTAGATTGCTGTCTTAATACAAGGCTGGAGGTAAAAGGTCTGACACCTAAATAAGACACCGCCTGAAGAGCTGTTTTCAGCTGTCACAAACAATCACATCCCCACTACCGTGATTTAATTATCTCCCTCCATAACGATCTAATATTGGACTCAACAGCCTGTTCTACAGGGATGCTGTGAATGGCCGACAGCAGTGACGTTAAGTGACTCTGAAAGACTGTTGTCCTTTATCTATAAGCTAATTTGGTAGTGGGTCAGCAACCTTCTCCTGAAACCTGCTGCTTGTGAGACTATAGACTTGATACGGGCTGTTTAGACTGAAAAGACCACTGGGAGCACTCAGACTGAGTCGTTACTGTGCATGTATCACAGGGGAGTATGGGACTGAGCTGCTGTTGGGGCTGATCTGAGATCAGTTTGACTGCTCTTCTGGGATGGCGCTGTGTCTCCAGCCACATCTGCAGCTGTCTCGATTATGCCTGTAGTCCTACAGGAGGCAATTAGAGGCATAGACCCACAATTACCCATTACACTGAACAGAGACTGAGAGCAACAACACACACGACTCCAGACGGTATGGAGATGAGTTTGCTCTCGTATGAAAATGTTAAATGTCAAGGAGCATAAATTTCCTTCTGCTCTGACCTTCTGCTATATTTTTCTTTGCATATTTAATGCAACATATTAATGAGTGTATCTATAAATCATTTATTCATGGATATGTACACAAATCTCACTTGTTTTGCTCAATAGTTTCTATGCATTTGGAATCTGTTTATTTACTAAAATAACCTGTTTTGTGTCTAGTTGCCAACTTTGACCTTTTTGTAGGGATTTATGGGAACAGGGTTAACTTAATTTGCATACACTTGCATAAATTAATAATCACCGAGCTTGTTTGGCACTAGAGGGCAGTAGAGATGCAGGTATTATGCAGGGTTTTTTTAGTAATTGTCCTCCAGAGGGCAATGTTCTTGAATGTTTCTGCTTTGCCAGGAAGACATTGTTTATATTTGTTAATATACTTTTTTCCAAAGTTACTTTCATACTTATTATTATTATTATAAATTATTTATAATAATTTACTATTATTATTTATAATAATTATTATAAAATAATTATTATTGTTTTATTAATAATAATAATACTTAGTTTGAATAATGTCATATTGTTTTTGCTAATATTATTGAAATAAAATTATAAAGGTTATTATTATTTTCATTTTAATGATTTAAATACAAAATAAATTGCTACAGTTTGAATAGCTGTTTGTAACCCATTTTGTTTCCATAATGTTATTTTTTTTGTTTTTGTTTGTTTATGCAGTTTTGTTATGCAATGCAATGCAATGCAATGCAAAAAAAAAAGGATAAGACTTGAATGTAGCCATTGGGGATTGATTAGATTGTGGGTGTTAAAAGTTGGTGTTATTATGCCTCAACTAAATGTGAGTGTGCTAAAACAGAGCAAAAAAGCTATTTAGCTACTGGTTAACATTATACAGTTATGATATACAGTAAGTGACATCAGTTGAAAAAGGAAAGTTGTTTTAGTTATTGTTTTGTTTAGATGAATTGTTCACAATAAGACTAGGAATGTACATAAAGAGTGTAAATATTGTCAGTTTTGACTGTTTGGTTATTTGCAATAGTCTCGTCTCATTGTCTTCATTTTTTAAAGCATGTCTTTATGAAAGAGGGTCACTACATTTGTGGGCGGTGAGGAGTAAGGCTCAGCATGTTGACAGCGTGACAGTCTCGTGGGCTACGGTCATGACAATGGAGTAGCAATACATCAGAGACAGTACAACATTCCAGCCGACGAGAGCGCTTGTTGCTACGAGAAAAACAAACATGACGAAAGCGTCATTGTTCATCATTAGCTATGAAACACCTGGTGCTGATTGACAGCGCTGAAGTTTGGCTCTGGGATGTTTTGGTTCAGCTGTTATGGATGACACTGGCATTTGGAATGGCTTTGGCCAGAACAGCTTGTGTTATTGTTATTAGACCCACAGCCACAGATGCTTAATGATTATCACCAACAGTAGAATTATTATTTCTCTTCACCTCCAACTTTTCCCTCTCTCTCTCACACAAACACACGTCGGCTGCCAAAATCTGTCCGAGAATTTCGTGCAGTGTTGCGGACTCGTGTACGACAACTCCTCCTCCACAAATCTGTCTTCAGAAGCAGCTGCCCTCGTCTCCTGACAAATATTTACTACTCTGCCCCCATTGCAGCATTCTGACGGCTCTGATAAGGGCGCCATCTGGCAGCTTGATTTTAATGGGGCTTTTAAGGGCCATAAAGAAGCCGAGAGCCCACTGGGATGATGGCTCATGCTCCTCTCCTGCCTGAAGAGGTGGGTAACAGAGACCTCCGGTGGGCCAGAGCGGAGATCTCGAAAGGAGCGTTTAGCTTTGATCCTCTTAGTATGTCTTTTTCACCTTGATTGATTTCACATAAGGGCCGAATGTCCTTGAGATGTGGCGGGTTAAAGTGATATTGCATGAATAAATCCCACATAACGCTTCTGGGATGTGACACTCACCGGGTGAACTGTCAGTCAGCTTTTGTTTTGAATTCATCTCGGTGGTCTAAGTCTCCCGTGACGTCCTGTTATTCGCATATCTGTTGAAACTCAAGCATAAATGAGCTGATGTCCCAAAGCCTGGAGACTTATATAATTGTAATTGTTATTATTATTACTACCATATTACCATTATTATTATTATTGTCATTTAAAGGATTTAAACATAAAAAAATTCTGCAGTTTGAATAATTGTTTGCAACACATTTTGGTCACATTATTATTATTATTATTATTATTACTACTACTACTACTATTATTATTATTATTATTATTATGCAATTTAACTGTGCAAAGTAAATTACTGTAGATTGACAAGCTGTTTGCAACCCATTTTGGCCCTATTATTATTACTACTACTACTACTATTATTATTATTATTATTATTATTATGTCATTTAACTGTACAAAATAAATTACTGTAGTTTGACAAGCTGTTTGCAAGCTGTTTTGGCCCTATTATTATTATTATTATTATTATTATGTAATTTAACTGTACAAAATAAATTACTGTAGTTTGGCAAGCTGTTAGCAACCCGTTTTTGGCCCTATTATTATTATTATGCAATTTAACTGTGCAAAGTAAATTACTGTAGTTTGACAAGCTGTTTGCAACCCATTTTGGCCCTATTATTATTATTATTATTACTATTATTACTACTACTACTACTACTACTACTGTTATTATTATTATTATTATTATTATTATTACTACTACTACTATTATTATTATTATTATTATTATGTAATTTAACTGTACAAAATAATTTACTGTAGTTTGACAAGCTGTTTGCAACCCATTTTGGCCCTCTTATTATTATTATTATTATTATTATTATTATTATTATGCAATTTAACTGTGCAAAGTAAATTACTGTAGTTTGGCAAGCTGTTTGCAACCCATTTTGGCCCTATTATTATTATGTCATTTAACTGTAAAAAATAAATTACTGTAGTTTGGCAAGCTGTTTGCAACCTGTTTTGGCCTTATTATTATTATTATTATTATTATTACTATTATTACTACTACTACTACTACTACTACTATTATTATTTCTATTATTATTATGTAATTTAACTGTACAAAATAATTTACTGTAGTTTGGCAAGCTGTTTGCAACCTGTTTTGGCCTTATTATTATTATTATTATTATTATTATGCAATTTAACTGTGCGAAGTAAATTACTGTAGTTTGACAAGCTGTTTGCAACCCATTTTGGCCCTATTATTATTATTATTATTATTATGTAATTTAACTGTACAAAATAAATTACTGTAGTTTGGCAAGCTGTTTGCAACCCGTTTTGGCCCTATTATTATTATTATGCAATTTAACTGTGCAAAGTAAATTACTGTAGTTTGACAAGCTGTTTGCAACCCATTTTGGCCCTATTATTATTATTATTACTATTATTACTACTACTACTACTACTACTACTGTTATTATTATTATTATTATTATTATTATTACTACTACTACTATTATTATTATTATTATTATTATGTAATTTAACTGTACAAAATAATTTACTGTAGTTTGACAAGCTGTTTGCAACCCATTTTGGCCCTCTTATTATTATTATTATTATTATTATTATTATTATTATTATGCAATTTAACTGTGCAAAGTAAATTACTGTAGTTTGGCAAGCTGTTTGCAACCCATTTTGGCCCTATTATTATTATGTAATTTAACTGTAAAAATAAATTACTGTAGTTTGGCAAGCTGTTTGCAACCTGTTTTGGCCTTATTATTATTATTATTATTATTACTATTATTACTACTACTACTACTACTACTACTATTATTATTATTATTATTATTATTATGCAATTTAACTGTGCAAAGTAAATTACTGTAGTTTGACAAGATGTTTACAACCCATTTTGGCCCTATTATTATTATTATTATTATGCAATTTAACTGTGCAAAGTAAATTACTGTAGTTTGACAAGATGTTTACAACCCATTTTGGCCCTATTATTATTATTATTATTATTATGTAATTTAACTGTACAAAATAAATTACTGTAGTTTGGCAAGCTGTTTGCAACCCATTTTGGCCCTATTATTATTATTATTATTATTATTACTACTACTACTACTATTACTACTACTACTACTATTAATATTATTATTATTATTATTATTAGAGGTCGACCGATTCATCGGTTTTGCCGATTAATCAGCACCGATAGTTAATTGCCACAACTTTTTTTTTTTTGGATTAGATAATTATCAAGTGTTAAAAAATAGATGCAAATAAAGTGTGTGAGTACACATACAATATTCCATATGCATGTAACTTTAATGCTATGGCCTTGTGTAGGTATTTAAAGATGGCCATCTTTAAGCATGACTGTTTAAATTAAGTGGTAACACTTAACAATAAGAGTCCATTCATAGTATTAATGAAAACTGTAGAAGTATTGTTCCTTGTTAGAGTGTGTTCATTTCAACATTCACTTTTAGCTACTAATAGGCTACATTTTTAAATGTTAAAGTTTCTTCTTTTAACATTAGCAAACTATGAAATAACTTTAATGATCAATATAGTAAATAATATTAATATTTTTAGTCATTTACAAAGTATGGTTCAGTACTGTTGCTGCTTTTTTTTTTTTTTTTTTTTAATAGTAAAGCTCTAGCTCTCTTTCAGTATCCATTTTGAAAACTATCGGTTGATTAATCGGTATCGGCCAGTGTGGTCCAACCTAGCTATCGGTAAAATCCACTATCAGTCGACCTCTAATTATTATTATGTAATTTAACTGTTCAAAATAAATTACTGTAGTTTGGCAAGCTGTTTGCAACCTGTTTTGGCCTTATTATTATTATTATTATGCAATTTAACTGTGCAAAGTAAATTACTGTAGTTTGACAAGCTGTTTGCCAACCCATTTTGGCCCTATTATTATTATTATGCAATTTAACTGTGCAAAGTAAATTACTGTGGTTTGACAAGCTGTTTGCAACCCATTTTGGCCCTATTATTATTATTATGCAATTTAACTGTGCAAAGTAAATTACTGTAGTTTGACAAGCTGTTTGCAACCCATTTTGGCCCTATTATTATTATTATTATTATTATTATTATTATGCAATTTAACTGTGCAAAGTAAATTACTGTAGTTTGACAAGCTGTTTGCAACCTATTTTGGCCCTATTATTATTATTATTATTAGTAGTAGTAGTAGTAGTAGTATGTAATTTAACTGTACAAAATAAATGACTGTAGTTTGACAAGATGTTTGCAACCCGTTTTGTTTACATTATTATTATTATTATTTTATATCATTATTATTAGGTCATTAAACGTACATAGTAAATTACTATAGTTTGTTTCCATTAATAATAATAATTATTATTATTATTATTATCATCATCATCATCACTTAAATGTACAAAGCAAATCAGTGACGTAATTAGCTACCATTGTTAATGTTGTTGTTGTTATTGTCGTTTAAATTTACTAATTAAATTATTCTTTGACTTGCTGTTTCCTACCCAATTTGGTTCCACAATTTGAATTCTTGAGTGAAATAGGATATTCAATTACTCAGTTTATTGCAGGACAGAACTTGCTTTGAGGCACTGAGAGTCTTAGGCATTGATATTGTAAAAAGTGTGCTTTTGTTTTTGTTTTGAATTCATCTTGGTGGCCCCAAGTCTCCTGTGACATCCAGTTATCCACATATCCGTGGAAAACTTGAGTGCAAATTAGCTGCCTTTCCAAAGCCCGGAGACTTACTGCATATACAGTGTGTAGAAAATTAAAAACTACCTCAGTGACATGAAAGATAAGCGTGTCAAGGACTCTTCTTATTGATTGAAGTGGTGTCAGGCAGCTTGAAAAAAAAAAGAATTTTAATGAGGATGTGCTGGGCAGCGGTGCTACTGGAAGAGTTTAGCATCTGAAAGGGATTAGGCTGAGAAAGAAGAATAAAGATACAGAGGAGGGAAGGTGGAGGATGGTGTAGTAAGGTTGCTTTTGCTTCATTTGACTTTGCTGTGGATTGACACTCAAAGCCCCCAAGGTGTATGCCGGTCATGTGACCAACCAAGGAGGACTATGATACCTGGAGAGAGCTATCTGTTTGCATTCCCATTCATCTCAGTTGTGTTAGAAATGCAACCATAATATAATATATAACATACTGAAATTTTAGTGATTTTAAAGCTGCAGTCCGTAACTTTTTTTGGTTAAAAATAATCTGAAATCAATATTTCAGCAAGTACATAACTAGCCAGTGTTCAAAATTATCGCCTTACTTTAGCCCGATTCACAACGGTTAGCTTATGATAATGTTTTCTAATTTGAGTGGTACGGGTAGGTTTTCGCGGGAAATTTGAGCATGGCACTGCGTCATTACGTCACATCTGTAAACATGAAGAAGTTGTCCCGGCTACTAGGCTATCGCATGTGAGGATCCTGCAGGTGTCGGATCGTTTATAGCCTCTTCCACTGATCTATAATAGAGAACTGGATTGCTCATGGCGTCATGAAAGTGAAGCCGCCTCGCCGCCATATTGGTATTCCCCAGTATTCCCATACATTCTATTGAATTAATAGGAAATCGTAAGAATTTAATGAGAAAACATCACCTAACAAGTCAGCGTTTTTAAATCTGAAGTATCCCTGTGCATTCTTACAATGCAAACTCCCTGGGCATGTAAACGGTTATTATTTAAAAATGTCGGGAATTTCCCCTGCTTATTAAAACGTTACTTTCATATACATTACAGTAGCAAACATCAGATGAACATGATAAACATCAGACGGACACGACCTCAACATATAACAAATCGCAAAGTGCTCATTCTGAAATCTGAAGAAAGATTTATGCTTTGTATACACATATACCTTCGCCTTGTACAGTTATTCATTGTTTATAATTTTGTTATAGTGTTTTTATTCGTACAGTAAGCTAACTGCAAATGTTTCAACAATGATTTTGTTAACAGCATTCGTTTTGAAGCAGATTTAAACGGTGGTTAAATAAATTATTAATTTAGCATGACATTTTACATAAATGGTAAGCATATTTGCGCGATCTTGGAGAGTATGAAATAGATGTTGCTCAATCATGACATTAAAAATATATACATCATAATTTATTCAGAGAAATAACTGACTAACTTTCAGTACGGAAGAAGCAAGAAGATTTATTTCAAGATGATGCATGGTAAGTTAAGCTTTTCATTTCAGTACAACATAGAGCAATATAGAGGCTATTATTCATTGTATATTCAAATCAATTTCTGATACTAATACGTTCATGTTGAATGATTCCTGAATAATTACGTACATAAAGAAATAGGCTATATTTTGTGTTGGATCAGTTAACATTACCTGTGTCTGCAGTGCGCAGCAGGCACACACCTAAACGATTTAAATATATTGCTTATCCTGCCCAAAAGACCATAAACATTGCAGATAACATCTGAAGTAAAAATGAATTCACATACACATAACATAAAAACTAATCCCGTTTGACTGATTCGCTTCAAATCGGGTGATTTTAGGCCATCGGTTTGCATGTGACTCAATGGTGCTCTCTGCTGGTAGGGAATAGTAAGATGGCGGATCGAACACTTCCGGATCGAACACTTCGCTCTCGCTCACCCAGCGTGCGTGCGCACACACCCATCTCTCTCTCTCTGCGTCTGCTCAGTTTCTGTTCAGCGTGCGGGAGAGAGGAGCAGCGCTTTAATTCAGTTAAACACAGATATTATGTTGTCTCTCTAATTTTACATGCAAGTATAGCCGAAATCACAGCACAGCTGTTGTCTTTATCTTATGCGTATTTCATCAGACGACAGTGCGATTATCATGATTTTTTTGTGCAGATTAACATCTTGGAAGGGAGAGCTGGTTATGTTGTCTTAATGGATCGTGTTTCAGTCATTATTTCATATTCATTCAACAGAAACAGTAACATATACCAATGAAAACAGTTTTATTGAGAATTTAGCTTCATCTAAATACAGTATGTGGGCACAGAGAGGGAAACAAATGTAATAATGAATAATAAATGTACATTTTGCATGTTCAGAAGAAGAGCTGCCCTGTCATGCAAAAATGTAAACAGGTTAGTGTAAGTAAATTGCTCAGTGCAAAGAAAGAGAAGTAATGGGAACCTGGTATTTCTTTTTTCATGTGTCTAATAGACATGAACAAGTTATTTGAAAAACATCTATGACCTTTGAAACATGTCTAGTCTTCATGCTCTATGTTGACTATGGTTTCAATAATAATAAACATACATTTGCATAAAGCATCCATATTTATCCATGCCCATGTTAATTAGAGTATTAAAAACTTGAAAAGTATTAATTTAAGGTACATTTAGAACAAATAAAAATGTGCGAGAATCTGGAACAATCTCTGTGCGTAAGGGTCAAGGCCGGAAAACCATACTGGATGCCCGTGATCTTCGGGCCCTTAGACGGCACTGCATCACATACAGGAATGCTACTGTAATGGAAATCACAACATGGGCTCAGGAATACTTCCAGAAAACATTGTCGGTGAACACAATCCACCGTGCCATTCGCCGTTGCCGGCTAAAACTCTATAGGTCAAAAAAGAAGCCATATCTAAACTTGATCCAGAAGCGCAGGCGTTTTCTCTGGGCCAAGGCTCATTTAAAATGGACTGTGGCAAAGTGGAAAACTGTTCTGTGGTCAGACGAATCAAAATTTGAAGTTCTTTTTGGAAAACTGGGACGCCATGTCATCCGGACTAAAGAGGACAAGGACAACCCAAGTTGTTATCAGCGCTCAGTTCAGAAGCCTGCATCTCTGATGGTATGGGGTTGCATGAGTGCGTGTGGCATGGGACATGGCCGCAGCAGGTGCAGTGATATTACGCAGCGCCTGAAAGTAGTCCCCAGCTAGGTACTTAGTTATAATATAGCTGGGGACTACTTTCAGGCGCTACGTAATATCACTGCGCCATGGTACGGCAGCAAAGTTCCTTGATTATTACGCCGGAATGAGAGTATAGTTCCTAGCCAAATCGGCCTAGAAAATCGCAACTTTTCATTTTCTGCCGGTCTTAGTACACGATATAACTACAGAAGAGTCAAGTTTTAAATGGGACAAATATCGAAACTCTTTGGTCATTTTTGAAAGCGATGCTAGTGGTCTAATCGGATTCAATGATCTATGCTAAGCTATGCTAAAAGTGCTATCGCCAGATCCAGAGATCAGCTGAATGGATTCAAAAAGTTAAAACTCAACTTATTAACTCTGGGGGAGTTGGAGAATGAGCCTATTTCCAAAAAAAAGTGGAGTGTTCCTTTAATCAGAGATAATCTAAATGTAAAAACAGATATCCAATATCCAATTAAATATCTAATATGGGCTGATACTGACAAATGAAAAATCTGTAATACTGGCCAACAACCAATATGGCATTGTGCATCTCTACTTGGAACACATGTTTATGCATTTCTATCCGAGCATTACCTATTCTGTGGGTGCCATTAAAGTACAGGCATGGTGCCATCAACAGCAGAAGGGTTGAGAACACAAGACCAGGTCGTATGAAGGCTAAAAAATGCCTCTTTTCAATGAGACACACGCCGCAAAGGATATGCCCAAAATTTCGATCATATTTGCTAAATTGACTCTGACCTCTGTTGTCCTCTTTTCCTTTTCTCTTTGTTACTGTTCTCCGGACCTCTCTCGCTCTGTCTTCTTACATAAGATATGCATGAAAAGAAGACCTGCAGCTGGATTCGGTGTGCCTCCTATCTGCACTCATGAATGACTTGAGAGAAATCTATTAAAACTAAGGCTGGCGACTGCTTTCTGCATGCGTCACAGATGAGAGAGAAAGAAAATCAGTTTGCTTGCTTGTGGATGTCTCGTTTGTAGCTATTAATTGCCGTTTTACCTGTTGCTTTTCCTCATAGGAACCTCACAGCTGTGGTACTGGTATATTGTACTGTATATCATATCAATCGCATGGTATTTACTCATCTCCTATCAGTCTATTCTGTTGTTCTTCCTCTCCTCCAGCAAGTAAACACCCTTCTTTGAGGGGAATCAGGGCAGGGGCTAAACAATTGTCAGAGCAAGCTTTGTCAACCCTCTCCACAAACAGAAGGAAGGGACCAAATTGATTTATGACTCAAATTAAATAAATGACATTTGCAGCAGAAGAGGAAGAAAAGGTTTGGGAGGAGGAGGAGGAGGAGAAGGAGAGGGGGGAGATCAGTCTGGGTCTGGTTGACTGGATGCATCACAGTGGAGCAAAAAAAAAAAAGAGGATATTCTGTCTGGCTGAGAGAAAAACAGACAGGAAACGAAGAGTGGAAAAGTATTGGACAGAGATTAGATGCAGAAGTCTTTTTAAATCTGTGCATTCACTGAAAGAATCTTATTTTCATAGAGTGCTGTTGAACAATGGTGCACTCTGTGTCTCTTGAGCCAAATTAATTGGAGATGATAACCTGCTTTTCCAGCACGGAAGGGCAGCTAAACAATTAGTAGCTGCATAAAGATGAGAAAACATCAGTCGTTGCGCATTTCAGAGACCATCTTTTATAGGTGCACCAAATTTGTATTGATGAATTCACAGCAGATTGATTTCAGTGCCAGGCTGTGCTGTTTGTCTTTGAAAAAAACGATTGAAATTTTGGATCATTGAAACTGTTCTTTGCTTAAAATTAATATGAAATCAAAACTGACTGTATGTACACTCATTGCATGTGCTTCTGGTCTTATTTTAAAAGATTCATGGGTGCACAAAGGCTGTGCCAAAGTAAAAAAAATATTTTTCTTTCTTTGTGAATTTTAATCAGTGCAATTCCTCTAAAATGGCTGTTTTCACACTTACGTCACTAATGACACATATGATGATAATCTTAGGGATGCACCGATAATTATGCTTTGTAGAATATTACTTTTTATAAATATTGATAATTATATTAATTGTTAATATTATATTTTGTGTGAAAAAGTAAAATACACAAAAATAAATTAAATATATAAATAAAAAATAAATTTAAGTAATAAAATAATTAAGTAATTATTTTTAAATTATATAGGTAAATTTAGACATAGTGTACACTTCTGTTCAAAAGTTTAGGACTGGAAAGATTTTTAATGCTTTTGAAAAAGTCTTATGCTCCTCAAGGCTGCATTTAGTTAATCAAAAATGCAGTAAATACAGTAATATTGTGAAATGTTATTACTATTAAAAAATAACGGTTTTCTATTTGAATATATTTTAAAATGCAATTTGTTCCTGTGATGGCAAAGCTGAATGTTCAGCAGCCATCACTTCAGTCTTCATGATCCGTCAGAAATCATTCTAATATGCTGATTTGAAGTTCAGGAAACATTTCTTATTATTATCATCAATGTTGAAAAAAGTTGTTGTGCTTAATATTTTTGTGGAAACTGTGATATATTTTTTCAGTATTCTTTGATGAATAGAAAGTTCAAAAGAACAGCATTTAACTGAAATAGAAAAAATTAGTAGTCTGTACTGTTAGATTTGAAATTATTAGTGCTATTAAATATTAATTTTAAGCGAGTGCTTGATGACCACAAAGGTCATCCAAATGTAAAAACAGACAAAAATTAGCCTTCAAATTTAAATATTTCAACCAATACCGGTAAATAAATAGTGAAAACTCCCTTATTTCTTTATTTCACATACCTCCATCATCATGCATCAGTCATAATGCTCATTTATAACATAATACTCATTATCCAAGTTCCCTGTCACTTTTCTCAGGGATTGCAGAACTTCCATAAGTGAAAGATGTGTCATGCTAACCTCCAGGCAGCCTGTCATATTGCCTGTCCACAGGGTGCAGACACTTGCAAATGATAGATGATCTGTCGGCCAGTGTCCCGGATGCCCCGCGTCGGAGCAGAGAGGTCTTAATAATTATAGTGACAATGTCTTTTTCAGAGATGAAGTTAGAAATAAAATGATAAGGTGTGAGAATGAGATTCTTGTGATCCTGAGTTCTGTGGGAAAAACACAACTCCTCGGGGGTTTGCCTGGAAGCTAATAGACGTCAGATGAGAGCCTTTTATTCCTCAGGTTTTAATCTTTGTCTCTGGGAGTCATTGTCACATAAACCTGGAGGGATCCGTTTCATGATGTTACTCACCGTACCTCTGGTGACCAATCCTTTACCCGGCCTAGAGGGACGGCAGTTCTTCTGTAAAGTGGAATGAAGTTGAGATAAATGATCAGGAAACATTAAAAGAGCTCTTTGTTATCAAACAGTTATTATTCTGCTTACCCAGTTAGGTTTGCAGTATTGTTTTAAGACGTTTTGACATCTGTTACTGTAGATTGAGGCTTAAAATAGGCGAGCAATTACTCAGATATTAGTAAATGAAGCCTTTGACACCTTTTTGACACCAATTCTGTCTCGAAATTTCTCAGTAGAAGTTATCGCGCCACATATCAATGACATTTGCAAAGGTCACGCTCAAATCGAGCTTTAATTTCCATAACATTTGCATTTTCT
Source organism: Onychostoma macrolepis (assembly GCF_012432095.1). Classification (NCBI taxonomy): domain Eukaryota; kingdom Metazoa; phylum Chordata; class Actinopteri; order Cypriniformes; family Cyprinidae; genus Onychostoma; species Onychostoma macrolepis. The sequence goes on from NC_081169.1 coordinate 19,293,524, forward strand.
CATTTTGCAGATGCTTTTAGACCAAAGTGACAGTGCAAACAGTCAACTGGTGTAACAAATACAATTACAGAGAGCATGTGACTCGGTTAATACTGAGGCAAAGCCTTAGAGAACGAAGAAGACCTTCATTTTGGATATTAAATTTGGATCCCCCTGCTCTTAGAACAGAGGAAAATTACTTTCATGAACCTTCAAAGTAATAACAGAAACATCAATGCAGTGGCATAATAGTACTCTAGGGCAACCCGACAAAAATTAGAGTGCATTTAGACATAATAGACTAGTTTATGTACTCAAGCTAACTTAGAAATGAATGTTCATGACCTCTGTTTTTCTTTTCTTTTAAATGTTGTTACTGTAAATGTAAGCACATGACCTTGCTGTCTCATTTATTTAGTCTGTATGTTGCTGAACATAATTCCAGTTGCGCACTGACATTGAATTGACCTTGACCTTTAAAATTAGCATTATATTTTTCTAACACAAACGTGTACAGTGAAAACACACTGTAATTTCTTTAATGTACGTGATTATGAGTGCTCTGTAGCCTATAGATTATTGAAATCAGTCTTAAAATATGCATGCGCTAACGTGCAAACATTCATTCATTAGGACGTGATCCAAGAAGGTTTAAGTGGTGACGGCTTGATCCTAAATGATGTTTGAAGAATGATAGTCCTGCCTGAGTGCCTGGCCTTGGAAACACATTACGCTAGAGAGTTGTCATCATTGGTGAATGACATATCTCACCTTGTAAAAGCGTTGCGCCGAAACGGTCATAAAGAAACATGCTACTGTCTTTCCAAACAAATTGTAATTGGTATGTGTGACCCTGGACGACAAAACCAGTCTTAAGTGTCAATTTTTCGAAATTCAGATTTATACATCATCTGAAAGCCGAATAAATAAGCTTTCTGTTGATGTATGGTTTGTTAGGATCGGACAATATTTGAAAATCTGGAATCTGAGGGTGCAAAAAAATCTAAATATTGAGAAAAACGCCTTTAAAGTTGTCCATATGAAGTTCTTAGCAATGCATATTACTAATCAAAAATTAAGTTGATACATTTACTGTAAGAAATTTACAAAATATCTTCATGGAACATGATCTTTACTTAATATCCTAATGATTTTTGGCATAAAAGAAAAATTGATCATTTTGACCCATACAATATATTTTTGGCTATTGCTACAAATATACCCCAGCGACTTAAGACTGGTTTTGTGGTCCAGGGTCACATATTATACAAGTCTCTGGAATACTTGATTCTGAGTGGTCAGCAACATTCAAATATTTTTTGTACAATGACCACTGAACCATATAACTGATCCTAGTTTCATGACTCTCATATCAGTCCACAGACCAGTTATTTTTGTATTATTTAAAAACTATTATAGCATTTATTGATATTTTGAATGTTTTTATATTTTCAGTTTTCATTTTAATTTTAGTTTAATTTAAGAAGTTTTAATTTTGTTGTGCTTTTGTCATTTTTATTAGTTTTTGCTTTTTAACATTTCTATTTAGCGTTATTTTTATTTCCGATTTAATTTTAGTAATTTTAGTACTTTATTACTTATTTCAGTTAGTTTTAACCTAGACTGATTGGAAAAACATTCCTCTACTTAAATTTATGCAAAAGTCCAAAAATATACCTGTACATAGAATTCACGGCAGTTTCCAGCAGAAAATGCACATTGGAGGCAGTATAATGGCAACACCCTTTATTCCTTCTTTACACAAAGTATAATTACAGGGGCAGATTATCGATTAATAATCAATTAAATATTATCACACAGTTCCTTGTGCAGTTCTATGTTATGACTTCAAAACATCTGTACTGTGGCACATTAGTTTACACATATTTGTAAACTAATAAAATCTATATGTAAGGCTTTTCTAATGTAGTAAACTTGCTCTGTAGCTCACCTGGTGCAGCATTGTACTTGCGATGTGGAGCGCTTGAAAACGACTCCCATGAAACATGAGTAACAATAAAAGGGCTCAAAGACTTTTAACAGTAATCTAAATTGACATGGTTGTTCAGCAAATGCATTTTTACCTCAGTTTTGCTTTTGTTAACACGTGGTTAGGCTTTTCAAATGCGATAGATCCTTAAACTTTTAGTACCACACACCGGACATTTGATTTCTGAACTGCTGCGATACATACCAACCAACAACTATTGTGTATAAAAGGTTGCCTGATTCATGTTCATCTGTTTTGATGTTTGTTAGCTCTGCTCACTGGAAAGTGTCATTTTGATTTTGAAAGTGTCTTGGAACGTATTATCATTTTGCTTAAATTATGGTACAGGCATGCATTTCCAATGAACTTGGAACTTGCACTTCTAATTTTTGTAAAACATTTTTATCTAATATTTATATTTTATTGTATTTCAGCTTTGTCAATTAACAAAATAGTTTGTGATAGATTGTTAACAATAACAACACTTACACAGAATGTTTCATTTTTGCGTTAAAAAAACTGCTCAAATCAATATTTAATGTTCAGTTATTTATTCGGTAAGTAGCCATGAAATAAGTTGGATATTGTCCAGTCAGCTGGCCATTATCGCAAAAATAAAACTCCTGAGACCTGCCAAACTGTCTGGGTTTATTTTAAGATAATGAGCAGCTGGCTGTTTCCCTTTACTTAAGTTCAGGACTGACATTATTATGCTTTCCAAAGTTTAAATATTGCTTATTTGCAGAGCTTGTTGATCCTTTCCTTACCGTTTACAATGAACTTCTCAGTAACTATCCAAGGGTCACCCTTACCTGTGACCTTTGAATTAACCATTGAGTTTCAGAACTATTTTATTGGTAGTCTCCAACTGTACATTGCATCAGTGCTTTTGTTCCAATCAAGCTAATTATATCAGTAAGATGCCGTTGTCCAAGAGTAGGTGTTTGTGTGAGTGGCTGCTATAGTGTGTGTATGTGTTTCAGAGATTGTGAATGAGCCTGTTTGTTAGTGTGAAAGTGTGTAAACACACACTGATACAGCGCTGTGCTCATTAAGAAGCTCTGGCTTGGCTGGGCTTGGCTCCAGGGCCACATGTTTCTCCTGTGCGGTGCTCGGCTATTTCTGTCTGCAGTGTTTGGCTTGGATATACTCAGCTGCTCTCTCAGTCACCTTGTCTTGTCTTGTCTCATTCTTCATATAGCGTCAACGCATTTCTATCTAGGCTGGATAATAGACCTATCTACTGTACACTCGTTTTGATAAATTTAGAGTGCATGAGACAGAAACTGGATTGATGGCAACCTTAAAACCTTGTGTTCCAGTTGTCTGGTTCAGTGTTAGTCACCTTCATTGTCTCCTTAAAACAACAGGTTTTGAACATGTACGTCTGCAAAACCACATATTTCTGAATATGTTGAGTGTGAAATAATGAAGCGTGAGACTTATCCTTTGAGATCTGATTGGTTAACTCAATTATGTTAACATTATGTGCTAGTAAATTATTATTTATGCTAGGATAACATTATTTTTGCTAAGATTTTATTGGCTAATATTAATATTGTATAATATTATTTATGCTCATATATTATTTTCTATTTGTGCCATTTTGGCTAATATTATTTATATTCATTATTACATTATTGGCTAATATTATTATAGCTACAATTTTATTGATTAATGTTATTCATGCTAGGATATTATTGGCTAATATTATGTAGACTTATATATTTGCAAATAATTTTCACCCTATTATTTGTGCTAAGCTGATTTGTGATAGGCTGGTATTATTTATGTATTATTGGCTAATATAATATGATATTATTTATGCTAGGAAATTTTTGGTAAATGTTATTTATGCTAAAATATTATTTATATTTATGCATCATTGTCTGTTATTATTTATTCTACATCCTCTTGTTTACTTCAGTAGATTAGACCTTTTGTCAGATTTGGAGAAAATGGTTTAATATTAAATTAAAATATTCAAAACACTAATTTTGAAAACAACCTATGTAATAGCTGTAGCTAATCTGAGGAGTTTGATCTTGCTTTGAGTTTGCTCACGTTTTACTTCAGAAACAGTGAAGATTTTTCTTCTAACTGCTTTTCAGGGTTTGATTTTGTAATTTTTTTTTGTGTTGGTATGCGATAAACTTCACAGGTGTGTAGTTTTTAGATGGCAGACACTCTGCTGGTTATGTGATGTAACTTGTCGCCATTCTTTTGTCACTGGAGACGTTTCCCAGGCCCTGCGTCCCCTCATGATGGCCAAAGTGTGTTTTTGCACCTGAATGTAGAAGACCACTGGGATATCATGTGAAGTGCAGTGAAAGGTGTGAGAGATGTGTGTTGCTCTGAGCTTCTACAGATGTTTGGAAGGGAAGAATTTGTGATTTCCTATAGGGTATTTACTGTATACTATGTGTGTGTGTGTAATGTGCAGTGGGAGTCATGTTTGTGTGTTTGTGTGTTGAAGGAGATGAGGGAGTGAGAGAGGGGGATGTGTTTGCTCATGCATTTGTGTTTGTGGCTCTCTCAGGGGTTTAGCCTGGAGCTTCATGGATCTTTGTTGAAAGACTGCTCACTTTGTGTCCATTCTGAATCTCTCGCTCTCAATCTAACTCTTTTAACAGCTCAGCTGAGAGAATACAGTTCACCTTTCCCTACCAGACACCTCACATATTCATTTTGCAGTACCTCTCCACAGATACAAGATACCACGTCTCTTTCACTGATCACATGACCTGGCTTGCTTGTCAACCAGCCCCTTCCCCAGAGGAAGCTCAGGGTTGCTGTGGGGATGAGGATCTTGGTGGCAGATTTGGGGAATCTGAGGCAACGTTACCATGGCAGAGTCTGAGTCTGAGTCTGGGGAAGGGGTACATTGGCTCTTTGAGGCACTTGTTGTTGCAGCTGTTTGCTTGTTTTATCTCATTCTTATATATATATATATATATATATATATATATATATATATATATATATATATATATATATATATTATTATTATTATTATATATTTTTTGCACTCATGAGGAACAGTATCTTACATTCAATAAAGTAATAGATAATTCAGTATCTTACCTAACAAACTTCACGTCACATTCATGTCTAATTTTAACAATACAGTTTACTGCAGTAATTTAATGTACAATTCAAAGGTTTGTGGTCAGTTTCTGACTTTTTAGAAAGATGACTCACCCAGGCTGCATTTATTTAGTCAAATAAATAAATAGAAAAATTAATTAATTATTTAAACGTACTGAAATATTAATGCAATTTGAAGTAACTGTTTTCTATTCTATTCTATTTTAATATTCTATTATAATTTTCCATTTTAATTTATTTTAAAATGTATTTTATTCCTCTAAGAGCAAAGCTGATTTTTCAGCAGCCATTACTCCAGTCTTCAGTGTCACATGATCCTTCAGAAATCGTCTTGATTTGTTGGAAAAACAAACAAACAAATTCTTATTATTATCAGTGTTGAAAACAGTTGTGCTGCTTAATATTTTGTTTTACTTTTTTAGGATGAATAGACAGTTCAAAAGAACAACATTTATTAGCAATATCATTTTTGTTACATTATAAATGTCTTTACTGTCACTTAATGGACCCTTGCTGTATAAATGTAATAAAATAAATATTTATTTCTATCAAAAAAGAACCCCAAACTTGGCAACATTAATGTATTTCCAAGGGAAACAGGATATTCATCAAGAAAAAAGACTTGATTGTATTGATCTGGAAATGACTGAACCATGAAAGTTAGTGGTTGTGAGTTGAATTGAAAAATAAGAGGGTTTAAAAGTTGCAAGTTGGCGGAAAAATTTAAAGATGAAAGGTTAAGAATATAAATATGTTTTATTTGAACAGTGTGCATTGAAGATCAGGAATGTGTTTTAAGAAAGTAAAGCAGAAAAGTAAAGCAGAAATTTTGATTTCATGTCAACTTTAATCCTTATTGATTAAGAGGGAACCAGCTGGCCACTGTTTCCATTTTAGCTTTCATTTTAGTTGTCAGAGAACCATCTGTTTTTGCAGACATGGGTAGTTAATCTTTTGCAAACAGAGCAAAAAACTGGATGGGTTATGGCCATTATTGGACACAAAGAGCACATCTGACTATAAATGTTGGACAACCAGTGAGGCAAGGAAAGGATCATGACATTGTTGTGTCGTGATGCACTGCACTTCCAGTGTCGATTGGGGGGCAAAGATCAACCAGCTCCACAATTTTTACAGAAATTGGTGTAAAAGCAATTTTCACTCAGAAATTTCAAAAATGACAAAGAATCGTCAAGAAGTAAATTTAATTAAATGTGAAATTTTGAAATATATTTAAATTAAGTCATGTCCTAATGGATAGAGAGTTGGACTTGCAACCCAAAGGTTGTGGGTTTGAGTCTCAGGTCTGGCAGGGATTGTAGGTGGGGTGAGTGAATAACCAGCGCCTGGTATCCACCTTCAATACCACGACTGAGGTGAGACCCTAGAGCAAGGCACCAAACCCCCAACTGCTCCCTGGGCGCTGTAGCAATATGGCTGCTCACTGTGTGTGTGTGTGCACTTGAATGGGTTAAATGCAAAGCACAAATTCTGAGTATAGGTCGTCCTTTCAATTTCAGTCTACTCTAATAGATTAACTTAAAAAACAACAACATTTTTACAGTGTACCACACAAAGGTTTGTGGTCAGTAATATTTTTTTATGTTTTTGAAAGAAGTCTGGTAACACTTTACCTTACGCCTATATGTATAATACATTATAAAATGATAATTAAAGGATATAATGCACTATATTATTCATAATATGCATTGTAATACATTATATATTGTTGTAAACAATTATAACCAAATTTGAATTCATAGTGTTATAATGAATTGATAAGTGTTAAATAAATGAAATGTATATAACTGTGGTTACAATTATTGTTGGGATTGTACAATGCATTATAAGATGCATTACAAGGCATAATTAATTAATGCATTAAAACTACTTTTATAATGCATAATTATACATAAATGCTTTAAGTAAAGTGTTAACGGAAGTTTCTCTGTTTTCAAAAATACAGTAAAATATTAGTATTATTGAAGTACTGTATTATTAGAATTGTAAAATTACAGTGTAGATTTTAAAGTACAAAAGTACAATCAATAAATCTTTTTGTAATATTTAAATGCGTGTTTGCTGAATAAAAGTATTAATTTCTTTTAAAATAAAAATCTTACTGACCCCAAGCGTTTTTATTTTTATTTAATGTGGCTCCATGAGCAAAAAGAAAAAAAAGAGGCAGATTTCAAACCAGTACTTCTGGGGGTTCCTGCACCAGCTGAGCAGCTGCCACTGAGATGAATGGAAATGCTAACGGATAGCCTTCTCCAGGTATTATAGACCTCCTTGGGGCAAATGCTCAGCAGGCCCATGCATTAATCCATCTATGAGCGAGATATGCATAGAAAGAGTCAGACCCAGCACACTAGGCAGACAGCAGAAGAGGGAGTAACTTCCTGCAGTGGGAAAAGGCAAACAGAAAGAGAATATGAAAGACAAACAGAGACAAGACTGAGAAATGAAGAACGGGTCAGACGAGATGCTGGAGGGAGCGAACCGCCAGACCGTGGCACATGCAAACGCAAATATACTGAAATATATAAAGGAGATTCTTACTTTGGTACAGGAGAAAGGTCACTAATATTGACCACCTTATTGTTATACGCCTGAATTTTCTGAAAGCATTTTGTGAGGCCATAGAAAACAGGAAAAGGGGTCAAGGATGTTGACCGACAGGTGATGGAGTTTCTTTCTGCGCTAAACAAAAGGTGCATTTTGATTCAGAAAGATGCAAGATGCAATTAAGTCTGACTATTTGCGTTAAGAGGTCAGGAGAGGACAATTTTTTTTTTGGTTGTTTTTTTTTAGATTGAACGAGTGCGGAAAGGTCTGACAACAGAAAGCTGAACAGTCCAGGAACAGAGCAGATGGAAAAGTGAGAGAGGGATTGGGAGGGAGGGAGGGAGGGGCTGGGGAGAAGTGGGCGTGGCTTGTATTCTGTTCAGCCTATCAGATCCAGACAAAGGCAAGCAATGAGAACTGGTGTAGGAGTGAGTGAGAGGAGAAAAGAGAGAGAGAGAGAGCATGAGAAGGAGAGAGGTAGAGGGAGATGTATATTCTCAGTCCCTCAGCCCGTGGCAGAGAGCTTGGTCGCACCAGAATAGCTCAGGACAGTCCTGGTCCAAAGTCTGTTTCGGAGTGTGAGCCGGACAGCATGTCGGATTCCGAAGCCAAAGTCAACTCCAAAAAAGCCGGCATTCGGGCTGCTGTCATTCTGATCGGACTACTTCACAAGTCCAGACGGCAGAGGGAGAAAGAGAGAGACAAGGAGCGGTGGGTGAACTTTTCTTTTTCCCACCCTCTAGTTTGACCTGTGTTTCAGATCTGGCTGTTGTTATTGGCCTGGGTGCTCTGCTTGACCTACGTTTTGGTATGAGGTTTCTGGCTATGTAGGTCGTCGTATGTACACTTTATACATTTATTGTCGTCCCAGAGTGTGTTGTAATTGGGTCAGTATATAGTAAAGGACTTTTTTTTTTTGTGTGTGGCTCATTTGAGGATGTTCTCGTTTGCAACTTCCAAGCTTGTCTTTCTCCTCATATGCTATTTAGAAATATAAGATATTTCTTGTTCAAAGCTCAGGATACTCAAGTTCTCAATTATGCGTCATTGAAAAATCTCAACTGTTTCTGATAGAGAAACAACATAACACACAAATAAGACAATTGTTGATATACAGTAAAGTATATATATCATGGATTGCATTTTTGGACTTGAAAATGCTAAAATAAAGAGAAATGTTTAATTTAATTACAAATTTGGCAAATGTCAGCACAGTTTACTGTTATTTATTTTGGTATTTTAACTTTTCATTTTATGTTAGTAATTTCTTCATTTTTATTATTTTTTATTTTGCCTCGACTTCAGTTGGAAACATCTCTGTTTTTTTAAATTTAATTTGTGTTTTATTTTAATTAACAAAAATGCTTTAATTTTAAATAATAGTTGAGAGTCTCCTGGAACACTTGTTGGTTTTTGAGGTCTTTTTTTTTTTTCTTAGAAAAAGCAAAATCTGCCTTGCTCTCTATGTAATCTCATTGCTGTCTAAGAGAAACGGTAATAAGAAAGATAATAAGAAGATTGCATATGTATTTTTATATGTACTTTGTGTAACCGTCCATGTACAAAGAGTTCCAAGCAAATACAGCACTGTTAAACAAACAGAGAGTAAACAGAGAGAGAGAGGCACATAGTTTTCACCAATCTCTCCTGGTCAGGGTCATCCAGGTCAGATTGTACAGTATGTGGAAGTAAATCTCCGAGGATGAGACCACAAAACTATTTCTCAGCTTCTCCAGTGGCTGTCTGGTCAGTGGCCGTGTTGCCCCTATCAGCTGGCATCATCATCGCTAACAGTGGCCCCAGTGTAAACTTTGTCTAATCATTAATTATAAACTGATTTGACTGCATACTAACACACGCCCAAAGACACTCTTTTACACAGGTGTCGTGCCGCGTGGAACCACACACAATACGATTTGTGTTCTCAGGCGCCATGTGTGCAGCTCCATTTGCATAGATCTCATCGATAACTGGCATGGTTACTGACATCACTGCGAGACGGCCCAGCTGGAGTCACCGCTTTTATTCCCTCTAGATCAGTTCTGTCCCGTTCTTTATTTCAGATGTGCAGAGCAGAGTATATAAATCAAACAGGCTTTTCAGAGTGATAAGTGGGGCATATTTGTAAACGTTATAATGTGATTCACCTTGATGGCTGGGTGTTTCAAGTTTGGTCTGTGAGGAAGGTTATTGCTCTCTCTTGTTTTAATCGAAAGGTTGACTGGTGTAGTAATTGCGTTGTTTTATCTTAAAATTAAAGGTTTGGTACCAGATTCGAGAGCACTTCAGGGTGTAATTTGTTCTCAGATTGGAGTTCTTTGAGTAGGTAAAAAGATCTTTAAAAGAATTTCTTAAAAAGTATTTTTGTATTGTTTGCCAATAAACATCACAGAGACTATCCCTTGAATCAAATTATTTAATATATAATATTTAATCTTGCATTATTTATTATTTAACAATTGTTAATCTAAAAAATGCAGACACTTTATATATAGTGACCAATTCTCACAATTAATTAGTCGCTCATTAGAATGCTTTTTTTTTTTTTGTGATCAACTTTTTATTTTTCCAAATCTACAAAACAACATCCACTCAAACAAACAACAGGGAGACACACCATCAACAATTTCAATTTCAATTTGTAGTAAAAGGAGCAAAACAGAATTCACATGAGTCCATGGATTGACAACAATTGGACATTCCCAAAACATGTGGAGAAAAGTACCTGCTGATACAGTGTTACAGATATGACAGTTATAGGTCGATTGCAGTTTCATTTTAAACCTCTTGTAAGGAGTTTTGTATGCTCTATGGATGACTTTGAAATAGATAATTACAAGTTTTTAGAAGTTAAGATTAGATTAGACCACACCCTCTCCCAGTCGACCGATAAATTAAAACCTGTTAATTCACGATTCCAGATAGATTTAATAGAAAGAGACTTTGTAGTGTGATCATTAAGTTTACTATATATTAAAGAAACAGATGGCCAACCAGAGGGTGGTGCGATCCAATCCCATATAGGATGAGAGGAAATAGGGGATGCCCAGGGAACTCCATAGGCCTTGAGAGCAGAACGTAACTGAAAAAAGACAAAATATGATGATGCTGGTAAACAAAACTTAGTTCTTGAAGTGAGCAGAGTCCCTGGTTATCATAAAAGTCACCGCATATGTTTCTGCCCTATGTAGACCAAGAGGGCTGGACAAATGGCCTATTTCAACATAAAAAATTAAAGTTGTGCCATAAGGGTGTGTTGTTACAAAATTTGAAAGGTCCTCCCATCAGACGTTCCACCCTTTTTAGAAAGAAAAGTGAAGTCCTTAGATGTAGTATTCTGGATTCTCCAAAGATCGATTACATTAAGTTCAGTGATAAATTTATTCAATAACTTAGTGGATGGGTTAGCTGTAGTATCAGGGTGAGATTTATCTAGTGCAGGATTTAAAACAGCATTAAAATCACCACCCATCACTAAAGGACAATCAATCTGCTCAAGTAATATATTGGAAATATTTGTGAAAAATGCCTCATTCGGGCAGTAAATGGAGACCAGTGCTAACCTGTCATTATGTTTTTTACAGAGTATAAAAACAAATCTACCTTCATAATCATTCCCGATATGTTCAATAGTTAAATGTAACTTCCTATCGACTAAGATAAGCACCCCCTTAGTTTTATTAGGGGCACAAGAGAAGGCTGCCAGTTTGTAATACTTGTTTTGAAAACATGCCACATCGCATTGTTTTAAATGAGACTCTTGTATCAGGGCACAGGAAATCGATTTACGATTGTGAGGGGGCCCTGCGGCGAATGGACCGAGAGAGACAACCCCCCACCCCCCACCCCCAAATCCCCCCATCCCCCCCCCTGGAACGCGATCGTGAACAGACCGAAATGCGATCATGAACGCACCGAGGGGGCAAATGGTCAAAGCAGACCGCATATTACCGAGAGTGTAGGTCTGCATAAACAACAGAAACAAATGTTGATGCGTGACCAGTCCACTTCAACGGAAGACATGTCCCCTAAAGGCCCACTGAGCCAAAAGCGTAGTGATTGAACCTGCTCTCCATCAGCCCGAATAATAATAATAATAATAATAAATAAAAATAAAGAAAATAAATCATTATTATTTACCAGTCAGCGGATGAGCGTACAGGACAGGGGCAAGATTCCAAAAAGAAATTAACAAGTGTCCATGGCCACCTTGTTATTGTTCCCCTTCAGGATCGCTGATCTGTCATGCCATCTTAGTACACGGAAGATGAGAGTACGCGGCCGATCTGAGTTCTTCCTTCCGTCATACACGCGATGGGCCCGGTCAATCTCGATGTCACGGCCTTTCAGGGAAGAGATCCACTTGGAAAGATTAGCTCTGAGGAAGCCAGCTGCATCGGAGCCTTCCGCCCCCTCTGGCAACCCCACCGGTCGTACGTTATTTCTCCTGCTCCTATCTTCAATGTCCGTCGTAATTTTTTCAGTGAGTTGCTCCAGCTGATTTCTTAAGTTTGTGACTATCCTCCTATCCTCACGTGCAGCTGCTTGAACGGAATCGACCCGGTCACGTGTCTGTTTCACCGCGATGGCTAGCTTTTCAACTTCTGCTTTTAGCTCTTTTACAGAATCCTTGGTTGTTTGTATATCCAAATGTACATCCCGGAGTGCTGGGGTCAGTACAGAGTCTATCGCTTCTCTTACAGTTGAAGCCACTACCGAATCGAGAGTACTTTGTTGCTTTTCAAGCGCTAGCTTGATACCGTTAGCTATAGAAGCGTCGAGATCCTCTCTGGAGATGGTGGAATCTTTTAATTTTTTCTTTATTGGCGATTGTTCACTCTCTCTTTTCCGTCTGTCCTTGACTGCTGGGGTACCCACGAGTGGTTCAAAATTTACTGACAGGATATATACAATTTCTGACAAAGTGAGCAGAGCAAAGGACTATGCTTTTGCTGTGCATTGCTGCCGAAGGGTCACGTCATCTCCCTCATGGTGCGTTCACACCAGACGCAAATGAAGCATTAAGCGCGAGTGATTTACATGTTAAGTCAATGCAAAGACACGAATGACGCGGTGCGACACAAGTTTTCACAAGTTGAAAAATCTGAACTTTGGCGAATATTCACACCACGTTAACCAATCAGGAGCTTGCTCTAGTAGTGACGTGATTACACGTAGTGAGCGGAGGCAGAAATCCGTAACAACAATGGAGGACAAAATCATCGTCGCTGTATGTGGATACACGGAGCTGTACGATACATCTTCGTACTTTTACAGAAACAAGAATAAAAAGGATCTTGCTTGGAAGAAAGTGAGTGAGGAGGTCGGACAATCTGGTAAGTTGTAAAAAACGCTCTTTACTCAATTTTGAGCAATATATATACATATTGAGTTGATGTGTTTATTCAGCCTTCCATAGCACATAAAGCGCAGCTACCCTCTCAACAAAATCCATGTCAACCATTTCACAACGAGACTGGAGCCACCTGGCAGAAGCCCCTCCCTGACGCAAATTTGCGTCTGTTGTGAAGTGAATTTCACGCGCGAATAAAGCGAATTTCACGCACGAATGAAGCGAGTAAACTCCAAATGATCAATCGTCCAACTACGCGCGAATAGCGTGATTTATTCGCGCAAGTCGAGTCTGGTGTGAACGCATAGTCAGAATGCATTTTATTAACATATTTGTTGTTTATCAGTACTTATAAAGCACATATTCTGCATGACCATATTCTACATCCCTAATCCTATACCCAATACCTAGGGGTGGGCGATACGAGCTAAAATTCATATCACATTTTCCACTGTCCAGACGATATCGATATTATATCGCGATATGAGAAGAAAAAATGGAATCACATTTTAGTAGACCTTAGTTAAATTACAGACAAAATATGTATTTAAACATTATATAACTAGAAAAAAAAAACATGATTTCAAGATCTAAGGCAAAAATAGTCTGACTTTAGAAGTGTGAAATTATGCTACATAAGAAACCTGCACAAAAGAAAAACAGCAAATGGACTGAAAGAACATGCAAATTCACTCTTTGACAGTAGATGGCGCTTATGGCCTCAATTTAGCGTTCCTTTGGTTACCGCTGTAAATAAAGCTGCTCTGCGCTGCGCTTATGAACACGGAGGTAAGAGAAAAGAAAATGCCATCTAAAGTTTTCTGAAGAGAGTTCAGATACTCATTCATATTACCCCCTGCCCCCAATTCAATATATATATTTTTCTTCCTATATTTCGAGCATTGTGAACAGTGATCTTGCGCTTGTGGTCTGCGTCTCTGTCCTGTGTTAATGGCCGTTTACAGACTTAGTAATATTTCCACACAAATTACATTTTGGGAAATTATTATAATCCAGTTTGTGTGCAGTTCTGGTGTTGTGCTCAATTTATTGCCAAATTATTACCCCTCTCGTTGAAATCGCTATCTGATTGCCTAATCCTAATCCCACCCCTGATCCTTACCCCTCGCCCACACACCTAACCCTAAACCTACCAATACTAAGGGGTAATAATCTGGCAGGGGGTCAGAATTGGGCACAACACAGGAATAGAGATCAGCCAAAATATATTTAAAAGCCGATCGTGTGTTTGGAGCAAAAACCATCCGGTTCCGATCTATGTCCGATCAAGCGGGGAATATGTAACGGTATCCACGGTATAGCAAAATCCATATCATGGCACAACATAATACATTATGTTACATAGTTACATTAATACGGGTATAGCGCCCACCCCTAGCAATACCTAAACTTAACAACTACCTTACTAACTATTAAAAAGCAGCAAATTAGGAGTTTATTGAGGCAAGTTAATGGTTTGTTAATAGTGAGAATTGGATCTTAAAATAAAGTGTGACCAAAAAAAACTATATATTTTGTAATTTATTTATTATGTTTTTACCTCATTGGCAGATTTTTGGGGCATAAAACAACTGTGAGTTTAATGCTTTATGCTATTTTTCAGTGGGTTAATTGATAATATATTTTCCATAAAATTAATTATTCATAAAAAAGGTAAATTTACTTGTGTAAGAAATACCTATTCACATAAGATATAATATTTAATGTAACATAATATATTTAATATATTTTATTAATATAACAATCTTTAATTTTATGAAAATTAAATAATGACATTTTTAATAATATTGAATCTAGAATTGTTTTTTTTGTTTGTTTTTTTACCCCAATGGCTGATTTTAAGCATTTAAGAACTTGTAGCACACAGATCAATAAATAAAGTTTTTTGCATACTATTTTCAAGTGGCTTAAATTATATGTTTTCTGAAAACTAGTTTTAATGCAATTTTGCTCCTCAAGTAAATTTAATTTTATTCATTGTTATCTCTTGATATTTTTACCGGAAAACAAGAGAAATAATAAGTAAGATAATATTTGCATTATTTTTTTTATTGTTTGCAGTCTCTCTACCAGCTTGACTAGTTTTATTTTGATTATTAATAATTCTTTATTTGACATGATGTTCCTCATTCCATTTATCTTGGCAAATGCTGTAAGATGAGAGCAGCAGCGAAAGCATTTCTTCATAAGTTCATTAAGCACCAAAGCAAATGTTTTTCTGGTTTCCTGTTTCATTCACTGAAATCTAATTTTCTCCACCTTCATCACTCATTTCTCCCATGATCCTGTCTCCTGCAGCTCATATGAACTGCTTTCACCTCCTGACTCATTTTGTTTCCATCACAATTTATTTTCCTTCAGCTTTTTTCACTTTTCTCCTTCACGTCGTTTCTTCACGTGTAATTTTTATCCCTATGCACCTCCGCTGTGCCCTCCCCCCGTTACCTCCTCTTTGCTCAGTTGTTTTGCCCCCTCTCTCTTTCTGTTGTTGAGAAAGCATTTTTGATTAGCAGCTGTGTGAAATTAAACTAAACTAGGTCACCCTTTGCCCTCTGTCTCGCATATAAACATACAAAGACTCAAAGTCCTTTAGGTCAGAGGATAAGATTCCAGTTCAGTTCCTCATTCAGTACCACAGATGCATCATCGTCTGTAACTGTAAGAGCGAGTCATCGTGAGTACCTGGAAAAAACACGCGGCTCATTCATCCAGAAGAGGCCGTAAAACAGACCTCTGGCTGCCAGCACAATGGCATACTCAGTGATATATACACAGTATGTCATAAAAACTCAAAGTAAAGGGCTCAAATGGCAGCACTTTGGCGTAGTGATGGATTATGATATAATCATGTTCCTTATCAGTCCTGCTAAATGGAAACATTAAATGGACAGAATATTGCTTCTGAAGCTTCTGAACATCTTGTGATTTAGAGTCAATAACAAATAAGTGTGCCCATAATGAAGAAAATAAAACTTTTATTAATCTAGTTTAACTTTGTATTCATATTGTTCATTCGATTTTTAGTTTAATTTGAATAACTCTAAACGTTGTGGTGTACCAAGTAAAAAATAACAATTAAATTAACATTTTTCTTGCACCTTGAATATGTGTTTGTGTCGAAGGTTGTTAAAAAAGTTTTTAAAAAGATACGTGTATATATATATATATATATATATATATATATATATAAGCAATATTACACAAGTAGACGTGAGATATGGCTGTATATTGGCATGGCTGTGATTCGGCCGTAGGTAATCACAGCGTGCTGGTATACAGCCATATCTCACGTCTACAAGTGGGATATTGCATTTATACAACAGTTCGACAGCATGAGTGTGTAAATACATAAACAAACTTACAACAGAGTGTCTTTAAAAGCCCTCTTTTGTGCAGAACTACTTCCTTCCACCACAAATTCAAATCTAAAGTCGACAGTTTAACAGCTAAGTCCAAGCCTCCGTTACTAATTCCAAAATGTCACTTTAGAAGTAGTAACGAAGGAATGTTGAGTTGCTTCATTGAAAGCTTATTGTATTACTGTATCAAAAGCTCGCTATATTATGTAGAGAAGGGGTCACCACACTCGGTCTTGGAGGGCCGGTGTCCTGCAGAGTTCAGCTCCAACTTGCCTCAACACACCTGCCTTGAAGTTTCACATATACCAAGCAAGACCTTGATTAGCTGCTTCAGGTGTGTTTGATTAGGGTTGGAGCTAAACTCTGCAGGACACCGGCCCTCCAGGAACAAGTTTGGTGACCCCTGATGTAGAGTATTATGAGAGAGATGGACTGGGCGAGTGTGATTACCTGCATCTGATACAGCATTCATTCTTCAGATCTGTCTCATATTCACAATAAACATTAGTTTGAATATCTGCTGAGGAAAGCGTTATCTTTTTTATAACGTTACTATCCTTTCATCTGTTAAGGGTGATTTTGCTGCTCAGTGCATTTGTTTGCTGTGTCAAGCTGTTTTTGAAGCTAAAAATAACTTCCGTCTATAGCGTTTATAACTTTTCAATGTAGAAGTCTTTACTGCTGACTCACTCATAAAAACAGTCTCTTCTCGCCATCTAAGGGCGGAACAATGTGACTAAAATCACCATCACGAACACGCACCGTTTCTCTATACTAAACACTATTATTTATTTATATAAAATATTATTTATTGAATAATAATATTTAATAAACAACAACAACAACAGCCATCATAAAAGTTGCTAGGCAGTTATAGTTCAAACTGCATATTTGAACTATAAACAAGAACATTCTCGCCTGAAAACCTCTTAAAACTTAATTCCGTGACACAAAAACTGTAATATTTATAAAATGATACTGGATTTGGGCGTCCGCCATGACACTCGCTGTAAGAAGTACCGCAAGCAGAGTGATACGATTACAAACTGTGAAACAGCTGTTGGAGTTCTGATATCACTCTAATATCTCACTCTTATCAGCCAATCAGATTAGAGGACCAAAAACAACTATTGTATAAATTAGTATATTAATATAAATAACTGTTGTTTATATCATTTAGGCCTATGCTTTTTGTATCACATGCCATTTTGCAACTTGAATATCCTTGCATGTCATGAAAAGGTCTAATTAACTAATATTTTACTTGTGAAATTATGCCAAAATTAGGGGTGTCCCCGGATCGGATTTTTCGAATCTAGTCGACTGAGAGGCGAATCATATGTTTGGGGGCAGGGCAAAATACTTTACCAAGAGTCAAGTCAGACATTCGGCAGTCATAAATCAAAAAAAGTCATAAAAACGCCTCGCAGATAAAAACGTGGTAAATAATGTTTTATGTTTTTATTAAAAGAGAGTTAACATTAAACGTCAGCGAAACCCTAAGAATTCACAACATCTTTTACAATAGTGCTCTCATTATAACGTTATGTATATGACAGTAGTTATTAATGTTCTGCATTTCTGCTTTGAGCGGCGTTCGCTGAAGATGACCAGTAGAATGAAGCATATGATAGCAGGTTTTTAATCAATGGGATTTAACTCATTTATCTGATATAGAATACGGTTCGTTATTTATACTACAAAACGTTAATATTAATACTTGTAGGCTATCTGCAAATCAGATATGCCCCGAATGCATGAACGTGTCTGCGCGGTTCTGATTGATCTCCTTTTATGGTTCACGCAACAACATGCAGAAACACGACAACTAAACTGTAAAAATTCAAAGCGTTTTATTATAATAGTGTTCTTATTATAATGTTATGTATATGACAGTCCCAGTCATAGTTATTAATATTCTGCTTTGTTGTTTGTCCTGCTCGCGCTGCGCGCTGAAGAGATAATCACCTTAGTACTACAATGAAGCGCTTTACTGCAGCGCAACTCAACCAAATGCATACGAGATAAATAAAATAACATGATAAACCGGCTGAAATGTTTTGAAATCACTTGTACCCTGCCTGATCAAAAAAAATTAAAATAAATAAATCCAGTCTTTCACTCCTCTGTCTGATCATGGAAAGTGAAACTTAAACCTTTAGGGGTGGTTGGATTTATTCAGGCACGTTAAAATATTTATTTAAAGCTTCTTTCTTTTCAGATTCTTATTTACAGCATTATCATAATAGGCTGTATATTAATTTATTGTGAGAAAGCCGTTAGTTTTATGTGAAATCAGACATTTGAGCACCCCCATATAGCCAAAATGGCATGATCATAACACCGAATATTCGACTGTGAGATTGGGAGTCAAATCGGGCTCCTCCTATGGAAGCATCGAATCTTCGACTATTCGGGGTCACCCCTTACCCTCAATAAGTCAAAATGAATTAATCCAGGTACATAATTAAGCAGATATGTGTTAATCATGAACTAGTATATGTTTGTGTATTCAAGTCATTTATGTGAGATTTGCATTGCTTTTAAAATATTGTTTAATAAATGAATAAATCCAGGACATACATAAGCATCATGTCAACCTCATAATTGATTTATGAGCAAAATCAAATCTCTTAGAATATGATCTGTCATGTGACAGATGTGTTTGGCTCAGATTCAGAGAAAACAGAGTGTGAATATTGATATCAAATCAATCAAAATTCAATCAAAAAACATTTTCCCAGCTTCAGAATCAGAATGGGCTTTATTGCCAGGTATGTTTACACATACGAGGAATTTGTTTTCGTGATAGAAGCTTCCACAGTGCAACTGAATGACAGTGACAGGAATCTAATAATATAAGAACAATAAAAGAATAAAATAAATAATAAATAAATAAAATAGAACAGGTAAATAGGGAATAACACTATACAAATTTACAATGTATGTGTACAGGTATATTATAATAGACAGTTTTGTATGTACAGGTATATTATGTGCAAATTCGAGATGTAAACTAAGTATGTGTGTGTTAGATAAATAAGTGTATAAGTGCATAATAAATAATGTTGTGTGTTCCACAGTTATTGTCAAGTGTATAAGATGGATTGCCTAAGGGAAGAAACTGTTCCTGTGCCTGGCCGTTCTGGTGCTCAGAGCTCTGTAGCGTCAACCAGACGGCAGCAGTTCAAATAGGGAGTGTGCTGGATGTGAGGGGTCCAGAGTGATTTCGCCAGCCCTTTTGTTCACTCTGGATAAGTACAGTTCTTGGAGAGTAGGGAGGGTTGTACCAATGATTCGCTCAGCAGTCCGGACTACACTCTGTAGTCTTCTGAGGTCAGATTTGGTAGCTGAGCTGAACCAGACAGTTATAGAAGTGCAGAGGACAAATTAAATCATAGCGGAGTAGAACTGTTTCAGCAGCTCTCGTGGCAGGTTGAACTTCCTCAGCTGGCGAAGCAAATCCTGGGAGATGGCGGTGCCCAGGAACCTGAATGTCTCCACTGCAGTCACAGTACTATTCATGATGGTGAGTGGGGGGAGAGTAGGGGGGTTCCTCCTGAAGTCCACGGGCATCTCCACTGTTTTGAGCGTGTTGAGCTCCAGGTTGTTAAGACTGCATCAGACGGCCAGCTCTTTAACCTCCTGTCTGTAGGCAGACTCGTCACCGTCCTGAATGAGGCCGATAAGCGTGGTGTCGTCTGCAAACTTCAGGAGCTTGACAGAGGGGTCTTTAAATGTGCAGTCGTTGGTGTAGAGGGAGAAAGTGGGGAGAGAACACAGCTCCAGTGCTGATGGTGCGGGTGCTGGATGAGAATTTTCTCAGCCTCACTAGCTACTGCCTGTCTGTCAGGAAGCTGTTGATCCACTGACAGACGGAGGTGGGCACGGAGAGCTGAGTTAATTTGGGCAGGAGGAGGTTTGGAATGATAGTGTTAAAGGCCGAGCTGAAGTCCACAAACAGGATCCTCACATAAGTCCCTGGTCTGTCTAGATGTTGCTGAACATAATGCAATCCCATATTGACTGCATCATCCACAGACCTGTTTGCTCAGTAGGCAAACTGAAGAGGATCCAGCAAGGGTCCAGTAATGTCCTTCAGGTGGGCCAGCACCAGTTTTTCAAATGAGTTCATGACCACAGACGTTAGAGCCACAGGCCTGTAGTCATTAAATCCAGTAATTTTGGATTTCTTTAGGATGGGGATGATGGTGGAGCGTTTGAAGCATGAAGGGACTTCGCACAGCTCCAGTGATCTGTTGAAAATCTGTGTGAAGATGGGGGCCAGCTGGTCAGCACAGGATTTCAGACAGACTGGTGTAACACAATCTGGGCCTGGTGCTTTCTTTCTCTTCTGCTTCCGGAAGACCTGGCGTACACTATTTTCGATGGTCTGAAGTGCAGGTGTGGGGGTAGAACGGTGTTGCTGGAGGTGTTAATGGTTGTGTGGAGAGGTGGTCAGAGCGGGTGTGGGGTGTTTTTTCAAACCTGCAATAGAACTCATTCAGATCATCTGCCAGTTGTTGATTCTCCAGTTTTTCACTGTTGCCGTAAGTTACTGCATTTTACCTTTTATAGAGAGGTAGTGTAGTTGCCACTCGTTATCAAAATAAAAACCTCTTCTGGTGTATGCATATATCGGTCCATTGAACTGTATCAGTAAGTGGAATAGATGAGGTGAGCATGTCTCTCTTAACAAGTGCTCCGAGACGGTTTCACTGACAGGTTGTATAGAGCCTATTTACAGAGCAGTTGAATTGAGGAGGGTATTTTTAGAAGTCACTTTTCTTTTCCTCTTTCTCGCTCTCTCAAAACCCTGTGGCGTCCTCTTTGTCTCCTGTTAGACTGCTGATTTAGTGATATGGACAAAGGATTAATGCATTTAAAAACCCCAGAGGAGCACAGGTTGTTTTAATAGAGGGAGTGATATCAAAAGGCCTGCTCAATGCCAACGTCTCTTCGGCCCCTCTTAAGGCCCCTGTGGTGGTCTGCTGAGAGTTCAGGAGTTTGTTTAGGCAGAAGAGGGCAGCTTTAGGACTTTTTGGATGCAGTAAACCTTCAAAAACGAACAACTGTCCAATTTGTCCAAGGGCAAATAAACACAAGCTGTTCTCAGAGTCATGCTGGAGGCAAAAATGTACTCAGACTGAAAACTGTCAAGCGGGTGAAGGAAGGTATCGCTGATTTGAGAATGAATTTGATTTATTCAGACTGCTGGAAGAGGGATTACGTATGAACAGGTTTGTTTTTTTGTACTCTGATGTGGTCTGCCCTCTTGACTTTATTGTTTTCTTATTTTGTTTGAGTATTATCTGATTTGATAGTACTCAAATTCTAGAATCACTTACCAAAAAGTACCATGGTAATACTATTCATAATGGTACTGATGCCATTGTTGCCTATATGATGATCCTACTGTGTGGGTTCTCATTTTTAAATTATAGCAACATCTATTATAATTTCATTTAGGATTTACTTTGAAGTAATTTTCACTCATGGCTTCTCACTCAGAAATTGCTAAAGAATTTTACAAATAATTACAAAGAAATGTCAGGTAACACATTGAATTGTAAAATATAATGACTGAAATAGTATTTTCTTGTAAAATGTACTCCAATAATCTATGTTTTATTTTTGCTTTGAAATTTCACTTTTTACAATGTAGTAAATTTTGCAAAATAATTAGAAAGAAATGGCAAGTAACATGAATTAAATCTTTTTTTTTTTTTTTTACAGTGTATATATTTACATATATAAAACCCATTTATGCAGTGAAATGTTATAAAAATGTTAAAATATCTGGAAAATATTTACTTTGTGTAAATATGACATTTTATATTTTATTTTTATATTTTATTTTATTTTAGTGCTTTTAAATCGATTAATCGTGATTAATTGCATCCAAAATAAAAGTATATGTATATATGCATGTGTATATATATATATATATATATATATATATATATATTTAAGAAATATTCTCTGGTAAAGGAATGAAAACACGTTTAAATGAATACAATTTTGTCCTGACTGCTTCACTGCTACTCTCGTCCTTGCTGAGAGTTATTAGCCAGTGCTGCTGCTATAGGATGTCAAGCCTCTGAGCAGTTGCCATAGTACCGAGGCTAGTCTTGCTAATGTGTAATGGCGACTGAATGGCTATATTAATTGAGTTATTGATTGTCTACAGACGGTGTTGGTACACCACAGGTAGAGTAAAATGAAGAACAGGTGCAAAGAGTCAAAGGCCAATCGACTTCCTCTCAGAAAAAAATGCATTTGTAGAGATTTATAATGGCCAGATGTATATATTGCGTCATTAAGTGATCATAGAACAGCTGTTTTTTGTTGTTGTAGGAACTAGTTATTTAACAGTATGTGTGCAGAAGGAATACGTTTGAATTTGATCAAATAAAAATCCTAGCACAGTGCATTATTCCTCTACTTTGTTTACAAAAGTTAAAGCAAAAAGACCGAATGCTTTAATTGAGCCCTATTGAGCGACTTTTGCACACCCCTCTAATTCTTGTTAGCACAGCAGGGACTAAAAGCAGAGAGGGTTTTAACAGCACTCAGTATCGATTGTTCCTTTTACTTGTTGAAACGTTCTGTTTCAGCAGCAATTATTTCTTAATTAAATTTCCATATGGAGTTCATCAAAATTACCTTTGTACAAGTCATTTTCATTTGTGAGTGTGTTAGTTTGTGCTCAACAACTTGTGTGTGACTGAATAAGTCTATGCGGTTTGGGACACTGGCTGCTGTCCACATTTCTCACTTTCTATAAATAGCCTCGACATATCATCATACAACAGGAAGCAGCACTCTGACCACTCCAACAGCTATCTGAGGAAAAAACATTATCCTTAAAAGACACTGGTATTGCTTCCCATAATCCTTTGCTGGAAGAAGAATGATAAAAGATTACCTCAGCATGTGGACTGTCAGTTTAGCTGACAAGCAGAGCTTTGACACTGTCATAATATTCGTGTAAGCATATAGATAATGTTTAGGGCGCGGACTCAGATGAGCGTAATGTATCTGTAAAACAATGAACCTGACAGGAGTGTATTAAATTAGTTTATGCGAGCAGAACAAATACGCACTGCCATTGGTAGGTAACAATCTAATTGGCTGAATATTAAGTTCATTACTGCAGTGATGTGACTGAGGTTTGCCATTTGAAATGATCAAAGAGGGAAAGATCAAGTTCATTATTGGTTTTCATGGGTCAAAAATAACATTTATAATTAGGATTTTATTGTCAACCCTCTGGCAATATCTCCTTTCCTGTAGTCTGGTGTCCTCTCCTGTCCTATTTCATTTGTAAGTGATAATGTATAGTCAGCATGTCAGTATCACAAAATAAACTCCAACAGAGTAAACACTATCCGAGCTTTCCAAATAAATAATTGAATAAATTAGCACACTAATATTTTATTTTATTTTATTACAATTTAAAAATATTACTGTGAGTTATTACTATTTGAATATATTTTAAAATGTAATTTATTCCTGTGATGGCAAAGCTACATTTTCAGCAGACTTTAGAGTCACGTGATCCTTCAGAAAACATTCTCATATACTGATTTGGTGCTCAAGAAACATTTCATATTATTGTCAATGTTGAAACAGTTTTGTGTCTTTTTTTTTTTTTTTTTTGGTTAAAAACTGATCTTTTTTTTTTTTTATTTTATGTTTTTTAATGAATATAAAGTTCAAAAGAACAGCATTTTTTTTAAAATAGAAATCTTTTGTAACATTATAAATGTATTTACTGTAAATTTTGATCAATTTAATGCAATGAAAACAAGTATTATTTGTTTTTGTTTGTTTTTTTAAAATAGAAATCTTTTGTAACATTATAAATGTATTTACTGTAAATTTTGATCAATTTAATGCAATGAAAACAAGTATTATTTGTTTTTTTGTTTGTTTTTTTAATTAAATTGAAATGATTTTATTATGTGAGAAGAAAGAGACCACAAAGTCATACAAGATCTTATTTATTTAGGAAATTGGTCACTTCCAAATATTTCGACCAATCAGAATCAAGACAGCTGCGTTACAGTTCTCTACTTGCATAATAAATACTCAGTCTGTATGTTGTCTTTTTCTCTTTGGAGTGTATTCAAAGCATGAGGCATGTTGCTGGAACATTAGATAATCATAATCACTGGGCAGATGTGATTAGTATTGAATCAGACCTAATTAAAGAGGCAGATATACAGCCTTGTGATGAAACTGAGGACTGGAAATGAAGGGAGACAGCATGTGCTGGACAACTAGAGATATCGCAGCTTCCCGCTTCTCCTTATGAGCTGATAAGATTCTAATGAAGCAATAACTGTGATTTACTGTGATTGTAAATTATGTTTTAGGGCTGCTGTAAGGCTTTATTCATAAGTAAGCATCATAAACGTACTCTGCAGTCAAGTTCCAGGAAAAAGTTTCATGTAGCTTTCTAATAATCCTATTTATAAGACTTCATCTTTCCATTGTGCACAGCACAGCAAACCTCTCAGCCTCTTTTCACATCCCTCATTTACATTTTATGAATTTAAACACATGAAATCTTGATCACAGTTTGTTGTTGTGCAATGAACTAGGCCTTCATTTAGTCTTAAAGGAATAGTTCACCCAAAAATTATCAAATTTGCTTAATATTTACTCTCCTTCAGTTCATCAAAGATGTAGATGAGTTTGTTTCTTCATTGGAACAGATTTTGAGAAATGTAGCATTTATCATTCACTTATCAATGGATCATCTGCAGTGAATGGGTGCCGTCAAAATAAGAGTTCAAACAACTGATTCATTAAGGTGTTTTAACTGTAAACTGTCAATTCAGTCCAAAATACCAGTCAATAATCCATAATAATGCATGTTTATTAGTTGTGGATTATTATGATGTTTTTATCAGCTGTTTGGAGTCTCATTCTGACGGCACCCATTCACTGCAGAGGATGCATTGGTGAGCAAGTGATGTAATGCTAAATTTCTCCAGATCTGTTCAGATGAAGAAAGTTACTCATCTACATCCTAAGGGTGAGTAAACTTTGAGCATTTTATTCATTTTTTTGGGTAAACCTTTCCTTTAGGTTTTTGTAATGTATATTTAAGAAGATTAGCAGTTGAAAATCTTCCACTAATGTATATTGACTGAACGCTGAGCATTCAGTTGTCTTTGTAATGCTGTGTCTGTGGACCTGTCCCTTCATGCTAAGTGAGAGGGATGTAGTCAGTGATGCAGTTACATCAGCAATGAGTGTCATTATACAGCCAAAATGCTGATCACACTCCAGTTTTAGCAAAACACCTTACATTGGGTCTCTAAAGCCATAGTGGTTTTAGACTGCATATAAATGCAGCACATATGTATTACAGTGCCCATATTAACAGGCAGCAGCATTCACATTTCAAATGACTTCTAATGTATACACTAGTCTTCAAAAGATTGGGGTCGGTAAGATTTTTTAAAATGTTTTTGAAATAGGTCTCTTAAGCTCACCAAAGCTGCATTTATTTGATAAAAAATGTAAATAATATAAAAATTTAAAACAGCTGTTTTATATTTGAATATATTTTAAAATGTAATTTATTCCTGTAAATGCAATGCTGAATTTTCAGCATCATTACTCCAGTCTTCAGTGTCAAATGATCTTTCAGAAATCATCCTAATATGCTGATTTGCTGCTCAATAAATATTTTATTATTATTATCAATGCTGAAAACAGTTGTGATGCTTAATAGTGTTGTGGAAACCATGATAAATGTGAATATGAATATGAGTTTATAAGAAAAACATTATTTGAAATAAAATCCTTTTTTAACTAATATTATGTTTTTTTCTTCCCACCACTTTTGATCATCATTGCTCAATAGAAGTATTAATGTCTTTCAAACTTTTGAACTGTAGGGTAAGCAGTGAAAAAACACAGGTTATTTATTTATTTATTTATTTATTAGCAATTTCTATGATGTGATACCAGTACTTATTTTTATTTTATGTATTTAATTGTTTTTATAGCCTATATAATACTTTATTCCGGTCCTCACAACTTCTCACAAAATAAATAAAAAATACATAGTTACCGAAAAAGGTGTAGGCCGAAGCCTTGCTTGTTATGCTTGCTTGCATATGGTTTCAGTATTTGATTTCTAAATGTGTCTTGAATATGTATGTTTTTTCAGTTCATCACACAAAACATAATGTGGTCGACACATACCATGTTTGTCCTAAAAAAAATTGTATTTAATGTATTCTGGGTTGTATCTTATTTAACATTGCTTAGTTTTTTGCTTGATTTTTAAGTATGAGGAATGTCACCCAACCCATGTTGGCATCTGTCTAATTTGATGAATCTGTGCCAAAATACAGTAGACTTAGACTGACCCCACGACCTTTGACGTCAGCTTCTACTGTTGTCCATCTGTTTGTGCTCTTGACTTCAGACCCACAGCAGCTGGCATTGTTCTGGTGACCCAGCTGGGAAAAAGGTGCAGTCGCAGTATAGAGGTGAATTTGAACATGACTGGTCATTTTCAACAAGAGCCGTGGTGTTCTGGAGCATGTCCCCTCAAGCAGCTGCAGTCATGGCTAGATGAAATAGATGTTTACTCAGTGTTTCCTATTAAGAATGGAAAGACTGGCAGCCAGACACGCACTCACATTTGGCTTTTGTACAGTGGCCGAGAGAGCTCAACACGCTGCAACTTCAGAAAACAAATGCAAATAGAAAAAGCACCAGCAAATCAAGAAAACATCTTCATCAGTTTGACAGCAGGTGGTGCAAATGCTCACAATGTAAACAAATAAAGAAACGTGCAGCAAATGCTCACAACACAACCAAATAAATAATTTTATTTGCAGCGCGTTCTTTATTTGGTTGTGTTGTGAGCATTTGCGGCGCGTGTGTTGTCAAATTGATGAAGTTGATTTCTTAATTTGCAGGTGTTTTTTCTATCTCTCGGCCACCGTACTTTTGGGTCTAAGTGAACTGTTTCTGTGTGCTGGATGTATTTCAGAAAGGGAAACAGGGAGTATGCACATCAGCAAAGTACATTAACATTGACTTTGTCCCTCCACCTAATGTGGTATTTTAGTAATGTCCAGGTCACCTACCCATGCTGAAACTCTCTAGAGAACAAAACAGAAAATTTGCTTTGTCATTGCATTAGAGTACAGGATGTTTCATTCATAATTTACAGTCGGGTCCTAAGAGATGATTAGTAAGATATTTGGTAACACTTTATTTGACTGTGTCCTTGTTACAGACGTTACAAGTACTTACTATTATAATAACAATAAATTATGCATAATTACATTGCTTTTTAATGTATTTTTTATGGTATTTTCCTTCTGATCAATATTTGCTTATTTGATTTGAAATGCTGAATCTTAAGTATTTCTTATTTTACATTTTAATTTTTTTCTTTGTTTTAAATTTTTCAAATCCTGAAAATGTCTCCACAGACAAACCTCTGCAACAAACTAGGGGTTGACTGATATGTGTTTTTCAGGGCTGATGCCGATACCGATTATTTTAGATCAAGTAGACCAATAACTGAGATTTTGAACCGATATACTGTATATGTCTGGTGTAAAAATGAAAATTAATGTAAAAATTAAGAATAACAAGGGATCTGACAAAAACATTCTTTAAAATCTTTAGATTATTTTATTGGCAAATTGATTTTGAAAATGACCGATTACAATAACCATAAATACGCTTATTATTGGAGCCGATAATTGGCCAGGCCAATAATCGGTCAGCAACAACAAACGACATGTTTATTGTGCTATCATTGATATGATATAAATAATAAATACTATGTATAAATATGTCATCGGTTCCATTCTCTCAGACTGACTCTCCTTTATCTTTCATTGAAACCTTCACATCCTCATATATGTATTTTCTGTGGCATTTTCCAGCTAGAGATCTTCATGTGTCTTTTTGGAGTTTAATGACCCTCGGAGGTGTAATGTAAGGAAAGATTTTAATGGACCCTCATTTGAGACCGTCTGCAAGGAGCTTCATTTCTAGACCAGAGTTTGTCTGCCTGACTAATTTTAACCTCTGATTCCAAGTAGCCCCTTTCTCATTTGTCTTTGGCTGAAAGAACTGCTTTTAAAATGTGATCATGTTCCTGCTTGGAGCCTTACACCTTTCTGTATCCCTCGTCCCTCCCTCTTTTACCCCTCTCCTCTCTACGTCTTTTTTTGACCTACAGCAGTCTGTCTGCAGGGCTGGCTGCCCTGAGTTATTCTTGTTATGTCTCTGTGCAGATACCAGAGCAAACAGAAGAATTGTTGTTATTGAGTTTTTCTATCCTGTAGTCTTTCACCTTAGTCTCTGGAGACCAGGCTCTTTTCATTTTCTCAAAGGGTACTGCACTGACCCTCTGCCCTCTGTGTGTGTGTGTGTGTGTGTGTGTGTGTGTTTGTATACATCTATGTCTGAGGGCTAGTCTTCTGTTTTAGTGCAAAACTACCATATCTTGGTCTTCAGCTAAAAAGTGTGTTGATCTTTGTTGTTTTGTCGAGTGTGTTATTTTGAGGGAACCAAATTTCTGAAATAGTATACATTTTGAGACACGCTTATGCATGATATTTATTTATTTATTTAAATAAATATGGAAAATATTTTAACACTGCATTCATATTTAACATAAAACTTTTGTCTTCAAAATTAAAGTCATTTGGTGCAACCAAAATGCTGAAAATGGTATAAATGTTTTTCAAAACCATATTAAACCTACATAAATACAAAGAGTGTATTTCTATGAGCCTGGGACATCCCTTCTAAACTATATATTTCCTTTAAACTATGTTTACCTTTTTTATTGTGGTGGTGCCACTCGTTTACCCAAATATGCAAAATAAATATCATTAGCTTTGTACAAAAACAATAGTCAATGCAATCAATGCATAAAAATACGGTGAAATGTCTGTTTGGTTCTGCATTTGAGGGCTAGTCTTCTATTTTTGGGCAAAACGTCTGGTTAGTCTACTACATAGTGTGCTGACCATTTGCCTGGCTAACTGTGTGTGTGTGTGTTTTGCAGGAAACAAGAGCTTCTGACCATCTCCAGTGTGCCTCTGGGAGAATGTCCACCCTCACCTCCCCGCACTGCACCACCCACCATGAAGGTGAGTGTTCTGGCCATGCATTAACACACACAGACACACACACACACACACACACACACACACACTCACTCACTCACAAACACTTCTCTATTAGCTGCTGTTAGCTGAAATCTGCTGCATTCGTCTCCCAGACATACCTTTATACTGAATTAACCTCTATTAGCGGTGATAGCATGAGGAAGTGAGAATGCCCTTTGTAGCATGCCATATAAAATGACCGTCCTTTCGCTACCAAAATGTCAACATGCTCTTACATAATGCCTCCAGCTGATTTAGACATGCACATTATCCTGCGGTACTGTCTGTGAAGGTGCATGCAGTGTGTTTGAGGTATAAAGCTCTTCATTCAAGGTTACCTCTAAATGTAATTCTAATTCATTTGGACTGAGGAAATCCATTTTCTTCTGAGCATTAAGGTCTCATTGAGTTCACATGGTATCGCTATCTCTTTATATTTGCAACAGCCTCAAGAGGAGCTGGAAAGATTTTCTGTCTTGTTTAAAAGTGGTACACTGAGTTCAGAGATGGATTGTGTGGCATGAACGGAGCACAGTCGGTGACACCATGAAATGAGACGCACTTGCCGAAAAATCAGAGGAGGATGGAGAGATTGGTGTTTATGGAGGAAGGGAGGGTGAGGGGCCGAGGCGTCAGGTGTGATATTAAGATGAGAAAACATGAAGTCGAACCCAGAGGTCATGATCATGTTAGCCAGCGCTTTAATTATGAATATCGTTTCTCATTAGGACTGATTAAATGCCTGAGGCACACAGCACTTGTTGAAAAATCATACTTGAAATTTATTGAGGTCTCCATCACGCTTTTGCTTAGTTATTACCTGTTGTGGGAGGATTTGAGGATTTATAAATAGCTTAAATAGAATTTACCTTTTTCGTGAGCAGCTGTTGTAAATTCTGTCATCATTTGTTTGCTCGTATGTTATTCCAAAACCTATGATTTACTTTTTTCTGTGAAACATGAAAGAAGATATTTTGAAGAATGTCTAATTTTTTGTTCACACTGTGAAAGTTAATGGGTTCCATTGTTGTTGTTTTTGTGTGTGTTGTTGTATTTATACAAGTTTGAAATTCAGCAAAGTATTTGTTTCAGTAAAGTATTTTTTTAAGAACTAAATACTTTTATTTCACAATGACACATTACAAAGTTCAAAAGTAACATAAAGACATTTATAGCGTAACAAAAGAAAGTATTACAAAATAACTGCTGTTCTTTTCAACTTTGTATTCATAAAATAATTTAAAAAAAATGTATAATGATTTCCACAAATATAGTAAGCAGCACAACTGTTTTTAACAATGAAAATAATAATAAATAGTTTTATACCAAATCAGAATATTAGAATGAGTTCTGAAGGATCATGTGACACTGGAGAAATGCTGCTGAAAATTCAGTTTTGCCATCACAGAAATAAATAACATTTTAAAATATATTCAAATATAAAATAGTAATTTTACATTTAAATAATATTTCACAATATTGTTGTTTTTACTGTGCATTTTTGATT
Organism: Onychostoma macrolepis; assembly: GCF_012432095.1. Lineage (NCBI taxonomy): Eukaryota > Metazoa > Chordata > Actinopteri > Cypriniformes > Cyprinidae > Onychostoma > Onychostoma macrolepis. Next base: position 19,324,581 of record NC_081169.1, read on the forward strand.
TAATAGTGTATATAGACTTTTGAACAATAGTGTATATTATAAATAAAATTATTATTAATATTATTTTGACTAGTTAGCACCGCATATACTTAAAAAAGTGTCAATCTAGCATTAGTTTGTATTACACCAATCCTAAAATATTAGGGATGCACCGAATCCAGATTTTTGGGGTTCTGCCAAATACCGAATCCACTGGTTAAGATTCTGCCGAACCCGAAACCGAATACCGAATCCTACTCCCATCCTCAGACCATTAACACAGTAAACACATTAATGAAGTAAACAACGTCCACAGCAGTGTATTTTTCATTTTATTTTATTTTAATGCACAACTCGTATTCTTTCGGATGTTTAATACGCAAATGTTTTAACAGCGGCGATGTTGTGTATTGTTTGGGGTCCTTGCCACCACGAGACAAATCGGCATTGCAAATTGAACATGTAGCTCGACTTGAATCGCCTTCTTTCAACTGAAAGTACTGCCAAACAACACTTTTTCTGCTCACAAGTTCCATTTTCACTTTCTCACATATACTGCATTCGAACGGTCCACCTTAAACACCTTCCCGTACTCAACGGCGGCGTGACGTTGACCAGTGTAGCGCGCTTAATGCAAGCTAAGGGTTCGGTGGATTTTTTTTTTAAGGTTCGGCAGAAACCGAACCCCGTCAAAAAGTCCAATATTCGGCCAAATCCGAATCCGAATCCTGGATTCGGTGCATCCCTATAAAATATACTTGTCATTGAAAAACTCACATAACAAGTTTCCAGTTCCCAACTTTTTCCTTAAAGTCACTTTACACATTGCAAAAAAGTGTTTGCAGAGCATAACACAATGTACTGTACCTCTTTTCAGGTTTAACTGTTCTTGTGGGGACATTTGGTCCAAACATTGAGGCCAAAACCTAAAACACAAACACACACTCGCCCACTCAAAACACTCCCACAACACTCCATTAACACCTGTGTTTGAGTGTAAACACAATACGTTTAGTAAGGACATATTCATGTGTCAGTGTACTTGTCCTTTAAGATATATAATTATGTGTTGTTCACACAGTTGGTGGCCACTCCCAATGTAAACCCAGTGTCTAAAGAAGAAAAGAGGAAAGGGTGGAAAGCAAGTGTGCGGACTTGATAAGGTCTAGTGAACTGTGGTTCAAGCAGCTGTTGGTCATACACAAAGCAGAACTACAAAAGGCAGAGAGAATGGGAGAACTTAATAACTCATAAGTACAGACACACTGGTAAGACCAGTTTTAGGGTGTGGAGCTAGAGCACACTGCCAAGCGGACTTGTTCGTCCTCTTCCTGTTTTGTAAAGTGTTTGCATTAAGGAGCACAGCTAATCAGAGGAGAGAGGTATGATCGCCTGTGTGATGGGGGGAAACACAATTCGACTCGCTCTGTGTTTATTGTGGGATGGGGTATTGATGAGGCTTGTTAGTGTGTATTTGGCACAGCATGACCGCCTGCACCGCTGCAGTTCATTCATTCATTCTAGTGTGTCTGAGTCTTTACGTAATATCTGTTTATCAGCCAGTTCTGGACTGAGTCCCAGATGCACACTTTATTACCCCACTGCCTCTATATCTACAACTGCTTGCATATTCAAATAAACAATACTTACAAGTGTTTTTATTAAAGAAATGGTAGCATTTTTCAGTAAGGTTCAATTTGAAAACATTTGATAATGCATTTATTATAATGAACTAACAATGAACAGCTTTTTTTATTTAGTTAAGCTCAAACATCAACATTTGTGCATATTGCTGACTACCACAAAAATTATTTCAATGCGTCCCTCAAAATAGATGTTACAGTGAGGTATTTACAGTGAAAGTAAATGAGGCCAATATGTGGATGATTTAAAAGCAGATTTATAAAAGCACTTACAAGAATTATTCTGTGAGCTTGTGTGTATTATTTGAGCTGTAATGTTTTTCTTCTCATTTCAGCTGTCATTTTAGTGTTTTAAGCATACATTGCAATGGCATCAGAGTTGTAAAAATGAACTTTACTCAAAAAAAAAAAAATGTTAATATACTCCTGACTTGTGGCTATTGAAAAAGTATGTTAACATTTACAGATTGGCCTCATTCACTTCCATTTTAAGATTTTTTATTTATTTATTTATTTTTCAATATAGTATAGTTCATTGTTAATTCATGGTGTAATGGGAACTTATGAAACTAGAAATGATAAAATGTCTTAGCATACTGTATGTAGAAATGAACTTGATATTTATTGTAATACTTAATATTTTCACAAAAAAATTCACAAATAATTACAAAGAAAGAGCAATTAACAGATTGAATTAAATGTGAAATTTGAAATAGACAGATTGAAATAGTATTTTCTTTTTATTTACAGCTGAGATAAATATAAGTGCTGTTAGATGATTAATAGTGATTAATCACATCCAAAATAAAAGTGTTTGTTTACATAATATATGAGTGTGTATTGTATATATTTATTATATATATATATATATAAATACACACGCATGCATGTATATATTTAAGAAAAATATGTTATGTTTATATATTAAATGTATTTATATATAATATAAATTAAATGAATATAAATATTAGTGCTGGGCAACGATTAATCGTGATTAATCACATCCAAAATAAAAGTTTTTGTTTACATAATATGAGTGTGTACTGTGTATATTTATTAAATATATAAAAATACACACGCATGCATATATATATTTAAGAAAAATATGTTATGTTTATATATTAAATGTATTTATATTAGTGCTGTCAATCGATTAAAAAAATTATTTTTATTTAATGATTATTCATGATTAATCGCAAATTTAAAATACTAGGATTTACCTGTAAATGTGTTGAAAAAGAAATGCATGACAAACTAGTTTAAGGAAACAGAATCTTTCACACTCCCGCCAGGTATGAGACATAATCCTTATTATTCTTTTATCATTATTCTTTTGTTTTTATTCAGCCATTATCAGCCTTTATACTGGCAATTAAATATTTACCAAGCCACATCGCTTCAATCCCAGTATACATTTACCCAACTATTATCAAAAGTATTTCTAAATAAATACAACAAAACATTTCTTGAGACCGTACGTGAAGTATTATGACAAAACGCATTAAGAAGCAGATTTGGACCTGTTCTGCAGGTGCATTAGAGCTAATATTAGCATCAAGCTTCATAAGACAATTTATGAGATTAATAGTACACTTTTACTCAGAACTCACTTCAAACCACCATCGAGAGTTTGTAATAACTTCCTTTTGCGATCACATGTGGAATTTGGTCGTTTACTGTTGTTAAAATATGCTATTTATAGCCTTTTATATCGCTGCACAAATTAGCATTTCAGATGTACAAAATCACATAAAGACCATATCCTATCATAATTGTGTGTTTATTATCTTATATAATCTATAGTGGCTGTTGTCATGTTTATTTCTGCTGTGTAGAAGCCTTAACATGTGCTCTGGCTGAAACTCACGTTGTTTGTGATGTTACAAACGCCTCTCCGTTGCCAGGGATACATTCCAGGCATGATACACATTAGTAAAAGGATCTATTTTATTTTGTTTTATTTTTATTTGTCTATATACACTTTGGGCGGCCGCAGTACATTATAAAAGTAGCCCCAATAACCGCCACCCAAGACTCTGTAATTTTTCCCGCAACTGTATTTTCAAAATAGCCCACTTGTGCTGTTACCCTGGCAACACTGGTTCGCTGTCCCCTCATCACACAATGATGGATGACCTTCCGTGCTGCGATGACGGCAAGAAGTTTGGGGCAAACCTTATCAAATGATTCATTTGCGTTAAGAAAATATTAACGCGTTAAAATTTTTTGATTAATCGCATGCGTTAACGCGTTAACGTTGACACCCCTAATTTATATATAATATAAATTATATTAATATAAATATATATATAAGTGTAGAAATATGTAAATACATGTGAATATTTTCTAAATATATAATGTATGTGTGTGTCTTTATATATACTAATAAATAATACCATACTACACACACATATATTGTATAAACAAAAACTTTTATTTTGGATGCGATTAATCGCGATTAATTGTTGCCCAGCACTAATGAATATATACATGTAAATCCATGTAAATATTTTCAAAATATTTACTGTATGTATGTGTATTTATATATGCATAATAAATATACACAGTATACACACATATATTATGTAAACAAATACTTTTTATTTTGGATGCGATTAATATACGGACGGAGTATTTTATACAGTGTATGTGTGTGTATATATATATATATATATATATATATAATTTTTTTTTTTTACAGTGATTGATGGTGTCATCAAATATCAGGGACTTTTTATGTCTATTAATGAATATTTGGATGTATTGTGTGCTTCATTATAATATAGGTGAAACTTCAAAGATCCAGAGTAGGGTGATAATCTTGTCTGAGACAACAGTGGGACTAACAGGTTGTGTTGGGAGATAAGCTCTGTCTCTTCATAACCTTACTGTGACACTATGGCATAATTTAAGACGTATGTGAATCTTTTATCATGTAGCTCTTATGTTTTATATTTGATTTGATGTGCACACGCAAACTGCTTCAGGCATTGGACTAGTGACTCGTGAGTTTTGTTTGGTTGTGGGACAAAAACAAAGTCAATATTCAGTGTATAAGCAAAAAAGGTCAAAAGGTCTTTGCATTGCAAAACTTTCAAAGCCTTTCCAAAAATACGCACATTCTTTCGCCTTGTTCCTTCTTTGGCCACGCGTTCCTCTATAGTGTTTAAGGAGTTACCCTCATGTGTCCTATACTGATGTTGTGGTCTCAGTTCCTCAAGGTTATTTGGTCAACTATGTCTCAGCTGGGCTTTACTCTGTTGACTTTGTGAAGTGAGTTGCCCTTGGATCCATGGCAGGTTAAACATTAACCGATCTGCATTTGTCCTGTCCTACTTGCATCTGTTACACTCTGTCCAATCACAGGAATATTCTTAAACCCAGGGGATCTATTTTGAACAAATATCAGATGTTTTTCTGTTCTACTTCCTCTTAACTAGCAGGGGTGCTCTGTCAAGGTAAGAGACTTTGGGTTCAGTAGCAATATTGTGCAAAGAATATTTGAGAGTTGTTTTTATTATAAACCCTTCAGGTCTAGACTACAAATTGTGCTTTAAACCTCTATTGCATTTCTTAAATAACTAATAATTAATCCCTAATGGTTGCACAGCCCATAAATTAAATGCAGCTGTAAAGGTTCATTATGTTTGATTTAGAATAAGGAAGTATTATTATGGTTTGTTAAGTCTGCATGGAGAAAGAGGCATTTGAAGTTACTTACAATGCATTGAGCATATCTTGACCTGTATCACATTCCATATTTATGATTGCGGACAAGTCTGTAATTGTTGACATGATTTTAGATATGATCAGGCTTTGCGGTGTTGCTGTGGGAGTTGGGAGTGTAGGCTTGAGAGTCCAATATACATGGGAACTTCTTTAGTATGGTTTAAAAAGCATCCCAGGATGCACCTCATGTTGATTAAGGGAATGTCTAGAGTGAGCAGAGAATCTATAGACAAAGGGTTGGGGACCAAAATGAAATATAACACTGAAATTTAAGATTTGTTTCGTTTTCTCATCATACTGAAGTCAATTATTGTATTTTAGTATTCTTACCTCTGGTTTCACAGACAAGGATTAAGGCTAGTCCCAGACTAAAATGCACGTTTGAGCTGTCTCAACTATGACAGTGCCATTGATCTGTCTCAAGATGCACACCTGTAACGTTTTCTTCTAAGGGATTTTTATAAAATGCTTAAATATGTTAATTTAACTAAGGCCTAGTCCTGGCTTAAACTAAGCAATGCCTGTGAAACCAGGCCTTAAAGTTTAAAGTTAAAGTTTAGCATTTTAAAAGTATTTTTAAAATGTATTTTAGTCATTTTAAAATGATTTAGTTATTTATTTAGCTTTTTTAATAACTGTAAAAAATGTTTTTCTTAGCTTGTACTGTATATTTTGGGCTTCAATTAGGTTCCATATAGATTATAGGTTAATTTAATTTAATATTATTTTATTTTATAAGTATTTATTAATTTTCTTTTAGTAATTTTATAGTAATTTAATAAAAAAATTCATTCTTAGTTTGTAGTGTATACTTTTGATAAGGGATGCTCAACAAATTGTTATTTTTTTTTTTTCTTATATACGTGCTAATTTATTATGTTGTTTGTGCTCACTTAATGTTGATCTTTAAAACTAATAATTTAATAACACTGTTAAATGTAATATTCCAAATCTCAAAATAAATATTCACATTTTCATATGTTTTGATGCTTTTTCATCTGTAGCATTTAAAATGATGTAATGATTTTGTGATTTAGTGTTTTATTTTTTAATTATTTAGAAAAAGTGTATAGAATTTTAATCTGCCACTTATGTGTTATCAACCATAACATATAATTATTGGATTCTTGGTATTGGTCGGACTTTTCACAACGGTGCGAGTTTTGACGCTTTTTTATTATTTTACAATATAGAAAATAATATAATTTATTTATAATAATATAATTTTTGGGGTATATTTTTTATTCTGTCAAAATGCATTAACCTCTGTTTCTTTATTGATTATAACATTTCCTGGCAGATAATAATAATTTTTTAAAAAAATGGTTTGATGCAGATATCACCACAAAACCATAAATCTCAATATTCTTTTCTTTTTCAGTCGGCTGAGTTTTTCGACATGCTGGAAAGGATGCAGGTAAGACTTCTTCCATCATTCAGATGATCTTGTGCATGTACTTCTTTAGAATAAGATTCCACTAATAACAGTATTCCTTATAGTATAACTTATAGTATCGTCCTTGTAGTATAACTTTGTACTTTAGCTGCAGAGCATTTTACTGTATAATAATATAATAATCACAGCACTTTTTTGCACTTGAGTGCTGGCTAAGTGTTCTCTCTCCAGTGGACCAGTCCTCGATTACTCTGAATGTATAATTACACATTCCAGCTCATTTCTAACTCATTGATTTAGCCAGCTCTTTTCTCTGTGGTGGGTCTTTGGTGGGGGTTTGGTAGGAGCGCCACAGGGTCGAGAGACTGGGCACAGGACATACTGACCTGTTATATAACAGGAGCATGATGGTGTTGTTGTCATTGTGTGTGTGTGTGTGTGTGTGTGTGTGTGTGAGAGAGAGTGTGTAGATGATGGGCAGCAGGTAGCTTAAGATCACCTGATCAATACTATGTTGAGGCAGGAGCGTTGGTGGTATTAAAGCCCTCGGTCTTCTTGTCCAGACCTCAGTATGAGTGACAGATCGATGCAAGGGTTTGTCTGGAGGGCTGATGTCTCTCTCCAATGGATCACATGTACTTGTGATGTTTTTCATCAAAGTTGAAGGTGTGTCTTAGTCAGATCCCTAGTTCTGTAGCATCTACAGTGCCCAGGGAGTTGGGCATTTCCTATTTTCTTTTTCAGTTTATAATTGCACTTAATGCCTAATGATTATGAAAGGGAAACAATCCCACAAACTTAAAAAGATAAAACATTTTTAATTTTACATAATAAATGTGACTCTGGACAACAAAACCATTCATAAGGGTCAATTTATTGAAATTTAGATTTATACAGCTGAATAAATAAGCTTTCCACTGATGTGTGGTGTGTTAGGATAGGACAATATTTGGATATCTGGAATCTGAGGGTGCAAAAAAAATCTAAATATTGAGAAAATCACCTTTAAAGTTGTCCAAATGAAGTCCTTAGCAATGCATATTACCAATCAAAAATTAAGTTTTGATATATTTATTGTTGGAAATGTACAAAATATCTTCATATTTTTTGCATATAGTTATCAAATATATATATATATTTTATTAAAACTAGAAATTAATTTGCATTTATATGTAAGTTAATTAAAAATAATTTAAATATGAAATAATTAAATTAATAAATAAAATATGTGTATTTACAATGTAAATGCAATTTATTGTATTAATTAATTTACATATTTAATTTTAATTTTAATTGTTTAATGTCTAAATGCCATTATGTAAATGATTTGTTTATTTTTAATACTGTCATGTAGGACACTCAGTGTACTTAACAGCTAAAATAAAGAGATTGACTTACATACAGTGTTATACAGCAATATTGTTGATAAATATCAGCTACATTTAATATCTGACATTGTATTCATATTACAGATAATTGTCACTGGTGTCGCAATGTTTAGATGTAGAGGTTCACAACAAGCATTACAAATGTTTCCAAGTGAACAAGAGATTCTGCCTTTATTTATCTCTAAGACAACTGTTTTTTTCCAGGACTGTCAGGTGGAAACAATTTTGTGGTAACCACAGTTTTTGACAAAATAACTTGATATTAGTCATAAAAAAATGAAAAAAGGACAAAAATATTCTGGAGGCTTTATTGACTGTAAACAGAGCTGCTTTATTTGGGGATCTCATTTGAATAACAATGTTTAATGTTTAGTTTGTCATTTATTCTTCTTCTTTTAACCCTCTTCTGCTTTCCTGGACACGGCAGATTCCCAAAACTGAGGAGACTAAGAAATACAAGGTTTGGCTGGTATTGTGAATGTGTGTGTGTGTGTGTGTGTGTATTGTGTCTGTAAGTGCATGTTTGTGAGTGGGTCTTTTCTTCTCTATTAATATTCTGATAAACATCAGTCACAGTCTTGAGTTCTGCAGCATCAATCAACATCAAGTACTTTTTTACATTTGGTGACGTAAAGGTCAGTGATGATGACCTTCAGATTCTGCCAGAGAGACCAAAAGCAGACTAAAAACCTTTATATCCAATAGTTATTGGAATGCAAGCAGAGAATAATCAAGATGCCTTTTTTGTTGCTGTTGCCATTATTTTTTTTTTTTTTTATCAGTCATATTCTGGTGTAGATATTATTCCTCTATGCTGCTCTTGGGATTTTTCATTGCAATAAACAGACTGTGATATACGTGGTTGACTTTTCAATGTTATCCTATGATCAAATTTCTTTTTCTCTCCTACAGGATGACTACATCCCTTACCCCCGGATTGAGGATGTGAGTCCATGAACACACACTCACACATGTTTGTTTTTGTGAAAAGTGGGGACATCCCATAGGCGTAATAGTTTTTATTCTGTACAAACTGTATGTGCTATTGCCCTACAACAACAACAACCCTACAATACACTCCATTCTGTGTGATTTATAAGTGTTTTGAAAAGTGGGGACATGGGGTAACATCCTGAAAAGTCACCTTCTCCTTGTAATAGCTATGTCATACCCATTTGTCACAAAAACGTGCGCACACACACACACACACACACACAAATACTTCTAAACACACAACAGTTCAAATTAAACATTAAAGATCAAGCCTAGTTCTATGTACTCTACATTATTTTGTTTATGTATTAGCAATTTAGCACAAGAGGGTTTTCATTATGTTCAAGTGTTTTAAGGCTGAAAGGGACAGATTGTCTCTATTTATTACACGGCTCTTTGAAATACTTGATTCTGATTGGTTAATCACTGCTTGTAGATGTTTGTGTAATGATTGCTAAACTGTTGTCCCTGGCAACAAATCTCATACCCTGTGCTATTTATTTTTCCATAGTTTTATAGGTAGCCATTAGCTTTCATTAATAACTTCAGCATTGCTATTGTTAAAAGGTAATAGTTATAAATGTAATGAAAGTTTGATTAAAATATTTTTCATATGGACATTTCATTTGTAATGTTACAATAGATTTCTGTTTTAAATAAATGGCATTCTTTTGAACTTTCTATTCATCAAAGCATCCTGAAAAAGATACATCAAGATGTCCAGAAAAATATTAAGCAGAACAACAGTTTTCAACATTGATTATGAAAAGGAGCACCAAACAGTATATTAGAATGATTTCTAAAGGATCATGTGACACTGAAGACTGAAGCAGTAATAGCTGCTGAAAATTCAGCTTTGTCATCACAGGAATAAATTACATCTTAAAATATATTCAAATATGGAGCTTCAAACATAGCCATTGTCACTCCCTCGCATACAGCCTCTCTAACACAAATAATGTCTTACAAAAGTTAAATCAATATATTGTTTTCTGTGAATGAGTGAACAGGATGATTTTCACATCATTTTGTAGCAAAAACTCCAGTTCCCAAAAGTCTTGTGAACAAATATTCTGTATGTGTTTTATGGCCTTATTTCAGTGACTTAAAAATTGTAATTTAGTTTTTCACTAACCATGCATATACACATCTAATCTTACATATTATTGTAGCCCAGTTTGTGCTGATTACAGTGTAATCAGACTTTAGCCATTAATATGTTTTTAAGATACTGAAAAAAAAACACAAATGTCAGGTCATGTCAAAACTTCTCCAGGGCCCCAAAACAAATACAAAGGCGTGGTCAGAAAACAAGCAAGGGTCAAACAGTGGCAAACAGGTATATCATAGGCAAGGCAAAGAGTCATCCAAAACAGGCCTGGGTCGGTCGACAGCTAACAGTATCAAAAGGGGCTAGACCAGTGTTTCCCAACCACTGTGCCGTGGATCAAAAACTTCTTATCTCCATTGTATTTCGTTATTATTATTTTAAATCAGTGCTATTGGTCATCGTTATGTCTGTTTGTGGGTTTTACACATATTTAACCAATGAAAAGCATTCAAAAGAGCTTGTGACTAAACCTCATAACGCCATTGGATCCTCAAATTGTCAGTCAAACCTCATAACTCCACCCCGCCTCCATTCAGCATTAAGCGCCGCGCCGTTTGAAGACGGATGTCTACTTCTTCGCAATGCAAGGGTAAATAAAGAACTGATGTTTGAATAAGTACAGCGTTTCCTTTACTCAAGAAATGCTGTCTATAAATGCTAATGTTTTGTGTGTTTAAAGAGCAGAGTCTTAGCATTTGCTGTCTAGTTGTAGCCAATACACTTTTGTACGTTTTAAATATCCTGTGCATAGCTGTTCGTCTTTTATATCGTGAGATTTTGGCCAAATGTATTAAACAACAAGAGAAACTGAGCGCCCATTTGGCTACAATGAACTTTATAACCTGAAAACTGATTAAAAGGTGATGCTGTTAATTTATTGCCTGATTTGCGGCCGTTCTAATGATGGACAAAACACAGATCTCCTGTCATTCTGTCGTCAAAAACCTTGTTAACTCCATATGTGTATGATTTTCAGAAATTAAGTGCAAGTGTCTGATCATATATAAAGCCAAAATACCAACATGACGCAATGTTTAATTATTGGGAGAAAAAAAAAACTATTCTATTTAAAAAAAAAAAAAAAATTATAATGCTTAGTGGTGTGCCGTGGGATTTTTTACATATCAAAACTGTGCCGCGGCAGAAAAAAGGTTGGGAAACACTGGGCTAGACAAGAGAGGTAAATCCAAAACGAAAGCAATAGTCCAGGCAGGGGAAAACACAATCCGAAACAGGGCAGGGCAAGGCAAGGCAAGACTAGACTAGGAAAACTAACTGGGGCTCTGTAGAGTAGCTAAAGCTAGGGCAGCGATAAATGCATACAATACTCGGCCGAGGGCAAGAGGAAGTCCATGGTTTATGTAAGGGGTGAAATGGGAATCAGCTGTGTGATCAGACTCGGGTGTAAGCGTGTGATTGGCTGCAGCTGAGTGTAATGAGTGCAATGGTTTGTGGGAACTGAAGTTCAGTGTAAGTGTAACGATCAGTGCAGTGTAAGAGTCCATGTGGTGAGCGAGTGACCTCTGGTGGAGGGTTAACGGAAGTTCGTAGACCAGATTCGTGACAATATCATTGAAACAAATTATGAGTTTGCTTACCTTTTTTTTTTTTTTTTTGTCTTTGTTGTCTAGGTCCTGCAGAAGGGTGGTCCCTACCCTCAGGTAATTTTACCTCAGTTTGGTGGATATTGGATTGAGGATCCTGAGGCTCCAGTCGGGACGCCCACGTCCTCAGACAGCAGCTTCAGTGAGGAGGAGGAGGATGGTCTGAGTCCCGGTGGAGGAGGAGGAGGCTTCGGCTACAGGCTGGAGTGTAACAGCATCTCACGGGCTTATCGCAAACACTTTCTGGGCAAGGTGAGGATTCTTTTGTTAATGCTGACAGTATGTTTAACTTCTATACTGTAGGTTTACAGGGCCAAAAGTATCCATATTTGAAGAAATACCCATGTATGCCCACAATATGCCCTTTTAGCTGAAAGTAAGTGTCCTGTCTGAGGTAATATCTCATGTGCCCGAAGCTTATTCACTCACAGTTCTTTATAACACTTGGATATGTGTGATGTGATGGCACCTCTTTGAACAAGCATTTTGTATGCCACATTTTGGTATCAGTTGTGTGTCACAGAGAGCTTGACTGGAATGACAAAGAGCCACACTTGAGTGATAAAAATGCAAGCTCAGTCTACTGGAAAATGAACCTCTCCATATCGAAATATTGAAGCCTGTGGAAACACCTTTCTCTTTCTCAGGAGCACATGAACTATTACTGCACATGCAGTAGTATGGGACACCTCATCATGTCTCTGAAGTATGAGGAGGCAGAGGGACAGGAGTCACTCCGCATCATGCTCAGGTGCCATGTCCAGCACATATTGAAACTCTGGTATAGTCATTGCTATTTAGGTCTGTAGTGTCATAGCAAATAGCTGAGCAGTATTTTTTATATCACTTGCTAGGTCAAAAACAAAGACCCTTCATGAGCGAATCCCACTTGAAGGCCTCCTCCAGCTACCCAGCGTACCACAGATAGCCAAGGTGTGTATTGGCAAGACGTACAGCACCAGACCAGAGTCAATGCTACTAAATAACACAAATGGAAACGATGCAGTGACCAAACAAATCTAAACTGTCAATTTGCATAATAACAATTTTTGGTAACACTTTACAATAAGGTTCATTAGTTAAACATTAGTTGATGTATTAACTAAAATGAACTAACCATGAGCAATACATTTGTTACTGTATTTACTAATCTTCGCTAACGTTAATAAAAATACAGATGTTCATTGTTAGTTCATGTTAGTTCACAGTGCATTACCTAATGTTAACAAGATTTTAATAATGTATTATTAAATGTTGAAATTAACATTAACAAAGATTAATAAACGCTGTATAAGTGCAGTTCATTATTAGTTCATGTTAACTAATGAACCTTATTGTAAAGTGTTACCCAATTTTTTAATGAAAGGATCATAAGAAACGTGTGCGAAACTGCAGTGACTTTAGAGACATTTTCTGATGAATCTGGTTTCATGTAATGTCTAATAATCTATAACAAGTACAAGTTAGCTTTACACATCCAAGCAAATATTTAATTTTGGGAATTAATTAAACGGCCCTTTCTGCTGATTGGTCAGCCGAAGATCAAACCGTGCCGTCATCAGTTCTTCCGAAGCTGCAGTTGTACAGATTCTTAACTATTGCAACTACATTTAATCTTTTTTCATCAAATTTATGAATAGCTCGACACAACTCGTACTGGTGCAGAGCCTAGACAGGGCTTTCTTCTGTGTAGACCAGCGGTTCTTAAAGTGATAGGGGGTCCGCGAAATAATTTGCTATAGCCTACCGTATTTACTGTAAAGTCGCTTTTTTTATCATGATACATTCTGTGATTTATTCCAAAGTGACTTATATGATGCATTTAACGTCAAATAATCCAAATGAAGCCTTTTAAAAGACAAGTATTGGCTGTGGTTCATGTTTGTGACTACAGTTAAGCACAGACCAATATTGAAGTGCACAGGAAATAAGCAGTAGTCATAATTAAAACAGTTTAAACATGCAGTTTAAATTAATATTAAGTACTGATTGATGGTCACTTGGATTTCTTTCCAAGCGCATTCTTTTCTCTTTATTTTTCAAAGGCGTGACATTTTGTAGTTATTTTGAACGTAACGCTACCCAAATAAAAATATACATTTTACCATACGACTATAAATGACAGAGTATTAAGTTATTTCCCCTTGATGGGGAAAGAAATTCAAGTGACCATCAATCGGTACTCATGACTTTCATGAACTGTAAGCTCTAATCATCAAAATTAAAACAAAATAAACTTTTGAAAGTTTCACTTTTTGAAATAAGTTTAACTTTTTCACGATATTCAATTTTTTTTAGATGCACCTGTGTATATATATGTGTGTGTGTGTGTGTGTGTATATATATAATACATTTTGAACAGTATTTATATATTCTTTCAACTGACCACTAAGCCTAATAGGATTGTGGGATATCATAGGCAGTAAAAGCTACTAGGATTCAAAAATGATCTAGATGAAGTCATCTTAATAGACTACAATCCCATTATGTAAGTCTGCAGTCAAACTTTTAAAGTGTATGAGGACACAAATTCTCAAAAAAAGTCTCTCTCACAAAGTCTCTCAAGACTTCAAGTACTTAGCAGACCTCTTTTGAACTTCCCTCAATCCACTCAAAAGATGAGAGATGTTCACATCAGATGTGTCCTGTGTGTTTCAGCTGCTCTGTGATGACGTCACAGGTCTGAAGTTCAACCCCGTCCTCTACCCTAGGGTGAGCATTTCTGTTTCTCACTCCATCTGTGACTTACCTACTCTAGGCATCAGGGTGAAATTAGGGCTGGGCTTTGCTCCGTTTCACCCTAGTACCCAAGTCATCTGATTAATATGTCCCTGTGCTCCGGGGGAGTCACAAATCCATCTGCTTTACACTGCATGGCATGCCTGAGCCACATAGTGTGTTTGAGAGGAGCCTTGACCATCTCAAGGCTTTGCATGCTCTGTCAGGCATGGCAAACACAAACGCCTGAATTATGGAAAGGCACTGACACACATATTTACCCCTGTGGGCGCTTTCACTCACTTTCTGTTTTCTCTTGCCCAAGGCCTCGCAACTGATCGTCTGTTTTGATGAGCACGAAGTGAACAACACTTTCAAGTTTGGAGTCATCTATCAGAAGTTTGGTCAGGTGAGAGTCAGTGTAGAGCTGTTGTCTTCATTGTACATACCTTCACTTAAGTTCTCTCTCTTTTTCCCACTGGGATTGTCTCTTCACATCAGACGACAGAGGAAGAGCTGTTCGGGAACAATGAGGAGACGCCAGCCTTTACTGAATTCCTCAGTGTTTTAGGAGACAATATTGAACTGCAGGATTTTAAAGGGTGAGAGATGGAGATTAAGCACTAAAAACTGCTGCCATGGTTCACCTGCGCACTCATAAAAGGCTTGTTTTAATATTAAACAATATTCGGAGTGCATTTGTGAATAATTTATTTCTTTTACTCATTGTGTGTGATTTTGACTGGAAGTCTGCTCACGGTAATCAGATTGATCTGCCTAAGCAGCGCTTCTGCAGAGCTTATTTGACTGGTGTGTGTGATATTGTGCTGCTCAGGTTCAGAGGCGGTCTGGATGTGTCTCATGGGCAGACTGGGTCTAAGTCTGTCTATACCACGTTCCGTCAGAGAGAAATCATGTTTCACGTTTCCACAAAACTCCCCTTTACAGAAGGAGACATTCAGCAGGTGTGTTTCCTTTTTTTTAATGTTTAATCATTAAAATTATTATTTAATTTTTACTTTAACCTTTTAAATCAAATTAATATCTATCATTTAAATATTTTGCAGTTATTTATTATTTATTGTAATATTTTTTTATTTTTTTGTCAAGGATTTTGTATTCTCTTTGTACACTCTTTGTATTCACATTTCACTCTAAAAATGTTTTCTTTACAGTTAAGCACATGTTCCTTCCAAATCTAAATTGCTGTAATGGACAAAAAAACAAAAAAATCCTGACTGCAATTCAAAACACATATTTTATTAATCAATTCTTCGATCAATTTTTATAAATCAAAGAATTAATTAAGATGCTACCTTTATTTATTTATGTATGTATGTATAACCCTAACCTTAACCCTTACGGTAAAGAGATGAATAATGAAAATTGTGGAGATGAAATTAAAAATAGGGAGAAATGTACAAAATCTAAATTGCTGTAGTAGACAAAAAGCATATATCAAATTTTCCTGACTGCAATTCTAAACACAGTGTTTTTTATTTATCACTTTTTTGATATTTTTGTATTTATCAAAGAATTAAGATACCACCATGATTTATTTATTTATTATTATTATTTTGTCTTAACCCTAACCCTTTTATGGAGATAAAATGAAAATTAGGGAGAAAAGTACTTAATGAAATTCACGTTGCAAATTTTTTTTATTAATAATTAATTGAATTCAATTCAATAAATTTCGAATTAAAAATGAAAATAAAATAATCTATATTTAAATATAATCCTTGTATGTTTATCTTGACTAAAAATTGTGTTGGCAAATCCATTACATTTAAAATATTTATAACTATTTTTCTCTTGTGTCATTATTCTCTCAGCTCCAGAGGAAGAGACATATTGGCAATGATATTGTCGCAGCCGTCTTCCAGGAAGAGCCCACACCGTTTGTTCCTGATATGATCGCATCCAACTTCCTACATGCCTACGTGTTAGTGCAGGCGGAAAACCCCTGCACTGATCACACCACGTACAAGGTTTGTCAAACACCTCACTGAATTACTCCAGATACCCATCAATCCCACTGATCTGAGGTATCGATCGGTGTTCACAGGTGTCCGTCACAGCCAGAGAGGATGTCCCTCCGTTCGGCCCCCCTCTTCCAAACCCTGCGGTCTTTAAGAAGGTAATATAGAAGATTGCTTCCGTTAAATGTTGAAGGAGATGATGATATGTATCATAAGATGATGGAGATCAACTCTTTCCCAGGGTCCCGAGTTCCGGGAATTTCTCCTGACAAAATTGATCAACGCAGAAAATGCATGCTGCAAGTCAGACAAGTTCGCCAAGCTAGAGGTGAGAAAAAAATCCAGAGATCCACGATTCACTATGAACAATCAATTTGAAGGAATAATCACCCAAAATATTAATATTCTGTCATTATTTACTAATGAGTTTTCATTTTGGGGTGAACTATTGCCTTAATTAGCCTATCTGCATCATCATCCGTCTTTCTGTGTGTGTGTGTGACAGGAGAGGACACGGGCAGCACTGTTAGATAACCTTCACGATGAACTGCACAGACAGACACAGGCCACAGTAGGACTGGGCTCATCTACAGATGAAGAAAAGCTAGAAAATGGAGGTCATGGAGGGCTGCTGGAGTCTTTTAAGGTGAGATGTCCTGTCCTTGACCACTTAAAAACCCAGAGAACTAAAGATTTTACTGATTGATGTTGCTCTTTGCATTTGTTCTATTCGGTGAAGTATTCTCAATTCCCTTTGAAATATAAAAATATTCTACAACATGTACTACCAATTAACATTTTGGGGTCAGTAAGATTTTTTTTAAAGAAATGTATACTTTTATCAGCAAGTATGCATTAACTTGATAAAAAGTGACAGCAAAGACAAATAATATTACAGAAGCTTTCTATTTCAAATAAATGCTGTTCTTTTGTATTCCTCAAAGAATCCTGAAAAAAATGTATCACCAAAATATTAAGCAGCATAACTGTTTTCAACACTGGTAATAATACAAAATGTTTATTGAGCAGCAAATCAGCATATTAGAATGATTTCCGAAGGATCATGTGACCCTGAAGACTGAAGACTAATTTAGTTTTACCATCACAGGAATAAAATACATTTAAAACTATTTTAAAATAGAACGCAGTTATTTTAAATTGTAATAATATTTCACAAAATTATTCCTTTCAAATAAATGCAGCCTTGTTGAGCATAAGAGACTTAAACCCAAAACATTTCCTGTTTACTTATCTGTCTGTCTGTATGTGTGCATATGATTCTGTTTGTCTGAATATGCTCTGGACTAAGCTCTTAAGGCCTGTGTGTGTGTGTGTGTGTGTGTGTGTGTAAGTGACCATATGCATGATTTTGCCGTGTGTGGGTGTTTTCAGGCAGGGTGGAGGTGTGTGTGGGTTGGCTTGCAGACACACACATACACTGCAGTGCTGATCTGTGTAGCAGCCGTGACTGTGTATCATTACCAAGCCGAACTGATGCAGATGACCAGTGCACATTAAACAATTCATTAAACATGTATACAACAACACAAGACTCCCAGATTATTTATTTATTACATATATTTATTCATTTGATATCTACTATATACACACACACACACACACACACACACACACACACACACTATACTATATATAAACTAGTCTAAATGTTTTTTTAAAGAGTAACATTTCATGTTGAATAAATAATTATATTATATTATAAAATATATATTTTTAAATGTATTTAACTAGCAAAGTTTGTAAATTTACAAGCAAAAAATATAAATGTGACAAAAAATAAATATAGAAATAAAACAATAGGATAGAATAGAATAGAATAGAATAGAATAGTGTTTTCTAACCGTTGTTTGACCTTTGGCTTTAGTATAAAGCTGGTGTGTAGCTCCACCTACTGGTTGTTCATGGAAATACAATTAAATTTTTCAAACTCCATCATCATTATTATGGGTAGTTTTATGGCTAATATAAAAAATTACTGTCATAAAAGTAATAAAATAAGTCATTTAAGATAAATTATTAACCAGCTAATATAAACAATGCACATATAAACCTTAAACTGTGACATAAGTTCTTATTTCTCTTTATTTGCCAATGCAAATATATTTGTGCTCATGCTTAGTACAGTTTTGCATTTTCTGTTCCTCTTTTACCCTCTTCCTCTGTCTCTGTCTCTGTCAGAGGGCCATGCGTGTGAGGAGCCATTCTATGGAGACGATGGTGACTCATAAACACAAGAGTCCTGGAGTGGCGGCAGGGGTCCCGTCTAGTGTGAGCGGTGGTGGACTACAGCAGAACAGCACGGAGTGCACCAAGAGCACCTTCACTGTACTTCCATTATTTTAATTTAATCAGATTAAATTCTTATCTCATCCAGTGTATAAACATGCTGAAGTCGTTTATTATGATAAAGCAGTGCAGCAGTGTGATATTTGTGTTTGTGTTTGTCAGCCTCCAGCACTGTCTGCGAAATCTCCATTAAAGAGTCCAGTAAAGCGGCGCTCTGGTCTGTTCCCTAGACTGCACTCCAGCACAGAAAGTCCAACTGAGAAACATCCATCTCGCAGGTAAACAAATATAAATTACTCCAGTCTTCAGTGTCACATGATCATTCAGAAATCATGATAATATGTTGATTTGCTGATCAAGATTAATTTCTTATTATTATCAGTGTTGAAAACAGTCTTTCTGCTTAACAACTTTTTTTACTTATTGTGAAAACTAATACACTACCGTTCAAAAGTCTGGATATTCATGATTTAAAAAAGAGAGAACAGCATTAATTAATACTTTTATTCAGCAAGAACACATTAAATTGATCTAAAGTGAAAGTAAAGACATTTCTAATGTTACAAAAAATTATATTTCAAAATAATGCTGTTCATTGACCTTTCTATTCATCAAAGAATCCTGAAAAATGTATCACAGTTTTTACAAAAATATTAAGCAGCAAAAACGTTTTAACATTTATAATAATCGGAAATATTAAAAATCGAGTGCCAATAATAATTGAGTACCAAATCAGTGTATTATAATGATTTCTGAAGGATCATGTGACACTGAAGAATGGAGTAATGACTGCTGAATGTTGTGTTTGTCTGTATGTATATACATTTTTTGTGCATTAGTATTTCAGAAAAGCACTACATAAACTGTATTCTGTGTGTTTGTAGTGACCAAAAAACAGAAGTGTTACCTCACTCGCAGGATGTGAGGTCAGAGACGTCATCCAATCCGAGTTCACCAGAGATCTGCCCAAATAAAGAAAGGTGGGTGTCATTGCGATTTCTCAGTTCCAGTTCCTCAGGTACAGAAGATGTGAGTGCGGTGTTGGAGTGTTTTGACATTTGATGAATCAGATATGTAGTTGGGCTTCATTTTTAAATCCTTTTCCAGTACCTTCACTTTTAGAATGTATGTGAAAGGGTATTCCTGTCTTCTTCGTAGTTCTTCAGTAAACAAAAAACTGTGGATTTCTGTTGTGTAATCTCTGTCCCGTTGGTTTGGTCCTGCAGGCCATTTGTGAAGCTGAAAGAGTGTAGCGGCAGAGCTAATATCTCTATCTCCCGATCCTCCTCCAGCACCAGCAGCTTCAGCAGCACAGCAGGGGAGGGAGACGGACTGGAGGAGCTGGAAATGGTGACACACACTTACATACACAGACAGAAGAGTTCTGTTGACCTTTCGGGAGATTCAAGAGACACACTGCAAAAAAAAAACTAAAAAACAACAACACTATTTCAGTATATATTATCTCAGCATCCTTAAACCTTGAGTACTTGAGAAGCAAATCTGCATAAGATCTTATGATGTTATATATATGAACTGTATATATACACACGTGGTCAGAATTGTTGGTACCCTTGGTAAATATGATCAAAGAAGGCTCTAAAAATAAACATGCATTATTAATCCTTCTGATCTTTTTTTTTTTTAAATCACACAAATCTAACCTTTCGTTGAACTAAAACAATTGAAAATGGGGGGAAATCTCAGTATGAAATAAATGTTTTTCTCAAATACACGTTGGACACAATTATTGGTACCCCTAGAAATTCTTATTAGTAAAATATCTCTGAAGTATATTCCCATTCATATTTACAATTTTGAGCACTCCAGGGTGATTATGAACATGAAATTATCCAGCCATGGCTTTCTGTTTCACAGAAATATAAATAGGAGGGAAAACAAAGGCAAAATTCCCTTAATCATCCATCACAATGAGAAAAACCAAAGAATATATTTCTGATGTGCAGCAAAAGATAATTGAGCTTCACAAATTAGTGAAGTGGCTTTAAGAAAAGAGCTAGAGCAGTGAAAATGGCCATTTCCACCATCAGGGCAATAATTAATTTCCAATCAACAGAAAATGTTATGAAACTGCCTGGAAGAGGACGTGTGTCTATATCGTCCTAATGCACGGTGAGAAGGAGAGTTTGAGTGGCTAAAGACTCTCCAAGGACCACAGCTGGAGAATTGCAGAAAATAGTTGAGTCTCGGGGTCAGAAAACCTTAAAAAAAAATTATCAAACAGCACCTACATCACCACATGTTGTTTGGGTTTCAAGAAAAATTCTCCTCGCTCATCCAAAAACAAACTCCAGCATATTCAGTTATCAGACACGACTGGAACTTCAAATAAGACTGGCTTCTATGGTCAGATGAAACTAAAAAAAAAGCTTTTTAGCAGCAAACACTCAAGATGGGTTTGGTGAACACGGGGATAAAAAGTACCCCATGTGTACAATGAAATATACTGCTGTATTTTTGATGTTGTGGGCCTATATTTCTGCTGGAGGTCCTGGACATCTTGTTTAGACACATGGCATCATGGATTCTATCAAATACCAACAGATAAAAAAATCAATAAGTGACTGACTCTGTTAGAAATCTTATAATGGATTTAATAATAATCCAAACACAAACCTCAAAAACAACACAAAAATGGGTCACTGAGCACAAAACCAAGCTTCTGCTATGGCCATTCCAGTCCTCTGACCTGAACCCTGAAGAAAATGAGTGGATGAACTGAAGAGAAGAAGCACCAACATGGAGCTGGGAATCTAAAGGGTCTGGAGTGATTCTGGATGAAGGAATGGTCTCTGATCTCTTGTCAGGTGTTCTCTAACCTCATCAGGCATTATAGGAGAAAATTTAGAGCTGTTAAACTGGCAAATGGAGGTTTCAAAAAGTATTGAATAAAAGGGTGCCATTAATTGTGGCCAATGTGTATTAGAGAAAAACATTTATTTCATAATGATATTTCCCCCCATTTTTGATTCTTATTCTCCAACGAAAGGTTAGATTTTTGTGAATTTTTTTAAATAAAAGATTAAAAGGATTAACAATGCAAATTAATTTTCACAGCCTTCTTTGATCATATTTACCAAGGGTACCAACAATTCTGATCACGTGTGTATATTGTTAGGGAATTTACAGTTAAGGACCCAAGGACCAGGTTTTTTGAAAGAAGCCCAGGAGTCAGAGATGCAATCAATTGAAGAAAAATTTACTGAAGAAAATAGTTTGCAGTTTCATCAGCAGAAGTGAGCTTCAACTCTCTTGATGGTGTTCATAAACCGCTCTGCGTACATGTCAGAAACACCAGTAATTATACTCTAACAGAGGTCACTAATTACGTCAATACATAGGGTAGAAAGATGCTGATTGGTCTAAAACCTAGATAAAGTTAGACAATTTCCACATAAGGACGTAAGCACTTCAAACATATCTCTAAGTGATTATTTAGGTTACGGAGATCAGGAGTCAGACTAAACCGGTATCTACAGAGACCTATTCCTAAACAGGGGGGCATCCGAAGACGAACTTCTCCAATACCGTCTTCTCCTCTTACTCAGGGAAAGATGCCGACACACATACACAGAGAACACTTATCCTTTGTTCAAGGTTGCCTAGCTCTGGTGAGAATCTTTTCGGCATTCAGCATGGTTCGTTACACACACACTATGCCTGTCTCATCTTATAGAGTAAAAATACAGAACTAAGCAGGATTCTTTTATATCTATTATGCGAATACCAGTTAATTGCGCAATAAGCAAACTGCAAACAATAGCATAAAACAGCAGAACACATAAATGTCACAGTTGTCCCAATCACTGTCGCTCACGTAGATGGGAGGTCACCCTGACCTCATGACAAGGCACTGTGACACTAAGAAAAGAATAGACTTCAGCATGGAAAGAATAACTTTCCATTCTTGCTACAATGGAGGACTACCCACATTCTTATATATTTATTATTACTATAGCCAAACAAGAAATAATGAAATAATATTATTATGAAGGATATGATAGATCGGCATCAACTCCATCCACTACTTCAATATATATATATATATATATATATATTATAAATATGCATACACATATAGATATATATTTAGTAGTCTACTTTTAATGTATATACATTTATTTATTTATCACAATATGATAAATGCAAAAAATATTGTGAAATATTATTGCAGTTTAAAATAACAGTTGCCTAATATAATATACCTTAAAATATAGATTATTCCTGTTGTGGCAAACAAAGATGAATATTCAGCAGCTATTATTCCAGTCTTAAGTGTCACATGATCCTTCAGAAATCAGTCTAATATGCTAAATTATTATCAGTGTTGGAAACCATTGTAAGCCAGCTGCCAGCATTTATTCAAAATAGAATATTTTGTTACAATATTAGTCTTTACTATCACTTTTTTTCAATGTAACATCTTTGCTGAATTAAAGTATTAATTTCTTTAAAAAGAAAGAAAAATGTGCTGACCCCAAATTATGAATCGCAGTGTATTTTGTTACAAAAGATTTTTTGTAAAAAAAAAAAAAAAATATCTGGATGATACAAAAAATAAATAAATAAACAAATAAATGTGTGTGTGTGTATATATATATATATATGTGTGTGTGTGTGTGTGTGTGTGTGTGTGTGTGTGTGTGTGTGTGTGTGTGTGTGTGTGTGTGTGTGTGTGTGTGTGTGTGTGTGTGTGTGTGTGTGTGTGTGTGTGTGTGTGTGTGTGTGTGTGTGTGTGTGTGTGTGTGTGTGTGTTTTCATAAGCCTAACAACATTTAATGATGTTTATGCTTACAACAAGTGTACATATATATATATATATATATATATATATATATATATATATATATATATATATATATATATATATATATATACAGTGAGGAAAATAAGTATTTGAACACCCTGCTATTTTGCAAGTTCTCCCACTTAGAAATCATGGAGGGTCTGAAATTGTCATCGAGGTGCATGTCCACTGTGAGAGACATAATCTAAAAAAAAAATCCAGAAATCACAATGTATGATTTTTAACTATTTATTTGTATGATACAGCTGCAAATAAGTATTTGAACACCTGTCTATCAGCTAGAATTCTGACCCTCAAAGACCTGTTAGTCTGCCTTTAAAATGTCCACCTCCACTCCATTTATTATCCTAAATTAGATGCACCTGTTTGAGGTCGTTAGCTGCATAAAGACACCTGTCCTCCCCATACAATCAGTAAGAATCCAACTACTAACATGGCCAAGACCAAAGAGCTGTCCAAAGACACTAGAGACAAAATTGTACACCTCCACAAGGCTGGAAAGGGCTACGGGAAATTGCCAAGCAGCTTGGTGAAAAAGGTCCACTGTTGGAGCAATCATTAGAAAATGGAAGAAGCTAAACATGACTGTCAATCTCCCTCGGACTGGGGCTCCATGCAAGATCTCACCGTGGGGTCTCAATGATCCTAAGAAAGGTGAGAAATCAGCCCAGAACTACACGGGAGGAGCTGGTCAATGACCTGAAAAGAGCTGGGACCACCGCTTCCAAGGTTACTGTTGGTAATACACTAAGACGTCATGGTTTGAAATCATGCATGGCACGGAAGGTTCCCCTGCTTAAACCAGCACATGTCCAGGCCCGACTTAAGTTTGCCAATGACCATTTGGATGATCCAGAGGAGTCATGGGAGAAAGTCATGTGGTCAGATGAGACCAAAATAGAACTTTTGGTCATAATTCCACTAAACGTGTTTGGAGGAAGAAGAATGATGAGTACCATCCCAAGAACACCATCCCTACTGTGAAGCATGGGGTGGTAGCATCATGCTTTGGGGTGTTTTTCTGCACATGGGACAGGGCGACTGCACTGTATTAAGGAGAGGATGACCGGGGCCATGTATTGCGAGATTTTGGGGAACAACCTCCTTCCCTCAGTTAGAGCATTGAAGATGGGTCGAGGCTGGGTCTTCCAACATGACAATGACCAAGCACACAGCCAGGATAACCAAGGAGTGGCTCTGTAAGAAGCATATCAAGGTTCTGGCGTGGCCTAGCCAGTCTCCAGACCTAAACCCAATAGAGAATCTTTGAGGGAGCTCAAACTCCGTGTTTCTCAGCGACAGGCCAGAAACCTGACTGATCTAGAGAAGATCTGTGTGGAGGAGTGGGCCAAAATCCCTCCTGCAGTGTGTGCAAACCTGGTGAAAACTACAGGAAACGCTTTGACCTCTGTAATTGCAAACAAAGGCTACTGTACCAAATATTAACATTGATTTTCTCAGGTGTTCAAATACTTATTTGCAGCTGTATCATACAAATAAATAGTTAAAAATCATACGTTGTGATTTCTGGATTTTTTTTAGATTATGTCTCTCACAGTGGACATGCACCTACGATGACAATTTCAGACCCTCCATGATTTCTAAGTGGGAGAACTTGCAAAATAGCAGGGTGTTCAAATACTTATTTTCCTCACTGTATATATATATATATATATATATATATACACATTACATATATATACGTTTTCGCTTTAATGTAAGCCTAACAACATTTAATGAAGTTTATGCTTACAACAAGATTTAGACAACTGAGTTTTAAAAGGAACAAATGAAAAAGTAATTTTTTTTAAGGATGTTTATATTTTTCTTTTTAAGCTGGAAAACAACAAAATGATTATGAAAATTATTTTGCAGTGTGTTTCTTCCTCTAGCAAAGCTCTTGTGATAATTACCTCATATAAGCTCACTGTGAAAACAATTAACTTATGCTTCAGTCACATCTAGGTGGTTTAAATGGTTTTTTTTTTAATTGGATTGCAAGACAAAATGATTAAGATGATTAAGAAAATAATTTTTGCAGTGTGTTTCTTTCTCCTGCAAAGCTCCTGTAGATAATCACCTCAGATACGCTCACTATGAAAACAATTCAATTATGCTTCAGAAACTTCCTGTACACGGCTGATTTGCAGATAACCATCACACACTAAATGGCCCTTTGCATTGATCCACTCAGCCTGATGTCTGTCGATATGACTAATTACTGCAGCACAGCTAGTTCTAGGACAATCTATAGCGATGGTACTAGTATTAACATTACCTCTACAGTTTACTCAGACTGTCATTCGGTGTGTGTTGTGTCTTGTAGATCAGTCACCCGTCCACGGCTTCATCTGTGTACAGTCCATCTCTCAGTGTGGAAAGCCAGAACTCTGGAACGCCGCTGATCATGTGCCGCAGTCCCACAGGTGAAACAAGCAATCATACACAATAAAAATAAGTTGAAACAATCATACACTGCACAGCCAAAAGTAAGTGGACACCTGAAAACCAACATATTTTAACGATAAGCAATTGGTAATAGTTGAAATAGGATAGGAACTCATTCATCTTTAGCTCTTTAGAACACTGCTTTCTGTAACTGCAATGAAGCTGAAATAAAATATAAATATTGAAAAATTTACTCACACTTAAGCCATCCAAGATGTAAATGAGTTTGTTTCTACATTAGAATAGATTTGGATACATTTAGCATTACATCACTTACTCACCAACATATTTGTTTGCTTGATCTGCATATTTCTCTACTGATTCAGATGTGACAACTATTTAACTGAACAAAGTAATATTATGGATATTACGGAAGCAACGGTTTGAAGTTAAAAATGTGATTATGGATTTGAACATGTAGCTTTTTGCTTCACAAGACATTAAATTATGGGCTGAAGTTTTGTGGTTTACTTGTGGATTACTGTGATTTTTATTTGCTGTTTGGACTCTCGTTCTGACGGCACCCATTCACTGCAGAGGATCCATTGATGAGTAAGTGAAGTAATGCTAAATTTCTCCAAATCTCTTTAGATGAAGAAACAAACTCATCTACATCTTGGATGGCCTGAGGGTGACAAAATGTTCAGCAAATTTTACTTTTTGAGTGAACTATTACTTGAAAATTAGAAATGTTGAACATTACAATGTTAAAAATGTTAACTAAAACAAGTATTTGGCTAAAAGTAATTGAACCCTTGAAAACCAGGGTTCAATGAAAATCTATATGTGCTAACATTTCTCATTAAAATCATCAAATTGGTAATAGTTGAAATGGTCAGACTCGCAATTAAAATAGTCTGACTCATCAGTTAAAAGGTGGTATCCACATATTTGTGGCTATGAGATGTGCATAAACATGAGTATACTTGCATGCACACACAAATGCTTGCACTTGGCACAAAAACAATAAGTCAACTGTTGTTTTTCTTAGATGGAAAGAGCAAAACTTCACCAAGGTCAAACTTGAAATTCCGCTTTGACAAACTGAGCCACTCCACTGTAAGTACTGTGTACTTGAATAACTTTAATATTGTCTGGGCGTATTTTGAAATCAGTTTCAAAGTCGGTTGTTTTATTTTAGATCAGATTACAAGCAAAATTATGGCTTACACAAAATTTTCTTGCCTAAATAGTACTGTTTGGTCCAAGTGATTTTTATGACTTAGGTGATCTTGACCTTGGCGACTTAAGTTCTTATAACTCCCCATGTGTGAAAAATCTAGGTGTGTTGCTTGATTCAGGTTTCAAGTTCGATAAACAGATTAATTCTGTCAAGTCATGTTTTTATCATTTACGACGTCTTGCAAAAGTTAAACCTTTTCTTTCTCTAAAGTACTTTGAAATAGTCATCCAGGCATTTATTACTTCACGCCTTGACTACTGCAATTCACTCTATTATGGAGCAAACCAATCATCGATTGGACGCCTTCAAATGGTTCAAAATGCTGCAGCCAGGCTGCTGACTGGTAGTCGCAAATTCGATCGCATTTCTCCCATTTGAACTTCTCTGCACTGGCTACCAGTCAAACAGAGTATAGAATTTAAAATTTTAGTTTTTGTTTTTAAAGCATTACACGGCCTTGCTCCAACTTATTTATCTGATCTTTTACGTTGTAATATTTCAGTTTTTCTTTTTTAATAAATCTGCAAAAATGTCAACAATTCTGTGTTTTTCTGTCAATATGGGGTGCTGTGTGTACATTAATGAGGAAATAAATTAACTTAAATGATTTTAGCAAATGGCTGCAATATAACAAACAGTGAAAAATTTAAGGGGGTCTGAATACTTTTCGTACCCACTGTATGTTTTTTTTGTTTTTCTGTACAGCCTTGGGTTGTTTTTAAATGTGCTTTATAAATAAATAATGAAATTAAGTCTGTAACAGTGCATTTGTTTCCATTTGTAAACTGAATAATGAGATTGGAATTCATTTGACTAAGAATAATCATTCCCCTTTCTTTCAGGGTCATTAGGTCAGACAGAAGCCACTGCATGGACAAAAGGTACTTTGCATATTACTGTATTTACATATCTTTAAGCTAGGTATAGATGCACCTTGAAATACAAACTTGCATAAAATATAAATCTAAAGTTTATCTTAGTACTTATTTTATTACCTTTTAATTATTTAGCATAAAAAATGAATGCGAATCAAGGTTTGAAGTGAAAAAATTAATTTTGTTAGTAAGTACAGTGTATATATATATATAGAATAGTAACTATTTATCCTTTTACTCATCAGAACAAGTAGAAAAACTGAAATGTTGTTAATAAATAAACAGCAATAAATGAGTCATTATTTCCAGTTTAGCCCCTTTTAATGCTAATAATGGAATGTTAAATGGTGCTAAATTAATTACCTTTTTTTTCTTCTAAGAAATCACAAAGGATTTTCATGTGCTATTACTATTAACTAAAACTATTACAAAATAGTTTTTGTTCATTGAAATAAAGCTGAAATAAAGCAAAAATATAAATAAATAATAGTGTATGTCTGTTCTTTGTCTTTCTAGGCAGTGACTTTGAATGGATTTTTATAGATTGGAAGAAAAAGGGACCATTTTATCTTGCCGATGCAACAGTTATCACTGTTCAGCATAATACACAACTGAACACTATTGTAAGAACTGATCCTACAAACACACAAAAATGGTTCAGAGGACAGAAATGAACACCAGTCTTAGTAGAAAAAGCAACAAATGTCTCTGTTTTACCAACATTTTAAATGTAGTGCTCAAACAAGTGTTGAAAACTGTCCTTGCCTAACTGCAATTGCTTTCTAGACAGATGCTCAATATTAACACAGCCACTTAAAATACTTGAAGAGTTCTCAGTCATTAAATGTTACAAGAAATACGGACTACAAAATAGCATTATAAGCACCTGTACTGTACTCAGTCTTTTGCAGAGATTACGGGTCATTTTGAGTCTTGTGACACATCGCCCATCAGTGTAAGCATTAAAATACTATAGAGAACTATGCTCTGCTGAGGATTGAGTTCTGTTGTTTTTGAGTGATGTGAAAAGGTTGAATGCACCTTTCCCGAGGGTAACCAAAGATGAAGATTGCCATGGTTTATTTGTGGTAAAGGGGAAAGGTTTTAACAAAAAACATATTTCATGGATGGCGAAGACACATTTTATTTTATTTTTTAAGTAAAATCTGCCTGTTCATTTCAGCGTACATTTAGTTCTCTAAATAAAGACTTCAGTATATTTGTTCAACACTAATTTTATTGAACATATATTTGCACAATTGAACTTAAAAAAGGAAATTATATACTTCATTAAATGTCATTTTGAGCTCTCAAACACACTTGAGAAAGCACAGACACATAAACATGTTTTTCTTACTTTCAGACTTGTGGATGTACAAAAAGGTCCTTTTTTGTAAATGCTTTGTTATTCAATTATGGCTGGCAGAATAATTTTTGAAGGATTTTCTTTTGAAATGATGTGTTATTTATTTACATGTATATGTCTCTCCTCATTCCTCATGATTCAGTTGTTAGTTTTCAGCGGTACTCATTAGTGAGGGCATTAGACTGCAGAGAGTGAGTTAAATATTCTTGTACAATAGTGACAAACTTTGACATAAAATGTGTTGGCATATATGTTTGTACTGCCATAATTTATTGCTTTTAAAAATTGTTGATGTTACGTAAAAAAAATACAGAGTCACATAAAAATAATTTAAAAGATAATGTATATGTATATTTGGTTATGGCAAGTGCCATTAAGAATTTATTATAAAAAATAAAATGTATTTTGTGTCAAATACCTGTCTGTTGTGAAAATTATTTGAAATATGAGTCCAATGCAATTTTCTCAGATATGTCTGTCTCCTTTTATTTCAGGTACAACCACACATTTTATATACAAAATTAACACATTCTACAGCAGGGGTGTCAAACTCAGTTCCTGGAGGGACACAGCCCTGCACAGTTTAGATGCAACCCTAATTAAATACGCCTGATCCAGCTAATCAAGTCATTAAGGCGTATTTGAAAACTAAATGGTATGTGTCTTGGAGCAGGGTTGGAACTAAACTATGCAGGGCTGTGGCTTTGACACCCCTGTTCTACAGACATATCTGGAAGAACAACATTTAATATGGCTTTACAACTAACAAAAACTCACCAATTCACTATCTCAACAAATTAGAATACTTCATAAGACCAATTAAAAAAACATTTTTAGTGAATTGTTTGCCTTCTGGAAAATATGTTCATTTACTGTACATGTACTCAATACTTGGTAGGGGCTCCTTTTGCTTTAATTACTGCCTCAATGCGGCGTGGCATGGAGGTGATCAGTTTGTGGCACTGCTGAGGTGGTATGGAAGCCCAGGTTTCTTTGACAGTGGCCTTCAGCTCATCTGCATTTTTTGGTCTCGTTTCTCATTTTCCCCTTGACAATACCCCATAGATTCTCTATGGGGTTCAGGTCTGGTGAGTTTGCTGGCCAGTCAAGCACACCAACAAACACCATGGTCATTTAACCAACTTTTGGTGCTTTTGGCAGTGTGGGCAGGTGCCAAATCCTGCTGGAAAATGAAATCAGCATCTTTAAAAAGCTGTTCAGCAGAAGGAAGCATGAAGTGCTCCAAAATTTGTTGGTAAACGGGTGCAGTGACTTTGTTTTTCAAAAAACACAATGGACCAACACCAGCAGATGACATTGCACCCCAAATCATCACAGACTGTGGAAACGTAACACTGGACTTCAAGCAACTTGGGCTATGAGCTTCTCCACCCTTCCTCCAGACTCTAGGACCTTGGTTTCCAAATGAAATACAAAACTTGCTCTCATCTGAAAAGAGAACTTTGGACCACTGGGCAACAGTCCAGTTCTTCTTCTCCTTAGCCCAGGTAAGACGCCTCTGACGTTGTCTGTGGTTCAGGAGAGGACAACTGTAGCCAAATTCCTTGACACGTCTGTGTGTGGTGGCTCTTGATGCCTTGAGCCCAGCCTCAGTCCATTCCTTGTGAAGTTCACCCAAATTCTTGAATCGATTTTGCTTGACAATCCTCATAAGGCTGCGGTTCTCTCGTTGATTGTGCATCTTTTTCTTCCACACTTTTTCCTTCCACTCAACTTTCTGTTAACATGCTTGGATACAGCACTCTGTGAACAGCCAGCTTCTTTGGCAATGAATGTTTGTGGCTTACCTCCTTGTGAAGGGTGTCAATGATTGTCTTCTGGACAACTGTCAGATCAGCAGTCTTCCCCATGATTGTGTAGCCTATTGAACCAAACTGAGAGACCATTTTGAAGGCTCAGGAAACCTTTGCAGGTGTTTTGAGTTGATTAGCTGATTGGCATGTCACCATATTCTAATTTGTTGAGATAGTGAATTGGTGGGTTTTTGTTAAATGTGAGCCAAAATCATCACAATTAAAAGAACCAAAGACTTAAACTACTTCAGTCTGTGTGCATTGAATTTATTTAATACACAAGTTCACAATTTGAGCTGAATTACTGAAATAAATGAACTTTTCCACGACATTCTAATTTATTGAGATGCACCTGTATATTAAATCAAAGTGTAACATTGCTAGCATTCACATTTCGAAGTCAAGTTGATATCTTTTCAATCTTGTTGTCTAACTTTGCAACTGTACTGCCACTATGTTTACAGTCATGTTAGCTCTGGTATTGAAAATAACCCACAGCCACATGAGAGATAAAAATGCAAGATGTCTTTATGTTCAGGAGAAACGCACAGAGGAATAGACAGTTGGCTCAGACGCTTGATTTGGATGATCATTCTGCTGCCTTGAATCGTTCATTGCAACTTCTGCATACACCAACTGCACAAATAATGACAAGTAAAGAAATCGATATGATTAAACAAATCAGATTCTTATCAAAACACACAATGTACTGAGATACTTACTTCCTTTTTTGGTTTCACTCTAGCTGCAACTAGAACAAGAAAACAAGTCAGAATCAGAATAAAAATCAGAATTTTATATTTTTTATAATTAAAATTTTAGATTAAATAAAAAAATACATTTAAATAAAATTTCTTAATTTAAATGTATACATTTAAATTAAATTAAAAAATTTTAAGGTTAAAATAATTGCTAAGTTGATTGATATATGACATATTTGCAGAATATGGAGTTGAATCTTACAGGACGTGCAAGGACGAGGCGGGACAGGGGGTGGTGGTGGATGATGATCTCTGGCGAGACACCAAACAAATCCCAAAACAACAGGAAAACACATCAAGGCACCAAAACAAAGCAGGAATCTATGAAGGAGGCTTCTGCCTGATGAGTCTGCTGCTGCTAGCCAAAAATAAAAATAGATACTTTCACATTTTAACAATATATTGTGTGGAAATTATGAAACCAAAAATTGAAATAATTTCAAACCACCAGCATGCATATGTATATAGGCTACCTGCAGTCACATTAACATATGTCACATGTCCACTGCTAGTGATATTCTGAGGCCAGGATATTAAGCACTTGTATGCTCCAGCATCTGACTGGTTGATGTTGTGAATGTGGAGTAACAGACGTGTGCTATTGGCTGTTGAGCTGGAACTGGACATCTCGATTCGTTCAGAGGCAATGAGGGAAGTAATCTTAGTGTGTCCAATTCCTGGAAAACCCATCCTCCAGTCCAGACAGCAAGCCCACAGTGTTGCACTTCACAGCTCAACTGGAGACTGCCGCCCTCCGCCACAAACTTTGTAGCACGACTTGCTCGAACAGATGAGCACAGTTCACACACTGAAATGAGAATAAAACAAGCGAGTTGAGTTTTTTGTTACACAAAGCACTTTTGGACTTTGTACAAACTGTCTTACTATGGAGCCCTTGAAGTGACTTGAAATCGCGTGCTTATACGAGAGACGCGCGTGAACAAGAAAATTGTACAAAATAATAACATATAACCGGAAACTATAACAAAACAATATAAAAAGGAAATGTGAATGTTTACAATACTAAAACATTATTTAGAGTCATGAAAATAAACATCTATTTTAAGTGCTTTTGAAAGTGCAGCAGCTTTAACTATGAATTTGAGAAGTGACCTACCTTTTAAGATACACAAAAATGCCAGTAATGTCAAGGAACACCTGTAAGCTCTTTTCATCCTTTATGCTATTTCCATACTATCTGTCGAATGTCCTCACAACCTCAGAACAGATTCGGAAGAGTTTTACAGTCAACAGCCGACTTTTCTGTCAAGTTTCCAGGGCACAACAACAAAAAGGTAGGCTACGTTAAGTTCTTGTAAACTCTTCCTAGCTCCGTAAACACACACTCTCTTTATTCACTGAAGGGAAATTGACTCCTCTTTCAGTTTAACTGCGGTACATTTGGCAACTCCAGCAGTATTGTATGCGTGCATTTGAGGAAGGAAACGTAAGTTCACCACACGCTAGAGGGAAACCTATATCATATCCTTCCTGATGGAGAAGAGAATTCACTCTCAATCACTGTTGACATTCCATTATAACTGGACTGAAACTATACAAATGTTGGGATCTAGATAGAATAACGTTGCTAAAATGTGAATATTTCCTTGATTGTGTGGTCTGTCATGCTCTTGACAGGAAGGCACTTTGGGAAGGAAATGAAACAAGAACAGCTATAAAATGCTTTCCCCCCATTTTTTTTTTTTTTTTTTTTTTTTTATTTATTTTTTTAATGCAGTCACTATTCCATTTTCTTTCTGTTGATGTTTATGCTGTTAACCATACTACTACTACTACTAATAACAATAATAATTTTCATAGTATTTTTAATACTAAAAATACAATCAGATTCTTCAAATCTGAACATCCTTAAAATAAGATGTTTGAAAAAAGAGGAAAAATAGAGACATTAATAAAATATAGAATAGGCCTATAAATATTTTTCCTACTCCATTGGCAAATTATACCCCCCTAACTAAATTATTCATGTTAGTTCACAGTGCATTAACTAATGTTAACAAACACAACTTGTGATTTTAATAATGCATTAGTAAATGCTGAAATGAACGTTACCTAAGATTAATAAATGCTGTAGAATTATTGTTCATTCTTAGTTCATGTAACTAATGTAGTTAATTAATGTTAACTAATGAACATTATTGTAAAGTGTTACCATCATCACATTCTGTCAGTGAAATGTCATGAAGAAGAGAAGTTTGTTAACTTCAATCATGGTTTCTTCCGTAGCCACAAGGTGGTGCTCAAAGTAAAAGAGTTTCTCAGTAGTCAGCTGGGAAATCTGTCCTATGGTTGAGGCAAAAAGGGGCATGTGCAGGCAATTACACAGCTGCTGCAGATAAAAGCCAAGTTTAAACAGAACCTGCTGCTGCTGCGCTGTTGCTTTAAGACAAATTATCTTTACATTGTCTTGATATGCAATACATTACACTTGATAAATTTACTTTAGAGATCTCTAAAACAAGTCAAATTCATATGACCTAGAAAGGAGCCTTGAATGTTAAGGTTTCAGATTCAGATCCTTTGTGTAGAACCCCAATTCTGTCATTATTTACTCACCCTCATGTCGTTCCAAACCTGTATTCTGTTATTTTTGTGGCAAATATGCTCATTAACTGTAATATGGAATGATTTTTCAAAATATCTTCGTTTTTGTTCTAAAGAAGAAAGTCATACAGGTTTAGAATTTACAGTTTTGGGTGAACTATCACTTGAAGCAACAAATGAGGCTTGGGCAGCATTTTGGCAAAGGGAGGCTCCCTCAGAAGGTTCCTTTGAGCTGTGCGATTGTTTCCTGCAGCGAGTAACTTGAGTCAGGACCTTAATGGTAAGCAGATGTGTAGGACGTCAGTGTGGGCTTACGATCTCAGGATATGTCTGTTTTTCTTGGAAAGCCCGTGGTACAACACCAACCCTAAGTTACGCAAGTGCTAACAAAATAATTTAACCATTTAGTTGAGTCATATTAATATAAGCTTGTACGTGCAGGAGAACTTTTGTAAACGTCCCTTTTACAGGCCTGAAAGTGAATCTGAACTCCAATTCTTATTGTTATCAGTCAAAACAGGAAACTGGACATTGACCACCCAGGAAGTGCATGCTGGTCAACTCACATGGCTTAAAGCAGATAAGTAAAAGCAAACACTCACAGGTCTGCAAGCAAGTCAGGAGCAAACAACAGTGTATAATTGACTAAAATGTTTTTGATGCATACAGTGTCATATACGACAAAGGAATTAGCTAAGCTCAAAGCTATGTACTGTACAAATCATTTTTGTTCACAAATGAAAAGGCAGATTAGTGTCCTCTGAATGGTTCAGTCCCAAGAAAGAATGGTTTCTTGGCAGTACAGATTGCTCCATGATCAGATTACTCCGTAGGCACGTCCTCAGCCTTCACTGAATGTGCAACAAGGCTCTTTTTTTCTCTAGTGATAAGAGCAGGCCCTCTGAGGTTTCTTGAGTCCATGCTGCAGAGGTATGCAAAAGAATTACAAGTGTATGATGGTGTTGCACTAATGCACTACATGGAATGTAAACATCATTAGGTGGTCAGCACCTCTCAAGGGAGTTTAGCTACATCTAATGTTCTGTTCTGACACAAAACACTAACCCGGTTGAGTGTGACGTGTGAACACAGAGCCTGGTGTGTCTATTCTGGTGCACAATAAAGCTTTTCTCTTGCATGCAGTGTTACTGTGAGAGCCTCTATTGTGCTGGTTTTCTGATACTGTGAGACTTACGCTGGGTCTTTAACAAAAGGGAATGAAGATGACTGTACTGTGCATGACTCCAGCAGCAGCTTGAAAATGAAACTTCTGTGCACCGCCTCACACTCAAGTATAGAAGCCAATTTCCATTTTAAGTAATTGTGTACTTTTTATTTCACAATTCAGACATTTTTTTCCTCACAATTCTGAGTTTATATCTCACAATTCAGACAATTTTCAAAAAAATTTGAATTGTGAGATATAAATATCAACTGAAAACGGTGCAGCACTCACTCTTGAAGAGATGAAAACTTTATTAATAAAATGACGTTTATTTGATTTTTGGTTGCGCCTCCTCTTTTATTGGTAGAGCACCTTTTTTTTAGTAACTTTTGTATAAAATGTGAGATATAAACTCATAATTAAGAGATTTTTTTTTTTTTGCAAGTTTATATCGTTTTATATCATATTTATATAAATTTTATATCATATTTTCTCAGAATTGTGAGAAAAAAAAAACTTTACAAGTGAAATCTACAATTCGCAATTACCTTTTTTCATTTTTTATGTTGGAAACAAAAAATAACTGTGAGATGTAAACTAAGAATTCAGATGTGTAAACTGACTTTTTGTCAGAATTGTAAGAAAAGTTAGATTTGTGAGAAAAAAGTCTGAATTATGAGATCAAAATGTTGCAATTACACTGTAAAAAGTGTTAAGTTGACAACTTAAAAAAATTGAGGAAACCTGTTGCCTTAAAATTAAGTAAATAATAATTAAAAAGAAAGTTAAGTGAACTTGACAATTCACTCAACTTATTTTTTTTAATTATCACTTACTTAAAAAAAATTGAGGAAACCCGTTGCCTTAAATTTTTTAAGTTAAGTCAACTTATCACTTTTTACAGTATACTTTTTTTATTCATGTGGCAGAAATGGGCTTCCATACTGAATATTTAGAGGAGGAAAAAACTTGGTACACTGTTTTAAAGATGTGAAATCCAGAGAAGGATGTTGTTTGCTTTTGATTTGGTGTCTTTTAAAAAAAAAGCATGGTCAACTAGATATCATCCAAGAATAATTACAGGCCCGCCTTTGTTTATTCGAAGAAGCACATGAGAACTTTAATTTGTTTGTACTGTGTACACAACCTGATCTCCTGAGAAATAAAACAATATTACGAGGTGGGGATTTTGTATGAATTCATATGATGTGAATCATACACATTGTATGAAAACAAGAAGTTGGAGCGGATCATGTGGCTTGTTTTATGTGCAATGCAGTTTTTCTGCGCAAGACTGTAATTTTAAACCTGTGACACTGAAATAGTTTTCATATTTTGACATATTTTGACATTTTTTCTGAATCCAAATTGGAAATCAGTAGCAGCACACTGTCTGAAACAAGCACTGGTATAGCACATTGTAAGAATGCTTTTCTAATGAACAATTCATGAGATTTTCATAGGTGAAATGTGACCAGTGCTGCATTTTTTTTCTGGCTTCATTCCATTGTTGTTTGTGTTCTGGTTCCCGACACTGAACTCTTTTAATCTGACTCAAATGTGATTGCCTGTTCTGTATCGATTCTCTTGTGCTTTCAGTTTGTGTCAGGTGTTTGGCATTAGGCCATTGTCTTTGCTCTAGCAATAAATATTGCACTTTTAGCCTTGAATTTACTGGACACTGGCAATCCGGTTGAGAGAGTTTATTAAGATTACAGGGTTTAACATGGTTTGGTGTTTTTTTTAGGGTTTTCATGTCAGCATTGGCTCTGTCCCTGAACTGTGGCTTGGATTGATTATGCCATATCAGATGGTTCACCTAAGGCCAATTTCATATCTGTCCTTATCTAGAGTGAGAGCAAGTGATATGAGGCACTAATAGATTTATGATGGCTTACATGCAGTGTATAGTACACACAAGTAGGAGAATTCACAGTAGTTCATAACCCAATGAACTGTGTCCCATAACTGCTTACAACATGATGTCTAGTGCAACCTCTCCCATGGTAAGGCAAGTTGAAGCTCATGAAAGGCAAGGAAGATAAGCAGCGTCTGTTATAAATCAAATTTAGCTATTCATTGTGACCATGTACAATGTTAACAGAACAATAAAGGTTAATGCTGGCTTGTTTGGATTTGTTAAGTAGGTCACTACAGTGCAGTTGACTTACCAATGTCAACAAATAAGAACAAATCAACGACGACTCCTTTTTGCTTTTTATAAGCTATCATTTTTCAAAGATTATAATAATAAACATTGAATATCTTCTATTAAAAGAGATTGCTAGAATCTTAATCTTTCGAAATTAGCAGCAATATTATCTTTCACACAGAACACGTTTTTGTTTAAAAGTGGCATGTGTTTTCTGCAGTTAAACACGCATGATGGACGCCTGTCTGTTGCACATATTAAAAGTTCAACTTAAAAACGAGTCTCTAGACATGCCATGCGTCTGGTGTTTTTACATTAAAAAAAAAAACCGCGTGAACCCTCCCTAATCTGGTTTGCAATCGGTCTTATATTGTCTTTTCATTCACTTGCATACTAAATTGTGATTGGTCTTTTTATTTACAGAAATAAAGCTATTCTTTTGCTGCTTTACAGCAATGGTATTTCCTTCAGGAAATACTAATCCAGTTTGTTTGAAAGATTTCATGATAAAATTCATTGGCTGACTGTTCTTGACTGTTGTTCCTCTTTGGCCCACATTTATTTACATTACTTATTTATCCGGAGCCTGGCAGAGAGCGCAGAATTGATGAAGTGAAAGTTGAGCCATTAAGTAAACCTTTTTTTCCACTAAGCTTTTGTGTAGAAAAGAAGAGGGGGATGTGTCTTTGGCATTAGTCTCCTAGAATTTTAAAGAGCTGGATCTTGGCAATAATTCAGAGCAGCTAAGGGGATATATGAATACTCGGTCTGAGGCCTACAAGCCTAAAGCCTGACAGGCTGAAGTCATCTGTTCCAATTCAGCCGTCAAGTCTTCTGTTCGCCCTAAAACTGCGGTCCATGGTTAGTCTGAGCAAATAGATAATGCCTTATTCTTGTAAAAAAAAAAAAAAAAGTGTGGGATAAAACACTGGGTGTGTTTTTTTTATTTTTATAAACAAATCATGGCTGTCTGAGCGTGTTAAACTGAAGGGAACCACATTAGCGAAGCCTGTATTATGACTAAATGCACTGCGTGACTCAGAAAGACGTGCCGAAAGACACGTCAGCCCTGGCTTAACTTTGGAAGTTTTGATACAGGTTGGGGAAATGAGCATTAAATCACAAATTGTGAGCATTTGAACACAAACACACTGTTATGTGTAAAGTTGATTATCTTTTATTAGGAGTATAATTTTGTACAAACGTAAAACATACCTCAGCTCACATGATGAACAATCATCATGCATTTTTTTTTAAAAATCCATACAAATCTCATAAAAAGTGCAAAATTTCAGAGCAACATCAAGTAAACCTCTGTGAAATGACGATTTAGGAATTATAAAGAGATGTGAACTCACTGTTACATTTCAGTCAATTAGCAGTCTGAGTGATGTTTAGAAAAAAATATTTTGTAGTTTGTAAATCATATTTTAGGTTCAGTATTAGGAAAACTTTTCACTGACAAATTAATAAATTACAATTAAATTCCACATATTGTAGTTTATCCTTTGTGCTTCAGTTAAAAATTAGCCCCATTTTAAACCAAGTAAAACACCTAAATTAAGTACACCAAATTGTATTGCCCATCACAGTCATTTAAAATTGATCATAAGGGGGCATCCAAACATTAGAAACGTATAATTCCAAAATACTTAGTTAAATGATTTACTATTTAAGGCACCATCACTTCTATATTGACCTGCAACACTGGTGTTTGTTACACACCTTTAAGACTGTTAGTGTTTAACAAAAAAAAAAAAAAAAAAAAAAAAAATAAAAATCACATCAGAGCTGACATCACATCACACCGCAAATCTCAGGTTACATATTAAGAAGAAGAACAGAAATGTGGTAACTAAAGTGCATGAGTCATTGCGATGTACTGTGCGTGCTTAAATGTGATGAACACATAAAATAATGGACCTTAGTTGGCATAGTATGTGCAAATATGATGCAATCTTGAATTACAAAAAACAAGAGATCTTATGAGAGACTAACAAGGCACAGAGATGAGAAAAGGAGTCTTTCCTGGCACTTCAGGCTCATAAGATCATTTCTGCGTTGTCACAGGCAAGTATATCATTAGGTTTGGCTTGTCCAATCTGTCTGTGAAACTGTCCTTGCTTGTGTGTCTTCCAGCAATGCAAGTTTGGACCTAAAGTTATGCTCTTTATGCTTGGCATCTGTGTAAAGACTGTCCTTGATAATGGTGTGACAGGAGTATTGGACAAATTGAGCTCTTGTAAAGAGTCGAGTCCACTAAATACATCTGGGCTCAACGTCTTGAGGCGGCTGTTGTTTGACAAGTCTAAGACCTGAAGGTTCTTCAAACCTCTAAAAGCACCTGGTTGAATGAGGGTCAGGTCAGACAGGCTGCTGAGAGACAGGTGAACCAGTTCTGTCATCGAAACAAAGGCCCCTGCATCAATGCTGGAGATGAGATTCCCGTCCAGGTTCAGATACTGAAGTGGGATCCCGTTAAGCATCGGCACCTTCTTCAGTTGGTTCCCTGCCAGCATAAGACTCTTGATGTTCAATGGATGGCCAGGGGTCTTCCTGGAAACAGAGGTAAGAAGGTTTCGTGACAGGTCCACCATGATTGGTACATCCTGTGCTCTGGTGGTGAAGAGATCAAGGCTAAACTCTTTGAATCGGTTTTCACTCAGGTCCAGCTCAACCAGAGGGAGTCCGGTGAAGCAGCCGTCACCGAGATCCTCGAGAGCGTTATTGCTCAGGTCCAGCGTCTCAAGGTAGCGAAGTTTGGAGAACGCTTTGGGACTGACATGTAAAATGAGATTGCCGCTCAGGTCCAGACTAACCAAGGTGGTGTAACCCGGTCCGGAGAGCATCGAGTCACTGATAGAGGGAATGGAG
The DNA here is from genome assembly GCF_012432095.1 of Onychostoma macrolepis. Classification (NCBI taxonomy): domain Eukaryota; kingdom Metazoa; phylum Chordata; class Actinopteri; order Cypriniformes; family Cyprinidae; genus Onychostoma; species Onychostoma macrolepis. The sequence goes on from NC_081169.1 coordinate 19,365,462, forward strand.
TTTAAGGAGAGGTCAAGATGGGACGTGTCCAGAGGGATGGGGACAGGAGCGTTCCCAGGGCCGATTCCACTGCAGTCCACTTTGGTAAGGCTGAAACTGTCGAAGAGGCCAAAGCTCTCCACTTCACACCGACACTGTGGATGACAGTTCTTCACCGCTCCCATGACAGCCAGGCCAAGCAAAGAGAAGAAGAGACACAGCAGTGTGGCCATGGTGAGCTATAAACCAAAAAAAAACACAGTACAGGGTTTAATTTCACAGTCATAAAAGTCCCAAAACAGAATGAACCAATAAAATTCATCTTCAACATTTAGTTCCCTATAACTAGTAGTTCCTATAGCTGAGTTCCTATAACTACCCTGTTATCATCAAAACTGAACCCTATGACCCACTTCAGGGGTCTTTGAGAGGTTTGAAGAGATTAGTAGTCGCTCATTATATATGGTAATTGTGTAACCTATGCAGCCAATCATTTACAGCTGCACGTACATGCTTGTCACTCTGGGTCTGTTTATTCATCCGTTACGCTAAAAGTATAAATGCTCTTCTCTTCTAGTGTAACTCGATGAGTCCTAATTTTTACGCACATTCTCAAAGGATTTGACCTAATTCTTATGATCAAAGGGCCTATTAAATTTGACACTCTCAATTACAGCAACAACTTGTCATGATTAGAAGGGTGCAAGGCTTTTCTCATGGAGAATTTAAGAACGGTTAGCACATAATTATTCAGTTAAAGAATACTGAGAACCTCAAAGGCTTTGATGCTTTAATATATACAAACCGATATTTGAAAATATTACATTAAGTTAAATTATTATTATCTATATTATCAGGTTTATTTGTAAAATAAATAGAAAAAGTTGTCAAACTAAATCTACATTTATAGTAAATTATGTAATAATTTAACATTCAAATCTGTAATTCAGGTTATTCAATATGACAGTAAGATAATAATATAAACTATTCAATATAAATGATATCAATAAAAAGCCATCACTTCGGTCTTCAGAGTCACATGATCCTATAGAAATCATTGAAATATGCTGATTTGGCGTTTATGCATCACTTCACATTATCAGTGTTGAAAACAGTGCTGTTTTAATATTTTTGTGGAAATCATAATACATATTTTCAGGACTCCTGATTAATAGAAAGTTCAAAAGAACAGCATTTATTTGAATTAATGTTAGTTTATTTGATTAAATATTATATTGCACCCATGCTCAACAAAATTCTTCATTCTGCAAAAAAAGAAGAAACTTTTTAAAAGTAGTGTGTGTGTGTGTGTAATATATATATTATACATATATATACACACACACACACACACACACACACACACACTTATATAAAGCTGAATTACACATGTAAATTGTAAATAACTTAATGATTGCTAAAGAAATCAAAAGAGCAAAAAAATAATTACGGCATCATTATATGCATAAATAGCTGAATCTCGCTTACGCGTTTTCATGGAGTATGCAGAAGACTCTCAAAAAGTAGACAGAAGATTTGTGTGTCACGCAGGTGGAGATGTTTTCTCTGCTCCAGCTGAATTCTATAAATGCTCTGCCACGCTCTCCTGGCGACTTTTTATAATCGAACCGCCCTACCATGTGCTCTTTGTTTAACTAAATGACCTGAACTTAAACCTCTTTCAACACTTGGCTCCAGATCTAAATACAAACAATACTGCTGAATCTGGGCATGGGTTAACCTGATTACAAAACAGGTCAAATGAAACTTGACCGGTTCACACGAATCATTAGAACGAAGCAGCAAAAAATGAGTGAACATTAGTTTGTAAGATTGCGTGTAGTGGTATGTATAATGATTAACAGAACCAGCATGCTAGGAACAACAATTACCTCTTATGTAATTGATTGCATAATAGACACAATGAAAACATTTCAATTAGTGTGTACACTGACAACATTTTAGTGAGATATACTTTTGAGTGACGCAAAACCGGGATATACGGTATTATCGCCATATATATAATCTGTGTTTGTGCCCACCCGTGCCTCCGCCCCTGAAGTCAAGTAAATGGAAGAGAATGACAAAATAACGGTCCACATAACAGAACATAAACCTGACAATAAAATCGTTAGGCTATTGTTAGCCTATATATACACAGTTAGTGCTGATCATCGAATCTGAATGGACAAGACTTTTTCTGTTGATATTTCACCTGCGTGTTCTAGACGGCTGTCAGTCAGTGCAGTTTCACAAGGTGGCGTCAAGGGACTGTCTTTGAGTGAGTCTTTAAACCGTTCATTCAAAGAGATATGAGCGCCACTTTTAAAGCCTCAGCTGACCAGCAGTGCATCGATGCTAAGACAGAGATTTCGCTTTCCTTGGACATGACAACCTATTTTCATAAATATACACGACTCAGCCTGAAGGACAGACACAGGTAATCGCACGCGCTCAGTCGATATCTTTCATTCGCTGTCTGTTTGTTGTCAAGTGCAAAATCTACTGAGCCTCTGTACAAATCAGCATGGTACACATTATGTTATCATCATTACTAACTTATTTAATATTCAGTACACATGCACGAAGTCTGAAACGAGAAGGGCATAACCTTATACGAAATAAGAAAACTGGCAAATATTGCGGTTGTTGCATTCCTCTGCGGTTATGCTCGACAAGTTTTTAGAGGTTAAACTGAAGTTAGACCACACTTTCTCCCAAGTCGACAGATAAATTAAGTTCAGATAATTCCTGATTCCAAACAGACTTGACAGAAAAAGGCATTGTAATGCGATCAACAATTCCACCACACACCAAGGAAACAGATGGTCGACCAGAAGATGGCGCAATCCAATCCCGCACAGGATGAGATCTCCTTAAAATAACTCTACATGCCAAACCACCCGAGTGCGCAATCCTTTTAAAAAGCAAATGAAATAAAGATATTAATGTCTGTTGTATAAAATAAAAGTAGCACAAAAAAAAGGAACGACAAACAACTTTGAACAAGAACCAAAATAGACCGCACATTACTGAGAATATAGGTCTGCCTAAAAAAAACAAACAGAAAAATGTTTGGATACGTGACCGATCCACTCCAACGCAAAACATGTCCCCAAAAAGCCCACAGTGTCAAGAACTAATAATCAAACCTTCTCTCCATTAGCTCCAAGAAAAGATTTTTAAGTGTCCATGTCCACCTTGTTATTCTCCCCTCCAGGGCAGTTAAGATGCCTTCTTCTGTGGCAGTGAGCTGATAAAATCCTCCGCTTTCTGAGAAGAGTCGAACATCATCTGCTCACCGTTGTGCCGTAGTTTAATTATCGCCGGATATGAGAACGGCTGCAGACCCAGTGCTGTCATCCTCCTAAGGACTGGGTTGAAGTTCCTTCTCCTGGCAGACGTGGCTGGACTGAAGTCAGGAAAAACATTATTACTTTATTTCTCCTGCTCTTATCTTCCATGTTCGTCACTTTATCGGTAAGTTGTTCTAGCTGCTTTCTCAGGTTTGTGACTGTCCTCCTATCCTCACGTGCAGCTGCTTGAACGGAATCGACCCGGTCACGTGGCCGTTTCGCCGCGATGGGTAACTTTTTAACTTCTGCTTTTAGCTCTTTTACAGAATTGTTGGTCGCTTGTATGTCCATATGTAGGTCACGCAATGCCGGGGTCAGTACAGAGTCTATCGCATCTCTTACTGTCGAGGCCACAATCGAATCCAAAGTACTTTGCTGCTCTTTAAGTGCTAGCTTGATACCATTAGTAATGGCGCTGTCGAGATCCTCTTTGGTGATGGTGGAATCTTTGCCGTTTTTCTTTATTGGCGATTGCTCAATCACTCTTCTCCGATTGTCCTTGACCGTTGAAGTACTCATGATGGAATAGATAGAGAGTGGTTCGAAATTTACTATCAGGATTGTAGAATATTTGACAGAGTGAGCGGAGCTAAGGACTGTGCGTGCACTGCTGTCGAAGGGTCACATGATCTCCCTGTAATTTGTATTTAGACACACCTGTGGCAAGTAACAGGTGTGGGCAATATAGTAATCACACTTGCAACCAGTTAAAATGGAGAAAAGTTGACTCAACCTTTGTGTTGTGTCACACTGAGCATGGAGAAAAGAAAGAAGTGTAAAGAGTTATCTGTGGATTTGAGAGAAAAACATGGACAATCTCAAGGCTACAAGTCCATCTCCAAAGATCTTAATGTTCCTGTGGCCATTGTGCGCAATATCATCAAGAGGTTTACAGCCCATGGCATTGTAGCTAACCTCCCTGGACGTGGACGGAAGAGCAAAATTATTGAAAAAACTATCGCACTATCCTTCGCCATCTGAATGAAAAAGGACGTTATGCTAGGAGACCCAGGAGGACACCACTGCTGACACAAAGGCATAAAAGAGCAAGACTGGAGTTTGCCAAAACTTATGTGACAAAACTACAATCCTTCTGGGAGAACGTACTGTTGACGAGCATTTCGGTAAAGGACATCATGGCACCGTTTACAGAAAAAGAAATGAGGCCTTCAAAGAAAAGAACACAGTCCAACAGTCAAACATGGTGGAGGTTCAAAGATGTTTTGGGGTTGCTTTGCTGCTTCTGGCACTGGATGCCTTGACTGTGTGAACGGTATCATGAAATCTGATGATTACCAAAGAATTTTGGGGCACAACGTAGTGGCCAGTGTCAGAAAGCTGCGTCTCCACCAGAGGTCATGGGTCTTCCAGCAGGACAATGACCCGAAACACACTTCAAAAAGCACTCAGAAATGGTTACAAACAAAGAGCTGGAGAGATCTGAAATGGCCAGCAATGAGTCCAGATCTGAATCCCATAGAACACCTGTGGAGAGATCTAAAAACAGCAGTTGGGAGAAGGCATCCTTCAAATCTGAATGACCTGGAGCAGTTTGCAAATGAAGAGTGGTCCAAAATTCCAGTAGAGAGGTGCAAGAAACTCATTCATGGTTACAGGAAGCGATTGATTTCAGTTATTTTTTCCAAAGGGGGTGCTACCAAATATTAAGTTAAGGGTACCAATAATTTTGTCCAGTGCATTTTTTGGATTCTGTGTGGAATTGTATCAGATTTGACTTTTCTTCTCTGTTTTTTTGTGTTGTTCGAAGGCAAACAAAAAAAATAAACATGCGAGTACCAAAACATTTGCAACTGCAACAATTTTCTGAGAGAAGGGTTGCATTTTCTGACAGAATTGCAAGGGTGTCGATATTTTTGGCCATGACTGTATATATTAGGGCTGCCACTAACGACTATTTTTATTTCGATTAATCTATCGACTAATTTATCAATTAATCTAAACGACTAATTTCCCACAAAAAAAATCAACAATTTTACTTTAGAATATTTTATATTTTAAGTAAAGTGCAACATAGAGTGCAAGAAGCACGTCTTCTGGTCTACTAATAATAAAATTCATTATAATCAAAAAACACTTTTTAAAGAAGTATTTACCAGAAATATTATTTACCAGAATTTATTTAGGTGAAAAATGTAAATGTGCAGTATATTTGAAAAAAAAATTATAATAATTTAAATTAAAAAAAAAATCAATTAATTGGAGATGCTTTTGATTATTAAAATTTAATGGAACCATTAAAATGGAATCCAGAAAATAATGGAAAACAGAATTTCCCCTGATAGGTACATATTAGTACCTTAGAGTAGTGATAAGTACCCATAAGGTACTGATATGTACCTATTAGGGGTAAAAAAGGTACAAATATGTCCTTTTAAGGGTACTGCTCCAGCAACAAGCTGTTGTACCCCAAAAGGTACAATTTTAAACCCCTTTTTTTTCTGTGTGCAGAATGAGAGTTCAAATGGCTGATAAAAACATTGCAATAATCCACAAGTAATTCACAAGAACCATTTACAAGAGAAAACAGTCCTAAACACGTCAGTGGATTTTGATCTGAGAGGACAACAGGGGATAGACATTGCCACAGGAGGAAAAGTTATTAAACATCTTAATAATGGATTTGTTTCTTACAATCATGCAGCTTTTCACTTCACAAGACGTTAATTGATGGACTGGAATCATGTGGATTACTTGATTATTATGGTGTTTTTATCAGCTGTTTAGACTCTCATTCTGATGGCACCCATTCACTGCAGAAGGAGCCAATGGTTGAGCAACTGATGCAATGACAAATTTCTCTAAATCTGTTATGATGAAGAAACAAACTCATCCACATCCTGTTTGGCTAGAAGCTGAGTAAATGTTCATTTCTGGGTGAACTATTCCTTTAAGAGAAAGTCTCAGCCCGTTTATGTTCTAACAGGGCCTTGCAAAAGCACTAAAAACTATTTCCCTCCACCAATTAATTCTGTATTGTCAGATTGATTACTCATATGTAACAATCATTTTAGAACATTCAAAAAGAATGGAATTCGGTGCCATGGAACCTTCTGTCAAGCTTGTGGTTGCATGTTTCTAATTAACCCTACGTAGACATCTGCCCGTGTGACGGGGTTATGAACTCTCCAGGTGTTGTACTCCTCCCACCGTAAAATCCCTCCTTAAAATGCCTAAAGTCTAAGTGGAATGTATTTTAAGAGCAATCACTGTCAGTGGTTAACAGCTACATATTTAAACCATTTATCTTTCTCCTAAATGTGGGAAATTACCCTAACACCTTCCCTTTCAGTGAGTGTGAGAGACTCACCCGTGAGTCTGCATGAAAACGGTCTAGTATTAGAATGCAGATCATTCTCAACTTACTTTATCCTTCTGCAGTTTACACAGCCAAAAGAGAACTACAGTACAAGAGAACTAAAGTCTGTTCTTAACCAATTTAATTAGCAGACAGCAGACATCCTAATCCAATAAAGCTGAAAGAATGTAGTACTTTAAGGGGGGGCAGATTTAATGGGCGCTTAACGTCTCAAACAGCTCACTTTTAAATGCCAGGTACTTTTTGTGATGCCAATTTCACAGCAGCACGTAACTTTTGAATTATATGCTAGAGACCTGCATCAAAGCGCTTAACAAATGTTTATGGGTGTTGACTACAGTACAGCTGACATCATGCAGATTGCCACCCATATCCTAGAAAGCTCACGCACAGCTTTATCTCATTCTTATGCAATAAAGCACTTGTGATCCTTAGAAGAAAAAAAATAAAATAAAATAAAAAATAAAAAGAGTTTAAAAAAAATATCAAGACAGGGATAGATTGTGGGTCATAAGTAAACTTTCATTTGTACCATTATTGATGGGTATAGCACCCAACGAAATGGTAAAGAGACGATCAGTTTGACTGCTATTTTTTTAATTCCTTTTTTATTCAAGTCTCCTGACAAATGGCACCATTTGTTGGGTGTCTAAAGCATAGAACTTAATGCTAATGCTTCTTCCTCCAACAGGAAACAACATAATTACTCAATTGTGCCTTTCATTCAAGTGTGAAAAAGCAATTTAAGCCCAATTGTCAAATAGAACCCAAAACAAAGATTCATATATACATATATATATATATATATATATAATAAAGATTAATTCATACATAAAAATATTTTTTACCTACATATAACGCCGTTATATATTCTTTTTTGTTTTTCTTTAATATAATGTTTGACTTATTTGGTAAACAGCAGAAATAAAATGATAATTATTTCTTTAAAAAATTGTGCAAAACAATATTGGTTGATTTAGTTTAACGTTAAAATCAATGTAATCGTGCTGTCTAGGTAACGTTAGGCAGCTGACTAGGTTTTGAGACGCAGCCAAAATCTCTGCTTTGACGGTTTGATCCACATCTGTATTCAGCTAAAAATACAATCGCAAAAGAACTTTGTAACAACTTAATGCTCAACAAACGTGACTTTCACTGCACCAGAATGTAAAAAACAAAACAAAACATAACGTTACTTTTCCATTGTGTCTTTATTTTTCATTACGCGAACTACTATTGGGGATGAAGCAATCAGCACACATTTTCATTTTGTCAAGTAAAAAAGGCAATATAAACAAACGCCAAAAGTAAGACACGTTTGTGAGATACAGGAGAAAACTTTTTCTTTTTCGTCAAACTTACCATGTGCCGCGACTCGTCTGTCGGAGAGCTTTTACTTTTCCAGGCCAGCATCGGAAAAGACTTCAGTTTTAGGGATTGTCATATCCTGTGCTTTTTGTCGTGGGGAGAATGAGCACGTTTGCGGTATTGTCTCGGTTGTGACTTAGTCGATCTATCGGTTTACAGACTGGCCACAGAAGATGAAGCGATAAAACGCCACCGCAAGCAGCACAGTCTCGTCTAGAGTTTCACTCACTGAAGATAATCCGCGCCCACCAGAGTCTAGACGCGGCGAGCGTCAACAGCGCCCTCTAGCGGCTGACATATAACACTACAGACCATTTAAATGTATACTAGGGGGTTGAATTCTGACCTCTTCCAAAGTGCATCCGAATATGTTAATGTTTTTATTTTTAAATTAAACAAATAAATAAACAATAGCTTTTATACTGTCGATGTACTGAAGTAAAAAAAAAAAAAAACTTCATAATAAAGGAAAGGCATGCCTAAGGACAAGTCTAGTGTAAATAAAAAAATAAAAAAATAAATAAATAACTATGTGTAACAATAACAAATATTCTTGTTTTGACTGTTTGAGCAGCCCTGTAGGGCCTTTACAGATGCACATTCACAAA